>NC_052527.2:22038388-22355138 GCF_016746365.2 Drosophila yakuba | reverse complement strand
ACTTCTTCTTGACTCTCACGAGCTGCGCCGGCGCCGTCCCTTATATCGGCTGCGAGAATCCGGTTATTTCCCCTTTTGCACACGGCTCGCTCGGGTACAAGGTCCAGCCATGTCCCGTTAGTTCACGGTGCGTCCTCTTTGTGCCTGTCCAAAGTCCGCTCCGTTACCGTATGACCTCTACGCCCTTGGCGGGTTTGAGTCCAAGGTCCAGCGCGGTACCGTTATTTCACGGTGTCTCCGCTTTGCCGGGGTCCAAGGTCAATTATTTCCCGTTTGACCTGACCGCCCTTGACTCCTCTCGCATTCCAGCCGTCTTTGCTGTTGCTACACCGATCTCCTGCACCCGGATTTGTGGGAGTTTTAAGAATCCTCACATCTCCCCCTTTCTTCGGAAGTATTTGAAAAGAATGTTGCTTCCGGCGGTCCTCTGCTTTGGCTCCTCCTTGCATAGGCAACTTCCTCGATCTCCACTCATCGACCCTGCGCCCTTCGTTCTCAGCCTGGCAGTCGCAGCTTATTAGACCCCGTCGTTCAGCGTCTTGACTTGGCATCTTGAACACCCTTGCGCCTTCCTGATCGCAGCCTCTACGTCTCAGCCTGTTCGAGCATCTCGACGTGGCATCTTGATCCTCATCGTTCCTTACTCCTCACGTCGATCTGCGCCTCCTTAATCTCAGCCCGGCAGCCTCAGCCTAGTAGACCCTGTCGTTCGACATCTCGACTCGGCATCTCGATCCTCGCGCCCTTCTCCAGCCTCCAGTATCTGTTGCCGTCTGCGTGTGACAGCGTGTTGAAAATCAATATAAAATTCAATATTTTTTGTTCCCTATCGATCTCACTATCGATCGACCGCTATTATCGTAGCGCCCCCATCCCGATTTTCTCAATGCACGTGGATGTCGGAGTTGCAGCTCAATGGAGGTAAGTTACGGATTTTTGCGTAAAAACCGTCATCTTTACTTATCCTCTCTTTGTTTTAGCTCCTCGAATACGATATGATGCCCCTTGATGCTCCATGGTTGCTGGTCCTGGACACAGGCACCCTGGGAGCCCTTCTGCAGGGATCCATGATGAATGCCCCCTGCATTCTCCGGGCGGCTGCCCCTGGACCCAAGCGCCTTGGAGGCCAGCTTGCCGTCTTCTTTTCCGCGCCTGCCGCAGCCCCGCGTCGACTTGCCGGCCCGCGTGCCTGGCCCCGCGTCCGTTTGTTGGCCCGCGTGCCTGGCCTCGCGTCCGTCTGCCGGCCCGCGTGCCTGGCCTTGGCTGCTGCGGATGTCTTCGTACTTTTTTTTTTTCAAGTGAGCTATGTGCCCCTCGCCCTCCCCTGACCCACACAAATTGCAGGTTCTTTGTTCAACACCTTTATTGGGGTACGTAAACCCTGATCTCGCCGCCGCGTCGCACCTTCAGGCGAAACCGCTGGCCGTCCAGCACGAACAGTTTGGCCGAGCGGTGCTTGTGCCGTCTGCCCGCATGGGCCTCGGCCTCCTCGACCACCTTAGGTGGCCACTCCGCGCGCTCGACTTCTCGCCACGGCTTCTCACATAGCGACCCCTGCCTGCGGAGGCAGGGTCGCTGCGGCGGCTGTCTCGCCTCGGGGCATGATTCCTGCCCCGCGAGTTTCGGTGGTGGTGGTGCGGGCCACACCCACGGACCCTTCTCCGGGTTCCCCTCCGGGCCTTCGTCCTCCGGGCCGTCGTCCTCCGTCCGGACGCGAACTCGCGGGTCGCGCGCCCGCTGCTCGACCGGCCTCCACCCGACCGCGCCCTCCTCCTCCCACACTTGGGCCTCCGGCGTGTCCTCCGCTGGTGCGGGCCACGTCCCCGAGGCACGTCTGAACGTCACAGGCTTGTATTTCATGCAGCTCTCGCAGTTCCGCACGTACCTTCTGACGTCTCGGTGCATTCCTGGCCAGTGGTACCTGGCTGCCACCCTCGCCATTCTCCTCCGACTTTCCAGGTGTCCTGCCGTCGGCATTTCGTGGTTCTCAACCATGACGCGCTGCCTCTCCTTGGTTGGTACACACAGCTTCCATGACACCTAATTCTCGTTTCCTGCCCGGTACGGAATGTGCCTATACAGTTGGCCGGCCTCCTCTAGGTAGTCTGGGTATTTTTGGGGATCCTGCTTCATTTTCCTCCGCATCTCATCTATCCACCTGCATTCCTGCTGCTCGTCCGGTTGCCCTTCTTCCTTCGCCGTTATCCTGCGGCTAGTTTCCTGCAGCGGCTGTCTCGACAGGGCGTCCGCGACGATGTTCAGCTGGCCTTTTCTGTATGCAATTTCGAAGTCGAATTGTTGGAGCTCCAATGCCCACCTCGCGATCCTTCCGGACTGGCTCTCGATGCTGTTCAGCCACTTCACGGCCATGTGATCCGTTATCACTTTTCCAGGTACGGTCTTAATTTCCTGACAGCCCACACTATCGCTAAACACTCCTTCTCTGTTGCAGAATAATTCTTTTCCACTCCGTTCAGAGCTCTGCTGGAGTAGGAGCCTTGCTCGGAGTGCTGTGTGAGGATAGCGGCCAGCCCGTAGTCGCTGGCGTCCGTTTGTAGCACGAACGTCATTGTGAAATCGGGGCATGCCAGGATCGGGTCGGCGACCAACCTGGTTTTGACGGCCTCGAATACTTCTTGGTGGGCGTCTGGCCATTCCCATTTTGCCTGTTTCTTTAGGAGTGCGTTCAGCGGTTGTACCAACGTCGCAAAATCTGGTACAAAACGTCTGTACCACGAAGCCACTCCTAGTTACTGTCGCAGCTCCTTCACGTTTCCCGGAGGCTTTAGCTGAGCTATTGCCGCCACTTTCTCCGGATCCGTTCCGATGCCCTAATCCGTCACTCGGTGGCCCAGGTATTGTAGCTCCTTTCGAAAGAACTTGCACTTATCTGCGTTAACTTTCAGGTTTGCCGCTTTTAGCCTCTTTCAGGTTGCGCTTGTGTTCTTGTAGTGTCCGTCCGATCATAATTATGTCGTCCTGGTACGCATTATGTGGCATCATCTCGGGTCCTATCACTTGGTCCAACGCCCGCTGGAACGTTGCCGATGCGGAGTGCAGTCCGAATGGCAATACTTTCCACTGGAATAGGCCCTTTCCCGGCACCGTAAATGCCGTATATTGCCGACTTGCCGCTTCCAACGGAATCTGCCACTACCCGTCTTTCAAATCCAGACTGCTTATGTATTTCGCCTCCCTTAATTGATCCAGAATGTAGTTGATCATAGGCATCGGGTACGCGTCCTTCACGGACTTTGCGTTTATCTGGCGGAAATCTACACACAAACGCCATTGACCCGTCTTCTTCTTCACCATCACTATGGGAGAGCTGTACGGGCTCCTAGACGGTTCGATGCACCCTTTTTGTAGCAACTCGTCGACCTTGGCGTTGATCTCCACCTGCATCTTCGGGTTCTTCGGGTAGTAGCGCTGTTTGACCGGTTGATCCTCCTTCATCGTGATTCTGTGCACCGCCACCGTTGACGTCCCTTGGACTCTTCCCAACTCTGCTAGCTCTGCCTTCAGGAAGCCGTCCTCTCCACGACAGCCACTGCCAGCTTCTCGCGTGCACCGCTTCGAACCACCTGTCCCGCTGGTATCGTTGCGCTTAGACCGGCGCATGCTATCCTGGCTCCGACTTTCGTTAGGAAATCCCATCCCAGTACTAGAGCGTCGATCATGTTGTGGAGAAATAGCAGTTGCATTCTTACGGTCCTCTCTCCCAGTCCTATGTCCACTTCGAGCAGCGATGTGACCTCCATCCAACCGTCCATCAGCCATCCGCACTTCTCTTCTCGTGGATACGACCTCTCCCACTGCCCGCAACCTGTCCGCCAACAATTCGCTAATAAAGCTTGCTGTGGCTCCGGTGTCCATCGTGGCCTTAACTTCCATTCCGTCTATGAGCACTGTGGCGGAAAGTTGCCTTTCTTCCGCCTTCAGCTTGCCCATTAATTTTGAGGGGCAGCACCTTGCGAAAGGCCGCATTAGGGTCTGCATGTCCACCATATAATCTTTGAAGCACTCGCCATGCCGCTGCTTCCTCTGCCTGACCTGGTCTGCCAGCTTCGTCATGAAGCCTCTGGGCGGGAAAAATTCTTGGAAGCTGTGGATGAACTCTGCCCATGTCTCCCAGAATCTGTTGTTGGCGATGAACCACTTTAGGGACCTGCCTGTCTCTAGGCCGTACGTCATTGCTGACCACTCCACCTGCTCCAGGAACTCCAATGGCTTGTCATGACCGTCGTACCGGAAGCTCCACCCCCGCACCTGTTTCGCCACTTTCGCGTAATCCGGAGGGGCTACTCTTGCGATGTCTCGCCGATCGCGGCTGCACTCCCGCCTCTCCCTTCTCTCGCGGCTGCTTTCCCGCCGTTCACTCCAGGTTTCCTGCCTTTCGGGTCTGCTCACGCTGGCCTCCATCATGTAGACATCGAGGCTCCTCATCAGGCCTTCCACGCCGGTGACTTTGACTTCCGGGGTCGGTCTCCTTGTGTACTCCCTTTCCAATGCCTCCAGTATGGCGACCGTTTCGGGCTCGTCTGCGGTCTGCTGGATAAATTCGGACAGCGTCTTCCTCATATCCTCGACCAACCCTTCGAGCTTAATGCCTAGGGCGTTCGCTATTGCGGGAAAGTCATTCCTCTTCAGGCTGTATACCCACGATTTCCCCATCTTCTCCTCTGTTCTTTTGGCCAGGACAATCACGGTTGGGCGCCAGATGTAACGAACTGATTTTTTTGTTTCTGCTCGCTACGAATTGCAACGGCTAGCTTAGAGAGTTTGTTTGTTCGTCCCACCAAATTTATGATTTGTGTGATTGGGCGACCAAGGAGAAGACAGAGTCTCAGATTTAAATCAACTTTATTTAGCGTCACTTGCTGAACAGAAATCAGTGACCCTCGCCGTCGGATGCGCGTCGTTCGTCGTCCTTCCTTCGTCGTCCTTCCTTCGTGTGCCTGCGTCGCTTCCGATGGGGAATCCGCACCGGCTCGCCTGGGGCTTAGGATGTTATGCCGACAGGGTGTATCGTCCGAGAGACCAGCTAGCGCTCCTCTCTGAACCACCTTTGCCGACCACTGACTCCACCGTCCCTTCCTGCGTATGCCAGGCACTTGTCGCCCTTGCCGACGGATAATGCGGGCTCAACCAGGGCGTAGGATGCGTTGCGACCACTGACTCCACCGGTCTCGCCCTTCTTTTCTCCATAAAAAAACTTAAAGGTTCTTGAACCTAGAGTTACCGTCTCGTTATCATAATCTATCTTAGCTTTCGTATCCTCTAGATACTTTCGACCCAACAGGAAATCATAGTTGTCGGAAAATTTGTGGATATAGAATTTCTGAACAGACGGAGATACTTAAGGGTTTCATTATTATACTTTTCTTTAATTTTATTGCCCCTTTAATGGTATACACTGTTAGATCTTCTTTTTTTCTTCTAAATTTTTAAAATTTTCCCTTATGATATTGATTGATGAGCATGTGTCGATCATTCCCTTGGAAATTTTGATATGATAACCCATTCGCACATGGGGACTGGTACGTCCGCCTGTGTCATTTGAGTGTCCGAGGCAGTTTGATGAAAATTTACATCCATTCTGCTTTGCCCACTTTGACTTTCGCGTTGCCCTTTTACCGGCATTATTTGAAGTTGAAGGTTCGAAATTAAGGGAATTGTTAAGAGGGTTGTTTTGTTGGCCTTGTGTTAACTCCCTTCGAAACGTGTAATAATTTCCCCTTTGACTAACCGAGTGGAATACTGACTTTGATTTGTCGTAGGTGGATTTGAGTTTTGGGGTTGCGTATTGTTATTCTGATTCGTTCCAGGATAATAATTGCTGTGATTGTAATTTATATTATTGTAATATCTTTGATTATTGCTTTGACTATGATTTCCCCTGTTCCTGCGTCTGTTCCCTTCTGATCTATTAGAACTCTGAATTTCTGAACAGACGGAGATACTTAAGGGTTTCATTATTATACTTTTCTTTAATTTTATTGCCCCTTTAATGGTATACACTGTTAGATCTTCTTTTTTTTCTTCTAAATTTTTAAAATTTTCCCTTATGATATTGATTGATGAGCATGTGTCGATCATTCATAGAGGCCTAGCTCCATTGAAGCTTGTTTTAATTTATAAATAGTATCAATATCTTTGCGTGCCAATGACATATAAATTCTATCCGGAAATTTTCGATCTATTACAGATTTAACAATTCTTTTTAAAATTTCAGTGTAATTTGATTTATCGCCAGGGTCGCTTTCTTATTCTAACTTGTCAAACATAATCCAATATTGTGATTCGAGCTTCTCGATGAACTTACAGATGCTTCCGGGGTATGATGTATCCTCTAGTTGTCTTATAAGTGTTATGTAGGGCCTGTGATACTTGAATGCCATCGCCAGGGCCGTCTTTGTAGCCATGTATTTACTCTTTCTTGGGTCACGACCTCCAATGCTGCATCCACTAGTAAGCGTTTTTCTGCTCCGTAGATTACATGTGCTTGCTTGGCATGTTGGGTAGTTAACAAGCACAGACAGCTTGCCAGGTGTGCCATCGTAGTAGTTCAGTTCTTTAATTTGATTTAGGTGGGTTTCCGAAAGTTGCAGAACTGCCATGGTGTATTTGTACAAGTTTCTGGATACACGGTGTTTATTTTAAATTTTGTTTTAAGTTACGGAATTAAAAGTTTTAATTAATTTTGTTTCCGACCGCACGGGATTTTAAATTGTTTTGCAGATGTTACTGACCACACGGGATTTTTTTCTTTTACTACTTTTACGTAGATTCTTTTGCGGATCTCTAAATAATTTTAGAATCACTGTTTTAATTCGGCGATCCTAGATAGCTAGTTGTATAGCGTATCCTTCAATGGATCAGTACCGTACTAAGAGGACTCTTTATTTAACAGATCCTACCGGCTGCGCCAGTTAAATAATCGCAATACTCATATGTAAAAAAAAATAATTTTATTTTATTGAATGATTACAATATTTTTATTTGAGAACACCGACCGATTATAATTAAACTAAACCGACCGCCTTAAACTGAACTCTGATTTGATTGACGTTCAAGCCTCGGTTTCGAGCTTTTCTTATATGGACTTTAGACTTTAGGGTTCTGATCTAATGAAGAGAGAAAGCTTTGGAGTTGCTGACTTTAATTGTCTTTGCATTTCTCTTGGATTCAAGTGCATTCGCTCTTGGATACAAGTGCTCTTAGATTCTTATAATTTTGTTTATTGAAATCTAATAATTCTGTTTTTCGGGATTGCGAGTCCGAGCATTGAACGTGGGAACGTGACGATTATGCGAGGGCTTAAGAAAGAATTGTTTAAATTAGACTTATCAGGTATCTTGTATCTGTTGGGTACATCCAGAGCAGTGTAGGGTGTGTTTGTGTGTACATGTTGTATGTGTATTAGTGTGTAGGCATGTGCTTAAGTCTTAGGGACTTATGGATATGTCACTATATGTATGTGTCGGCAATAGGGGAGTCTTATCCATTTTATTCGTAAGTTTCACAATTTTGGTATAGCAGCACAGCAAGTTCCGATTTACTCCACCAGCTAAACTTCACTGACCTGATTTTCTCCTTTTTCTAATCCTCCTCATATTCTATTCGGTCTATACACAACACTGGCGTTCACTATATTGTCATCCCTCTCTAACACACTATTTATGACAACTAGATCGGACCTCACTCAGCTGCAGAGGCCGTCTGCGCCTCTGCTGCAGTGCTTTTCAGAATTTCACCACAATGCTACAATTTCATCAGATTGTGAAATCATGGTAACGGTTCCCAAAATTCCTGGGGACGCGCTCCGACACGGCCTTCCTGACCTATCACACGTCCTCGTGTGTCTAATCCACCATTCAAGTCAAACTCACAATATTTCATCAACTTAATTCCAATTTATTTAACAAACTTCAATGTATTTCTCTCTTACTTTTATTAACTTATAGAGCCGCTTACACAAACATTGATTGACAACTCATCTCATGATTGATTTTTCTTTTACAAACTTAATTATAAAGACATCTCCAATTTACGTATCAAAACTTCAAACTATTCATATTTTCCATAACTTTACTTTCACATATCAACATTGGCGTGTCTTCTCTCACACCCAATCTCTTGACCCCCGCCATAACACTTCTCGTCCCTGCGAGATAGCTGTTATAGTGCGGTCATTACTCTTTTTGAACGCACGCCATTTCATTCGTGCCGTTTATCAAATCTTTCCCCTCTTGGGACACAGATGCACGTTCACTAGTGACATCTTTCAACTTTTCTCCCTCTTGGGTGTCACCATTACATTCTGTTGTCAATCGTCTGTCTGGTAGAGCTCTTAGCCATTCATGCGAATATTTGTATGTTCGCTTATTAACTAACGACTTCAACTCGTATCGATCACCATCTAGTACATTAATTACCTGAAATGGGCCCTTAAATTTGGGGTCAAGCTTCGTTTGATGCCGCTCCTCGCTTTTCAGTAACACATGATCTCCTTCCTTATACGGAACTATTTTTGCCTTGTTTTTATCAAACCTTTGTTTATCATACTGTGCATTCTTTTGCATGTTTTCTTTGGCTTGTGCCCTCATCTGTTCTCTATCGACTACACTTTCTTCTACATCGACTGGCAACAACCCAAAAGGCCTAGCTTCTCTTCCTATCAGCAATTCCAAGGCACTTGCCTTAGTGACTCGATTTGTGGTGCAATTCATGGCTAGTTGGATTTCTGCCAATGCATCTTGCCATGATCGCTGACTCGTTTCCACCGCAGTGAGCATGGTCTTAAGAGTGCTCATCACCCTTTCAACCTGCCCATTTGCTCTACTGGCACCTGTAGCTATTAAGTGCAACTTAATCCTGTTTGTTGAACAAAACTCACGGAACTTGTTGCTGGCAAAACTTCTGCCCTGATCCGCTATAATACGACTGGGAACTCCAAAGAAAGACATACTTGACTTTATAGCTTTAATACAATTTTCCGAGTCAAGATTTAGAGTATGATACAAGTGAACAAACTTAGTGAATGCATCTATCTGAACTATAATATATTCCTTTAGATCGTTCTTTCCACTAAGCTTCCCACTTATATCTACGTGTACGGTATGCCAAGGTATGTCAATCTTGGGAATTGGGTGCATTTCAATTTGCATTTTACCTGATGAAGGCTTGGACAGTTTGCATGTCATGCAATTTTCAACAACTTTTCTTACATATTTGGTCATGTGTTCAAACTAATATTTCTCGTAGACTTTGTCTAAAGTTTTCTGCCACCCCAAATGCATTACAGCTTCGTGTACGTGGTTAATGACGGACCACCTAAACGCTTTAGGGATTACTGGTAGGCAACGAGTCTTGCCATTACGCTGTATTTTGCGATATAATAATCCAGTTCGAACCTCATATGTGTTATCGATATTTGCCGCCATGTCCTCATTATTCAATTGAGCCAAGATTTTATTTATGCCCTCATCTCGTTGCTGTTCGGCTAATAGCCAATTATCTGTTATTGTCGCCAGATCAACACGAACTTCATCTACTTTGCTTATGGCATTTGAAACTGTGGGAATCGGATTTCGTGATAAAAAATCCACGTGAGCCATTTGGCTGCCCTTGCGATATTCTACAATAAAATCAAATGCCTGTAAGTACGCCCACCAGCGGTGTACTCTTGGTGTCAACTCAGCCTTTGTACGACTAGCTTTCAATGAGTTGCAATCAGTATACACAACAAATTTTCTACCGTGCAAATAATGTCTAAAATGTCTTACTGCATTATAGACAGCTAGCGTCTCTAACTCATACGAGTGATATTTGGCTTCTGATATTGACGTGCATTTGCTATAATATTCGACTACTCTGTGTTTCCCTTCTATTTTATGCATGAGCATAGCCCCATAGCCATCTGCACTGGCATCAGTATGCAATTCAATTGGAAGCTCAGGGTCGAATATACAGGGTCACATGTAAGCACTTTGATATTATCCTGCCGTATCTTCTCGTGTTCCTCCTTCCAAACAAAAGCATTCAGCTTAGAGGTTAACTGATACAGTGGTTTCATCTTCTCTGAGAATCGTGGAACAAATTGTCTGAAATACGATGCCAGACCTATAAACTGCCTTAACTGTGTTGTCGAGGTTGGCTGAGATAAAACAGAAAGAGCTTCTATCTTACGAGGATTTGGTTTAATTTCTCCATCCTTGATATGGAATCCTAGGTACTCTATTCCTGTACAAAGAAAATTACATTTTTTTATATTAAACGAGAACCCTGCCTCTGACAATGCTTTTAACACTGTATTCAACCTCTCATATGCTTCCTCCTTTGTATTCGCAACTACTAGCACATCGTCTATGTAAACAACTGCGTAAGAATAGGCTAAGTCCCCCAGAGCTTGAACAATGGCACGTTGAAAAATAGACGACGCATTTTTTAGACCAAATGGCATGGCAAGAAACTCATACTGACCCTCTGTAGTCACAAATGCTGTTTTTTCTATAGAATCTGGATGAATCGGTATTTGATAAAATCCGCTGGCCATGTCTAAGATGGAAAAATATTTACCACCCCGCAAACGATCTATTTGATCCGAAATCAGTGGCAACGGAAACTTATCAGAAATCGTATTTAAGTTTAGCTCACGAAAATCGATACACAACCTATCACTGCCGTCCTTCTTCTTAACTAATAACATTGGACTTGCAAATGGAGAACTGCTGGGACGAATTACATTAGATTCAAGCATTTGTTCTATCTTTTCTCTGACCAACAGTTTCTCATCTGCACTGAGTCGATATGGGCGCCTTTGAATTTCCAATGCTCCTGTGGTTACACGCTTATTTGGTATCCCAATTACAAAACTATCGGCATACTTTTCCAATATATTTCTTAATTTACTTTTATCATTATCACTTAAATCTGTATTGGTGTCAAAAAGCATTTCCAAGGTGTTCTCAGGTGCATCATTTTGAACGGCATTAATAATTTTGGATTTGTAAATACTAAATTTATCAGATTCAATCATTACACCGAAACCAAGCTTTAATATGTCTTGGCCAATCATTATGTCGTGCTTTAAATAGTTATCCATTACAACATGAAACAAAATTTCTAAATTAAATTTTGACATTTGGACTGTTGACAGTATTTGCAAGTGGCTCTTAACTATATTATCACCAATTCCTCTTAAAATAACTAGATTATTACTTCTCTTGCCAGCTAATTTGTTGCTTAATTTTTCTTTTACCAAAGAACATTCGGCTCCCGAATCGAAGAAGAATGGAAAGGGCTCACCCGATTGAAAGAATAATCCACTTGGCTCGCTTAATTTGCATAAGTCAACTCGCTTTTCGATGTATTTGTTGTTGCCTTTGGGACATACAGAAGCCACGTGTCCCATTTCGTCGCATTTAAAACATCTTATGTTCGAACGATCTCTTGACCCAGACGTGTTGCTTCCGCTGTGGCTTCTTCCTTTGGTGTTTGATGTACCTTCCATTCGAGCGCGGCATTCGGCGAATTTGTGGCCAACTTTTGCACAAAAATGGCACTTAGTCTGCGACTGCATCCTCGACTTCTTCTTTTCTGGGGCAAAATCATCTTCGTTGTTACGTTTCTTGAAGGCGTAAGCTTGCAGCTGTTGTTGAAGCTCATTGCGCGTAAACACATTTGTCGTAAACACCCAACGCAACAAATTATTATCGATTTGTGCCATGTGAGCCACCGCTACCGATACCGCAATCTCCTCCAGATCCTTGGCCTTCCACTTAGACAGCAACAAGGTGACAATGCGACTTCCATACTGGGCAAAGCTCTCTCCAGGTTTTGGACGTCCATTCAAAACGTTCATGAGAATGGCAGCCGTCGTCTCAATCCCAACGAATCGCAGTTCCTTGAACTGCGACCATGTGATTCCAGCGAAGCATATCTGCGACAGCCATTGCGACGCACTGCCTTCTAGCGCTTTGCTCAACGCTAATACGAGCGCACTGCCTACAAGCGCATTATCTGCAAAGATTAAGTCCACCGTGGTGCACCATGCAGATGGATCCGCTCCAGCGCTATCAGCGCAGAATTTTGGCAGTGTGACGTGCAAAGCCTTTTCATCTGACGCCGGTGCTCTCGTGGCGTGCATTGTTTTTTATTATTTCCATGAGGTTACGGTTTTGTGTTTCCAACGCAGCCATATACTGATCAGCGCTGGGCTCTTGTGGCGAAGGCGATCCCACTTCTGATGTCGGCAATAGGGGAGTCTTATCCATTTTATTCGTAAGTTTCACAATTTTGGTACAGCAGCACAGCAAGTTCCGATTTACTCCACCAGCTAAACTTCACTGACCTGATTTTCTCCTTTTTCTAATCCTCCTCATATTCTATTCGGTCTATACACAACACTGGCGTTCACTATATTGTCATCCCTCTCTAACACACTATTTATGACAACTAGATCGGACCTCACTCAGCTGCAGAGGCCGTCTGCGCCTCTGCTGCAGTGCTTCTCAGAATTTCACCACAATGCTACAATTTCATCAGATTGTGAAATCATGGTAACGGTTCCCAAAATTCCTGGGGACGCGCTCCGACATATGTATAATCATTCTTCCGCTAAGCAGCCGCCCTGTTCTTAACAGTGTTTTTTTTTTATTATTAAATATACGGCAGGAAAATGAAATCTTCTAAAGATACCGTCTTCCGACCGTAGATGGCATGCACGATTCATAACCCTCCAAGTAGAGGTATGCCTACGTACTAAACAAAAACCTCCGCTCCATCTCCTGTCCTTGACATGCTCACCGGACTGCCAGCCAAAGTATTTCATCGGTGAGCAGGATGTGATGCTGAATCGCTCGCCCTCTACTTGTGCGCTGAGCTGTTGCATGGCGCTCGACAAGCCGAGCGAACTGTGGTAGAATTCTTACCCCGCCACCCCACGGGAGTACTCCTCATCCGCCATTTCTGTTGGTCATCTCGTCCTTGCGGACACGCTTCATTATGCGGACTATGATTTCGTGAGCCCCTTTCCATAGATCCTTGTTCGCCAACATAGCGGCAATCAGGCCTCTTGGGCTGAGAGGTGCACCAGCGAGCGACTCCAGTTGGACCTTCTCCACAGCAAACCTGGAGCAGTGCAGGAGGATGTGCTCTGCTGTTTCCACCGCGTTTATGCAAAATAGGCATTGCGCTGTATCCAGTTGGTGGAACCTAAACAGGTACCCTCGGAAACAACCATGGTCCGTTAGGAACTGGGTCATGTGGTAGTCCACCACTTTGTGCTCACACTCTGCCCATTCCATTAGGTCAGGGATAAGCTGGTACTTCCATCGCCCACGTTGCGACCCTTGCCACCTAGTCTGCCAGACTCCACGAATCCACTCGCGGATCTCCGTTTGGTCAACACCTTCACGCACTAGATATTGGCGCTTTATCTCCAGGTCAATGGGTATAATGCCTGAAAGAGCATGCGCTGCCATTGTCCGAGATACTGCCCGCGCACTAGCCAAGTAGGTTACTTTGATTGTAACACAGCTCCAGATAGGGGCAGCGTAAAGCAGCGTTGCCTTAGTAACCGCCGCAAGCAGAGTCCTTGCCGGCAGTCTAGGTCCTCCCTCGTTGGGCATAATTCTTGCCAGTGCTGCAGCTGTCATTGCCGCTTTGCTGCTGGCATACGCTGCGTGGTCCTTAAAGGAGAGCCTACGGTCTATTAGGACTCCCAAGTACTTCAACGTACCTGCTGAAGTGATTATTTCTCCCTTCACTTCGACCTGCATGCTGTCGATTCTCTTTCTGCTGCTCAACAGGACTAATTCCGTCTAATGTGCCGCAATTCCTAGTCCGACTTTCTCAAGCCAATCGGTGATCGCCCTGATCGCCACATTACTGTGGTCCTGGAGCTCCGGTATTGTCTTTGCCACCGTTGTTACCGCAACGTCGTCGGCGAAGCAGTGTAGCTCCACGCCTCTCGGCTTGCTAATCTTCAGGATCCCATCATACATGATGTTCCATAAGATCGGTCCCAGTACCGACCCTTGTGGAACCCCTGCAGAGACTTGGTGGCATCTTGGACCAGCTTCAGTTACATACCACAGCGTGCGTTCCCTGAAGTAGTTGCCAACTACGCTTCGTAGATACCCGGGTATGCCCATGTTACGCATTGCGCCGAGGATAATGGGCCATCTCGCTGAATTAAACGCGTTCTTCACGTCGAGTGTGATGATGGCACAGTACTGTTTACTGCCGCCTAATCATCGGTCGCCATCAAGTGCGCTCTTCGCCACTTTAGTTACGGCTGTGAGAGCATCGATCGTGCTCTTTCCTTTACGGAAGCCATACTGTTGGCAATGAAGGCCTGTGGGGCTCTCGGTGATGGCTTCTATGCGAGTGTATAGAATGCGCTCAAACAGTTTGCCCACAATGTCCAGCAGGCATAGGGGGCGATAGCTGCCTGCTGCGTTTGCAGGCCCCTTGCCTTTTGGCACAAGTTTCATTGTCTTCCACCGCTTGGGGAAGACTCCTTCCAGAAGACATTGTTGGAAGGCCTCCCTGAAGACCTCGGGTCTTGCGTTGGCAGCGGCCTTGACGATTAACCCAGGAATACCATCAATGCCGGGTGCTTTGTTCGGCTTGATCCTCTTCGCTGCTTCGACGACTTCGTATGCTGTGATACACGGAAAATCGGAGGCGGGGGCTTCTAGAGCGGGTTGCCATAACGTGTCTTGGCTTGAGAATAGCTCCGACACGATGCTGGCCATCCTTTTGGTTTAAAGAGTTTTTAACAAGAGGTGTCAGAAAAGTTACCATAGGGATAACTGGCTTGTGGCGGCCAAGCGTTCATAGCGATGTCGGCTCTTCCTATCATTGTGAAGCAAAATTCACCAAGCGTTGGATTGTTCACCCATGCAAGGGAACGTGAGCTGGGTTTAGACCGTCGTGAGACAGGTTAGTTTTACCCTACTAATGACAAAACGTTGTTGCGACAGCATTCCTGCGTAGTACGAGAGGAACCGCAGGTACGGACCAATGGCACAATACTTGTTCGAGCGGACAGTGGTATGACGCTACGTCCGTTGGATTATGCCTGAACGCCTCTAAGGTCGTATCCGTGCTGGACTGCAATGATAAATAAGGGGCAATTTGCATTGTATGGCTTCTAAACCATTTAAAGTTTATAATTTACTTTATAAACGACAATGGATGTGATGCCAATGTAATTTGTAACATAGTTAATTGGGAGGATCTTCGATCACCTAATGCCGCGCTAGTTACATATAAAAGCATTATTTAATACAATGACAAAGCCTAGAATCAATTGTAAACGACTATTGTAATTAGCGCGCAAGCGCAGTGCCCTCGAGAGCCGGCCACCCCGACTGGACGCGACTGACCGACCGACTGGACGCGATATATGATATTATATATCATATGATAGAAATAAAGACTACAAAATTCTATCTGGTTGCCAAATAGCTTGTCATCGATTTAGTGACGCTAATGAAATTGTCCCCATCTATCTAATAATGATAGAAATAAAGACTACAAAATTCTATCAGGTTGCCAAATGGCTCGTCATCGATTTAGTGACGCATATGAAATTGTCCCCATCTACTAATGATAGAATTTTGTAGTCTTTATTTCTATCAGGTTGCCAAATGGCTCGTCATCGATTTAGTGACGCATATGAAATTGACCCCATCTATCTACTATCTACTAATGATAAAAATAAAGACTTTACAAAATTCTATCAGGTTGCCAAATGGCTCGTCATCGATTTAGTGACGCATATGAAATTGTCCCCATCTCTACTAATGATAGAAATAAAGACTACAAAATTCTATCTGGTTGCCAAATAGCTTGTCATCGATTTAGTGACGCTAATGAAATTGTCCCCATCTATCTAATAATGATAGAAATAAAGACTACAAAATTCTATCAGGTTGCCAAATGGCTCGTCATCGATTTAGTGACGCATATGAAATTGTCCCCATCTACTAATGATAGAATTTTGTAGTCTTTATTTCTATCAGGTTGCCAAATGGCTCGTCATCGATTTAGTGACGCATATGAAATTGACCCCATCTATCTACTATCTACTAATGATAAAAATAAAGACTTTACAAAATTCTATCAGGTTGCCAAATGGCTCGTCATCGATTTAGTGACGCATATGAAATTGTCCCCATCTTTACTAATGATAGAAATAAAGACTACAAAATTCTATCAGGTTGCCAAATAGCTTGTCATCAATTTAGTGACGCTAATGAAATTGTCCCCATCTACTAATGATAGAAATAAAGAATACAAAATTCTATCAGGTTGCCAAACAGTGTGTCGCCCAATAGATGTGAACGGCTACAACATTATCCTTGTAATCAAGCTAGGCAGCCGCCCTGTTTTTACGGCGCCACGCCTACTACATGCGAACGAGCCTACATTTTTATTTGCTTTTAGTCACCCCGGTGCTTTTAAGTCCGCCCCTGTAATTATATGTGTCGCAGATCATTTAAATTTAACATTTCTAGCAATTTCGTGGTTCTGCTAGGCACGCGCCATGCAGGCGCCTTTTCTATTCTTTTGATGCGCGGCTTACAACCGTTGGTTTCTGCCGAACGTAGCCTGGTCGTGGTTAAAAGCGAGGGGAAGTAGATGTCTGCACGAAAACGAGAAAAATGAGGTGTACGCTCTTCGCGTACCTCGTTGATACTGTGGTATGCGTACATATCGAGAATACACTGTACTCAGAATACTTGCACAATTCAGCAATATAATTACATACATACATTGGCAGTGCTAGCATAAGCAATAATGTCCAAGTGGAAGTTCGTCGGATCGCCGACTTATGGAGCACATCCCACGCTAACCAAAAGTCGCTGTATACATAATGTGCGCATATAGCATTCTCTCCCAACTCTCTTAACATAAGCAATACATAGTGCAGCCGCTTCTCTGCCGGCTTCACCAGGCAGCGAAGGCGCACTTCATAGCCTAAGTGAAATATGTATTGAGCAACATGAATCAGTCAATTTGGAGTGGCAAAAGAAAGAAGTTACAAATTAAATAAACGGAGCTATGCTCCACAACAAAACTAAAAATAAATATTGAAATGATTGCTGGCGGATCCTGCTTTGTACATGGCGACCGTGACAGGACGTCCGAAAATTGCAGGATGTAAGGACTAAGGAGGACACGTCAACAGAAAGGAAAACCAGTCGGCCGATATTGCATATAATGGTGGATGAGAAAAATTGCGTGAGTCTGAGTCAGTAAAACCCGAGTCGAAGGCGATGAAAAGATTCAAACTAGCAAAGCGTCCGAGAAGCGCAGTCGAAGTTCATGAGAGGATCTAAAGCAAGCAAAAGTTAAATACGCTTGCACGATGCAAATCTAAGTGGGAAAAACGCTTTTCACAATTGCCCACAGCACACATCAGTTTATCATTTAGCCCCAAGTCAGTTAAACATGGCACCCATAGCAAATGTAGTGCTAATTATTGTGCCGCGGACAGCAATCACATCGAATAATCTACCCAAACTGCGCCCCGCCCCCCTTACGGCGGCCCTACTGAAGGAGGCCTGTGCGAAGACCAGCACCGGCAATGCTTAACGCGCCAAGTTAAGCCTGGAGGGAACAGACAGCGCTTCCAAGAGTGCAATTTTTTTTTTTCAATAGCACTGCGTTGCTAAATTTTTTTTGATTGCACTGCGATGCATATTTTTTTTTTGCCTATCTATAAAATTGTAAAATTGAGCGGAACCACTTCTGCCCGATAAGCCGTATAGCCTGTAAAGCTATACAAAAACAATAGGTAGGAACATATGTAAAAACAAGAGAGAACGCTATAGTCGAGTTCCCCGACTATCTGATACCCGTTACTCAGCTAGTGGAAGGGAGAAGGAGAGTCTTAAATACAGTTTTTGCCGGTTTGTAGGCGTTATAGTGGGCGTGGCAGAAAGTTTTTTGGGAAATCGATAGAAGTTTACAAGACCAATACAAAAATGAAAAAATATCAAAACATTTTTCAAAAAAGTGGGCGTAGCAGCTTTGGGCAGTTTGTGGGCGTTAGAGTGGGCGTGGCAAAAAGTTTTTTGGCAAATCGATAGAAATTTACAAGACCAATACAAAAATGAAAAAATATCAAAACATTTTTCAAAAGTGTGGGCGTGGCAGTTTTAGGCAGTTTGTGGGCGTTAGAGTGGGCGTGGCCAAAAGTTTTTTGGCAAATAGATAGAAATTTACAAGACTATTACAAAAATGAAAAAATATCAAAACATTTTTCAAAAGTGTGGGCGTGGCAGTTTTGGGCCGTTTGTGGGCGTTAGAGTGGGCGTGGCAACCTGAATCGACAAACTTGAGCTGCGTCTATGTCCCTGGAGTCTGTACACTTAATCTCAACTTTCTAGCTTTTGTAGTTCCTGAGATCTCGACGTTCATACGGACAGACGGACAGACAGACGGACGGACAGACGGACATGGCCAGATCGACTCGGCTACTGATCCTGATCAAGAATATATATACTTTATATGGTCGGAAACGCTTCCTTCTGCCTGTTACATACTTTTCAACGAATCTAGTATACCCTTTTACTCTACGAGTAACGGGTATAAGAATACGAATATTAAAGAAATTTTTAACGTAAATTTCAATAGTGACAAACAGAATATATAAAGAAGAAATTTATGAAAATAATTTAGAGATCTTAAAACCCAATATGGGCTTAATTGATTCAAAAACAGTGGATTCCACTGCAAACGTTATAAACAAAGAGGAGATCGAGTCAAACAATTTAAGCTATATAACAATAAATCTGTTAGCAATTCTTTTACTAATGATAATACAAGCACTTATAAAAGTGTACAAACCCCACAATAAATGCTTAAAGAAACGATATAATAGCAGGGCCAATGGTCTAGAAACAGTTTAATTCTTAAATAATGATGTCATTAATAAACAATAATTAATAAAGAAATCGAAGTTCTCATTAATACTTAAAAATGTTTCAAATAATTTATGGATTGGCAAAACTTAAGAGCCATCTTAAATGAAATAAAAGAAAAATTTTACAGGTCATATAAATGTTTGTCTCAGAATAGGACAATTCAAAAACAATCTGCCAATAAACATACAACCATTCTGGTAGAATCAGGCAAGATCCCATATACATAATCAAAGAGGGAAACTAGACAAAAAGCAGTGGACAACACTGTCCAAATTTTTGATTAGACAAAGGAATTAAACATATCGATACCAACTATTCTAAATTCCCCTTTGACACCAAATGAGGAAGCAACAGATTCGCTGAACGATTCTGACTCTGAACTAGAAATCAAAGAAGAAGACTTGAACGATCTGACAATACCAGCAATATTGCAATTGCCGGAAGATTCAGAGATTATAAAGGATCAGGACATAGAATTAGACAAAATGAGGGACAATTCAGCCGCCATCAGGGCCTACATAAGGGAAGTGTCGAGCGCAGTACCAGAGTTTGATGGACAAAAGATCCATCTTCAGCGGTTCATTATGGCCATCAAATTAGTAGACCTTGCAAAAGGATTATTTGAGGACATTGCAGTCCAAGTTATAAAATCAAAATTGACAGGCACTACTCTGAACCTGGTACTGAGCGAAACTACAATTGAAGCAATAATAAAAAAATTGCAAACTTCAATTGTTAGGGAAACATCCCAAAACATTAAAGCAAAACTATTCACAGTACAACAAAAAGGCAAAACAGCTACACAGTTTACAACAGAAAACGATAATTTACGTAAGCTATTAGAAGCCTCGTATATCGATGAAGGCATACCAAGTGAGCAAGCCAATAGATTGAGCACTAGGGACGCCATAGATGTTATGATTAAAAAGACCGAACATGAAAGTTTGAAAACTGTGCTAGAAGCAGGTACATGCACAACTATGGATGCTGCCATAGGTGCGTTCATAAGAACTAGCACCAGAGTAACCGGAAATGTGAATCATATAATGTATTCGAAGAGAGGTTACTCCAGCAGAGGCCAAGGTTATAGAGGTAATGGTCGCGAAAGAGGCCATTACAATAACCGTTTCAATAATAGTAATTACAACTACGGCGATAACGGCAACCAAAATAATGGTAATAATTATAGAGGACGTGGTAACTAAAATAGAGGAAGCCAAATAATCGAAATCGAAACAATTACAATAACACTGATAATGCTAGTGTGAGAGTAACCCAAAATAATTCGGGAAACTCGCAACAACCCTCAGATACACAGCAATAAATAAAGCTCATGTACATTCAATCAACCTAAGTATAAATATATTCATTGCATTTGACCATGTGGCAACAGGAAAAAGATTCATTTTCTTAGTTGACACAGGTGCAGATATTTCCATACTAAAAGAAGAAGCCGACTACTTCGATAATATACAAGATGACAGTATAATAAATATTCAAGGCATAAGCCAAGAGATTATTCAATCTAAGGGCTTAATCCAATAGAGCTACAAACAGATAAATACATAATTCCTCACAATTTTCATATTGTTAATCCACAATTTCCCATACCATGTGATGGAATAATTAACATTCATTTTATTAAAAAATTTAATTGCCAATTAGACTTCAAACCAAAAGAAGATTTGTTTATAATTAGACCCAATAATTTAAAATTTCCGATTTATGTTCCAATAACATACAACACCGGTAATAATAGAATATTATTACCAGCGAGATCACAACTTGTCCGAAAAATCAATATAACTTCAATTGAAGATACAAATATATTGATCCCAAACCAAGAATTAGAAACAGGTATTTATGTAGCGAATACCACTTCAACATCAAACGATGTTTATGTCCGAATATTAAATACGCATCATACTGATAAACTAGTAGATGCAAACAACTTAAAATACGAGCCATTTTCAAATTATGATGTAATTCAATCAAATAATCAAGAAAACAAACTGTCATGTCTCAATTGTCGAAAAATTTCCCACCACGATTCAAAACCCAGCTGGAAAAGCCTTGCAGTAGATACACAGATCAATTTGGTCTGACAACAGAACCAATTTCGGCTAATAATTTATACAAACAAAGATTGAGATTGAAAGATAATGAGCCAGTATATACTAAAAATTATAGAAATCCTCATAGTCAAAAAGATGAAATTCAAGAACAAGTACAAAAATTGATCGATGATAAAATAGTCGAACCATCAGTATCGGAATACAATAGTCTATCACTATTAGAACCGAAAAAATCTCTTCCAGACTCAGATAAAAAGAAATGGCGGTAGTAATTGACTATCATCAAATCAATAAAAAACTGTTGTCTGATAAATTTCCACTCCCTAGAATTGATGACATTTTGGATCAACTAGGTTGAGCCAAATATTTTTCTTGCCTTGACTTGATGTCAGGTTTTCACCAAATTGAACTTGAAAAGAGTTCAAGAGATATAACTTCATTCTCAACAACAAACGGTTCATATCGTTTTACGCGATTACCATTTGGATTGAAAAGAAAGAATAATGACAATTGCATTTTCTGGCCTTGAGCCAACGCAAGCATTTATCTATATGGATGATTTGATAGTGATAGGTTGTTCCGAAAAGCATATGATTAAAAACTTATCAGATGTTTTTAACAAATGCAGGAAATACAATCTAAAACTACATCCATTCATTGTTTATGCGTGAAGTTACCTTTTTGGGACATAAATGCACAGATAGAGGAATACTGCCAGATGACAAGAAGTACGATGTCATCAAAAATTACCCAGTACCTCATGATGCAGATAGCGCAAGGCGTTTCGTTGCATTTTGTAACTATTACAGAAGATTCATTAAAAACTTCGCCGACTATTCACGGCACATAAAACGATTATGTAAAAAGAATGTTCCTTTTGAATGGACAGAAGACTGTCAAAAATCATTTGTGTAAAATCATTAAAAACAAAACTGATGGAACCTACTCTCTTACAATACCCCGATTTTAGTAAAGAATTTTGTATCACAACAGATGCTAGCAAAATGGCATGTGGCGCAGTTTTATATCAAAACCACAATGGATTCCAACTTTTAGTTGCATACGCATCTAGATCATTTACTAAGGGCGAGACTAATAAAAGTACTACTGAGCAGCAATTAGCAGCATTACATCGGGCAATCAACCACTTCAGACCCTATATTTATGGTGAACATTTTACAGTCAAAACTGATCATAGACCACTCACCTTCTTATTTTCAATGACTAATCATGGCTTAAAATTGACTCGTATGTGACTTGAATTAGAGGATTATAATTTTACAGTAGAGTATCTGAGAGGTAAAGATAACTATGTTGCTGATGCGTTATCAAGAATAACCATCAAAGAACTAAAAAATATAACCGGAAATATATTAAGTCACTATGAGATTACAAAGTAGACAAAAAACCTGCGCAGGAGAAACAAACAAATCTGAATTGCATACGCAATCAACAGAAAAAGCTTCAATGCCCAACGTATACCAAGTCATCAATAATAACGAGGTACGTAAAGTAGTGACCTTGCAAGTATATGTTTGATATTGTTCATAAATAAACCGCCAGTGTTACTGTTTAGTTTGATTTATTGGTTAATTTCCGACACTTAATATTAATTAGTTCGATACCGATGCGTACGATTTCTTGTAGATCAAAAATGTGACTGACTTAAGCTTTGGCTGTACTCACGCCATACGATTAAACTAGCATAAGACGTAAACAAGTTACAGTTAGAAGAAGTTAGAAGTTTGGAAAAGTACTGGGCAAGCTCGCGGACAATTACATTGATTCCGCTGATAAGCTCCGCTGCAGCTGCAGACAAATGCAAATGTAAATGTAAACAAAGATAAAGGGTGACTTGTTCGCGCGGTGTCTCGTTCCCAAACATACCGGCCCCCCTGAACGGTTGTTCAGCAGAGAGGCAGTACAGCGATTTTGGCAATTGGGCGTTTGTATAATCCGTGAGCAGTCTTCACTGTAACGACTCGGACCTTGTTGTCGATTCCTGCGTGCACTGCGGTGATGCGGCCAAGAATCCATTTTAAAGGCGGTAGATTGGGCTCCTTGAGTACTACCAGTGTGTCGATCTTCAGATTCTCGGTTTCCATGAAGAGATGTCAGGTATTCCATAAGCCACCTTTTCCAAAAGCCTTGAACCATGGCTTGCAGCTGGTTCCACCTCTCCAATCGATTGACTTGCATATCCAGACGACAGGGTTCAGGCAATGCAGTATACGGAGATCCAGTCAAAAAACAAGAGAGAACGCTATAGTCGAGTTCCCCGACTATCTGATACCCGTTACTCAGCTAGTGTAAGTGCGAAGGACAGTTTTTGGCGGTTTGTGGGCGTTAAAGTGGGCGTGGCAAAAAGTTTTTTGGCGAATAGATAGAAATTTACAAGACTAATACAAAAATGAAAAAATATCAAAACATTTTTCAAAAGTGTGGGTGTGGCAGCTTTGGGCGGTTTGTGGGCGTTAGAGTGGGCGTGGCAACATGAATCGACAAACTTGCGCTGCGTCTATGTCTCTGGAGTCTGTTTGCTTAGTCTCAACTTTCTAGCTTTTGTAGTTCCTGAGATCTCGACGTTCATACGGACAGACAGACGGACGGACAGACGGACATGGCCAAATCGACTCGGCTATTGATCCTGATCAAGAATATATATACTTCATATGGTCGGAAACGCTTCCTTCTGCCTGTTACATACTTTTCAACGAATCTAGTATACCCTTTTACTCTACGAGTAACGGGTATAATGAGCAGGCGTCAGTGGATCCAAAGAATTATCCCCAGTTGGGCACAGCGGGCGTGAATTCAGGATAGCTTCAATTTGGGTCAGGACAGTAGAGAGCTCCTCAAACGTTAAAGCCTTTGATCCAAGTATCCGTTTCATATGGAGTTTAATTGAGCGAACTCCAGCTTCCCACATCCCTCCAAAATGTGGAGCAGACGGGGGTATAAAGTGCCAAGAAATCCCTTCATTGGCAAAGAATCCTGCTAGTTCCTCATCTTTGGCTTGTTGAATGGCCAGACGTCTCATGTCATCCAAAGTTCGCTTGCCTCCATGAAATGTAGTTCCGTTGTCCGAATACAGGTCGGTAGGCTTCGCTCGGCGGGCAATGAATCGTTGAAAGGCTGCGATGAAAGCCTGTGTAGTTAGCTCACTAACAACCTCGATGTGAAGTGCCTTTGTAGTGAGGCACACGAAAATAGAAAACCATGCCTTTCCGATGCGTGGAGTTCTTCCTTTTGATTCCTTGATTGCGATCGGTCCAGCGTAGTCCAGCCCTGCAGCAGCGGCTAGCTTGAACTCGAGGAATTGGTAGCTCTCCCATGATCTGGTTGCTTGTGCCCTTTCGTTGAAGAAAACAGGATTTGCATTGGAAGACTGCCTTTCTGACGAGATTGCGGGCTCCCAGAATCCAGTACTGCTGACGAAGATTGGTGAACGTTGCATCAACTCCAGTGTGCAGATAGGAGACATGAAAATGTCGAACCAGCAGTCCAGCTAGTGGTGTATCTTTAGGTATCAGAATCGGGTGCTTGGCGTTGTAGTTGAGTGTAGATTGCTCGATTCTCCCACCGACTCGCATTACTCCATAATCATCCAGAAACGGAGAAAACCGGATAAGATGCGATTAAGCTGGCGTCGATTCTCTAGCTGCGCATATTCTCTGGCAAAGGATTTTTGTTGCACATGTCGAATAAGTCGGCGCTGTGCGTCCAGCAACTCTTCAGACGTAAGGAATGTTTCCGAATTCCTATGATGAGATCGAAGAGTGTGAATAAAGCGATGACAGTAGCTAGATACCCTTATAAGACGCGTCCAGGTTGAGAATTTGTGGATGAGTAACTCGTGTATACTTTCATCAGGAAAGTTATGTAGAGTCGTGGGCTTTATGGCTCGTTCTTCGGTGTTGACATCGAAACTTGAAGATACGCTGAACTTGCTTGTAGAAGGTGGCCACTCATAGGTGGGTGTGGCCAGCCAGGACGGACCTTTCCACCACAGTCGATGCTCCAGAAGCTTTGACGGATGAAGTCCTCGGGAAGCACAATCAGCAGGATTGTCTTCCGTGCGAACATGGTTCCAGCAGCTACGGGGAAAGTCGCTCAATATCTCAGAAGTTCGGTTGCAGACGTAGGTGTTCCACCGTCGAGGGGGAGCTGAAAGCCAGTGTAGCACAATTTCTGAATCTGTCCAGCAGCTCGTGCTGAAAAGAGGAATTGTTAGTGATGCTTTGACAATAGACAGCAATCGAGATAGAAGTAACGCAGCGTTTAGCTCCAAACGTGGAATTGATACGGGCTTGATCGGGGCCACCCGTGTTTTGGCGGCAACTAGAGTTACTTGAAAGCTGCATCCAACTGCAACTCGAGCGTAAACTACCGCACCGTAGGCGTGCGAGGATGCGTCGGCGAATCCGTGTAGTTGAACATCTCGAAATGGTGACGCAATATACCGTGGTACTTGGCATTGCGTAAGTGCTGGCAAATCCTCTACTAAGGCTCTCCAGCGCGTACGTAGACTTTCAGGAATGGGGTCGTCCCACTGCAGGACACTTGTCCAGCTTTCTTGGAAGATTAGCTTGAGTAGAACTGTGACCGGCGCTACCAGTCCAAGCGGATCATAAATTCTTGATAGCTGAGAGCTGGATAGGTTCAAAACATCTATCTTCCTCTGGTAATGATTTCAGAAGACGCCAACTATTAGAACTCCATTTGCGTAGCTTGAATTTTCCCTTATCCAAGAGGGCTATAAGTTCATCCTTGAGAATCATAAGCTCCTCGAATGTATTGGCGCCTGTAGGGATATCGTCCACATAGGCATCGTGCAGAAGAGCGTGAGCTGCTGCAGGGTCATGGCCATGATCGTCGGCAAGTTGCTTTAGAACTCGAACAGCCAGAAATGGTGACGGTGCCAATCCGTAGGTAACCGTCAGCAGGCGAAAATGAAGCAGAGGTTCATTCTCAGTCTTGCGCCAAACAATGCGCTGATAATTGGTGTGTGGCTTAAAGATTTTAATGCCTCAAAACATCTTTTCGACATCTGCGCATAAAACATATTGGTGCTGCCGGAAGCGTAGACAAACGCCAAGAAGATCGCGTTGAATCGGTGGACCAATATGTAGTCTGTCATTGAGCGATACTCCAGAGCTGTCCTTTCCTGATCCATCAAAAACTACACGACATTTGGTAGTCAGACTGTCCAGTTTGATGACAGCGTGGTGCGGCAAATAGAAGCAGGTGTCTGGGGACTCCTCAACCTGAGCCGAGGTCAGTTGTTCCATATGTCCACGTTGCAAGTAGTCGTCCAGGAAGGCTTCGTACTGCTGCTTCAATTCTGGATACCGACGAAATTTGCGTTCCAGCGAGAAGAAGCGATTGATGGCATGTGGCAAGGTCGAATCAATAGGCGGTGCCTTCTCCTTGAAGGGATACTCGACAACGTACACCCCGTCCGTCGAGCGCTTGTGTGTGGCAGCGAAATGACGCTCTGTGGGATCGCTGGCGTCCAGGAGAGCCTGGTTAGGCTGAATGCTGTCCATCTCCATGAATGAACGGACCATCGTGTCTAGGTCCGCGTGATAAGTAACCGCAGAAGTAGGGTAATCATTGAATGCAGAGTAAGAGCCTGCAAGAGTCCAACCAAATATAGTATTGAGAGCGATAGGAAAGCCGTTACCAAAGTGTTTCCGATCTCCTGTGTATAGAGACCAAAGTTGATCCGATCCAACAATGACATCGATTGCTCCAGGTGTGCAGAACGTTGGGTCTGCCAAAGGAAGCTCGCAGATTTGCCTCCACGTAGAGGATGAGGTGTCAATAACTTGGGCAGGAAGTGATGACGTCAGCGAGTTGAGAATGAACGAGACCAATTCGACAGTTTAGCCCGATTGTGCTAGCGGTTGATTGTGGCCAATTGTAGATCCCGCATGTGAGACTGCTGGTCGATCGCGGCTGCCAACACTTGCCGTATCAATGTTGTTGCCATTTTGAATTGGCTGCGACGAGCCATGAACCAAAGTATGATGCTTGCGGCGGCAGATCCGACAAGTATGCCTCGATGTACAGTTGCCCACCATATGAGCCAGGCTGAGGCAATTGAAACAGAGCTTTCTTGATTTGAGGAAGTCTCGGCGAGATGCAATGTCGAGTGCGATGAATTGAGGACACTTAAACAGTTGGTGATTCTGCTGGCACGATGTGCACTTCGGCTCTTCCCGTCTTGGATGCGTGTCGAGCTTGGGTTGATTGAGTTAAGTTAAAAGCCTCCAACGTATCGCAGCGTGATGTGAGAAATTTCAGGAATCGGTTGATGGTCACACCTTTTTCCTCGGATTCTGCGCACTGAGCCCAGGCTTAGCGGGTATCGCTATCCAATTTTGAAAGTAAAATGAAGATTAGCCAGGGATCCCTCTCTTCGCAATTAAGAGCTCGTAGACCACGAATAACTTCGTCTGCACCATCGGCAATTTTCCGCACTGTGCCGATATTTGAATTTATAGCACTTATGTTTATAGCATTTATGTTTAAGAACGATCGAATAATTAGCGATTTTTTGTTATATCGCTGTTCCAGCCGATCCCATGCTTCCCGATAGTTGTCATTAGTAACTGGAATATGTTTAACTAATGCAAGCGCGTCTCCGGCAAGGTACGATTTTAAATAATGAAATCGTTGGCAATCCGTCAGGCTCGAATTGGAAGCAATCGATCCAATAAACATGTCCGAAAAATGTTTCCAGTCCTCATAATTTCCAGAAAAAGTCGGAAGTTTAATTCGCTCGAACTGAAAATCGACATGACTTCTCTGGGATGTGCCTGCGGCTTGAACTGTGGCATCAACACTGTTTGAGGTGACATCCCGTCACAACTCCTCCAAAGTATTGCTGAGAATAGCGTGTGTAGCATAATGTTTGTCCTCATATGCGTCAAAATCCTCGTCAGGGTCCTCCCAATCGGCTTCCGATTTAAATGCATACAGCTCTTCCGAGAGCCGTACGAACCGCAAATAATTTTCCTGTAGTTGCGCCAGGCGGACAACTATTGTTTGCACTGAATGAATGTCATCAACAAATTTTAAGGCATTATTATGCGCACGAGTAATTTGGCTTTTGCAGAAGCCCCGTTGCTGAATCACACTCCGCATGGTGGTCGAAAGAAGGGAACGATTCTATACGATGTAGGAATCTATAGATCACCGTTTGCCAAAAGGCCAATAATCAAAATCAAATGCCCGAAAGAAACGCAGTTCCGGTAATCCGGCTGGAAGGACCAATTTTTTATGTTCATAAATAAACCGCCAGTGTTACTGTTTAGTTTGATTTATTGGTTAATTTCCGACACTTAATATTAATTAGTTCGATACCGATGCGTACGATTTCTTGTAGATCAAAAATGTGACTGACTTAAGCTTTGGCTGTACTCACGCCATACGATTAAACTAGCATAAGACGTAAACAAGTTACAGTTAGAAGAAGTTAGAAGTTTGGAAAAGTACTGGGCAAGCTCGCGGACAATTACATTGATTCCGCTGATAAGCTCCGCTGCAGCTGCAGACAAATGCAAATGTAAATGTAAACAAAGATAAAGGTTCGCGCGGTGTCTCGTTCCCAAACAGATATGTTTCTTTAAACATGGAAAAAAGATTACTGCAAGATATGATGTTGATGATTTATATACAAATGGAGTTCTTGATTTATATAAATTTTTCCAAAGGCTTGAAATATAAAATCAGTCATCTAAAAATGGCACCGTGGGAAAATATCTTTGAACACGTTTCCATAGATTATTTTAAACAAAAGGGCAATAAAATATTAACAAAATTAAGAGTGGCGCTACTCAACCCGGTGACCTTAATAAGCAATGAAAAAGAAGCAATTTTATCTACACTACATGATGATCCATTACAAGGAGGTCATACAGGCATTGTAAAAACCTTGGCCAAGGTCAACAGACATTTTTTTTGGAAAGGAATGTCTAAACAAATAACAGACTACATTAAAAAATGTCAAAAATGCAAAAAAGCGAAAATAACAAAGCATACAAAGACTCCAATGACTTTATCTGAAACCCCTGAACATGCTTTTGACAGAGTGATAGTAGACATACGTCCTCTACTAAAGTCGGAAAATGGCAACGAATACGCAGTCACTCTCATTTGTGACTTAACTAAATATTTATTTGCAATTCCCATACCGAATAAAAGCGCAACAACAGTAGCTAAAGCAATTTTTGAATCTTTTATTCTTACTTACGGTCCAATGAAGACATTCATTACGGACATGGGTACAGAGTATAAGAATTCAATCATCACAGATCATTGCAAATATCTAAAAATTAAAAATATATACATATCCATACATATATATCCATACACATATAAATATACATATCCATATAAATATACATATACATATTCCAATAAAATTTACATCTACATACATATATAAAAATCACTCCATAGTGATAGTTTAATACACAAATAAAACATATTTCCAAACAAGAGAGAACGCTATAGTCGAGTTCCCCGACTATCTGATACCCGTTACTCAGCTAGTGTAAGTGCGAAGGACAGTTTTTGGCGGTTTGTGGGCGTTAGAGTGGGCGTGGCCAAAAGTTTTTTGGCAAATAGATAGAAATTTACAAGACTAATACAAAAATGAAAAAATATCAAAACATTTTTCAAAAGTGTGGGCGTGGCAGCTTTGGGCGGTTTGTGGGCGTTAGAGTGGGCGTGGCAAAAAGTTTTTTTGCAAATCGATAGAAATTTTCAAGACCAATACAAAAATGAAGAAATATTAAAACATTTTTCAAAAGTGTGGGCGTGACAGTTTTGGGCGGTTTGTGGGCGTTAGAGTGGGCGTGGCAGCATGATTCGACAAACTTGCGCTGCGTCTATGTCCCTGGAGTCTGTTTACTTAATCTCAACTTTCTAGCTTTTGTAGTTCCTGAGATCTCGACGTTCATACGGACAGACAGACGGACAGACGGACGGACAGACGGACAGACGGACAGACGGACGGACAGACGGACATGGCCAAATCGACTCGGCTATTGATCCTGATCAAGAATATATATACTTTATATGGTCGGAAACGCTTCCTTCTGCCTGTTACATACTTTTCAACGAATCTAGTATACCCTTTTACTCTACGAGTAACGGGTATAAAAATAATAAATAATATCGAATCCGAACTGAGAAAAAATTTTATCTCTTGGCTCAAAATAAAACACAAATCTCGACATACAGAATAAAATAAAATCTGACTTTTTCTTCCGTTATTACATTACATATATATGTTTAAACTCCAAATAATACATACATACATACACACAGTCGCGACTTACATAGGCTTGCCAAGTGCAAGTTCTTTCGTCTCCTCTTTGTTCTTTATTGCCCTGACAAAAACCGGCGCATAGTGACGAGAGAATACCCTATAATCGAAACATAAAATAAAATAAATAAGTCCGAAGACAAAATTTAAGAAAAAACTGACCCGATTATTTAATAATTATTTAAGCCAAATAATAATTTTTTACAAGCTATTTCTGGTTCCTAAATTAAAATAATTATTTATCAGTTCCACCCAAATTTATCAGCCTCCCAACTTGGCTTTTTGGCGTGTTTGTTGGTTTTTTTTGGTGTTTATGTTTCGCATCCGTTTGTCGCGATTTTTCGTTGTGGTCCTAAATCCGGTAGCTATATTTTGAAATTATTAGCTATCATCCGAACTCTATTCGGTAGCTATTATTTAGCTATTTTTCCATAGATTCGAATTTATAGCTATTTTCTATATATTAGCTATTTTTTTTCGGGATTTCAAGTCGGTAGCGATTTTTTATAAATTATTGGCTATTACCCAGACTCCATCTGTTAGCTATTTTTTAGCTATTTTTTTTTCGGGATCTCAAGTCGCTATTTTTTTTCGGGATTTCCAATCGGTAGCGATTTTTTATAAATCATTGGCTATTATCCAGACTCCAGCTGGTAGCTTTTTTTAGCTATCTTTCTAGAAATTTGCAATTCATAGTTTTTTATACCCGTTACTCGTAGAGTAAAAGGGTATACTAGATTCGTTGAAAAGTATGTAACAGGCAGAAGGAAGCGTTTCCGACCATATAAAGTATATATATTCTTGATCAGGATCAATAGCCGAGTCGATTTGGCCATGTCCGTCTGTCCGTCCGTCTGTCCGTCTGTCTGTCCGTATGAACGTCGAGATCTCAGGAACTACAAAAGCTAGAAAGTTGAGACTAAGCACACAGACTCCAGAGACATAGACGCAGCGCAAGTTTGTCGATTCATGTTGCCACGCCCACTCTAACGCCCACAAACCGCCCAAAACTGCCACGCCCACACTTTTGAAAAATGTTTTAATATTTTTTCATTTTTGTATTGGTCTTGAAAATTTCTATCGACTTGCAAAAAATCTTTTTGCCACGCCCACTCTTACGCCCACAAACCGCCCAAAGCTGCCACGCCAACACTTTTGAAAAATGTTTTGATATTTTTTCATTTTTGTATTAGTCTTGTAAATTTCTATCTTTTCGCCAAAAAACTTTTTGCCACGCCCACTCTAACCGCCAAAAACTGTAATTCGCACTTACACTAGCTGAGTAACGGGTATCAGATAGTCGGGGAACTCGACTATAGCGTTCTCTCTTGTTTTTATATAAATTTGAGCTATTGTTTCCAGATCCCAATTGCAACTTTCTCCGCAACCTGTTCAACCGCATCAAGTTGCCATTCCGCAACACCCAGACCCAAGTCTCCGGGTTAAATCATTCGGTCTCCGCGAAATCCTCGAAGCTGTGTCACTTCGGGATTCGCTCTCCTACTAAGCCAGGTCTACAGTTAGACACTGAAGCGTACGTCCTTCCGGAGCTCTCAGGCAAACTGCCTTCATATCCGATCCCTCGGAAATCTTTGAGGGACCTGCCCGCACTCCGCTGGGCAGATCCTACCTTTTTTGAGAGCTCTCAAATTGATCTACTGATCGGGGCTGACATTCTACCATCCATAATGATGGATGGCACCCGACAAAATATTTGCGGCTCGCTCCTGGGCCAAGAAACTATTTTCGGGTGGGTGCTAACGGGGCCGATTTCCAAGGGTAAGCCGAAACGGGTCGCATCCTTCACGACCCAGGTGCACCAAATAGGCGACCCTGATTCGCTCGACACGCTTCTCAGCAAGTTCTGGGAGGTGGAGAATCTACCAGTAAAGATGGTAAAAGAGTCGGACTCCTATTGTGAAAGGAACTTCCTCCAAGCAACAACAAAAGACGCAAGCGGGAGGTACGTGGTGACGCTCCCGTTCCGGGACCCCGAGAATACCGGATCCGATTTAGGATATTCAAGGTCCATTGCGTTAGCTCAGTTTCTTAGAAACTTAGAAAATCGTTTAAAAAGAGACTTTCCCTTAAAAGAGCAATATGACAGCGTGATCCAGGAGTACCTGGATCTGGGTCATATGAAAGAAGTTCCGCCGACTCACAATTCTCCCTCGTATCATCTTCCTCATCACGCGGTAGTTAAGCCCGACAGCACCACTACAAAGCTTCGCGTTGTATTCAACGCTTCAAGTCCGTCGGCAAATGGGACCAGCTTAAATGATATCCTTCATGCTGGTCCAGTCCTACAATCCGATCTAACGATCTAGGTCCTGAAATGGCGTTATTTTCAATACGTCTTCAGTGCAGACATTACGAAAATGTATCGTCAGATCTGGGTCGATCCAAAACATACCCCGTTTCAAAGAATTCTGTTCCGAAACAAGGAAGGAGACATCCGAGACTTTGAACTAAAAACAGTTACCTTCGGGGTCAACTGCGCCCCCTTCCTCGCCATTCGAGTCTTGCAACAGCTGGCAGAGGATATCCAAATGCCATTTCCAAATGCCAGCCGCATCATCCAGCAGCACATGTACGTCGACGACGTTCTGGCAGGGGCGAATTCCGTAAACGAAGCCCAAAGTTCGATTCGAGAGTTGCAAGCAGCCCTAAGTGCCTCCGGGCTTCCGCTAAGAAAGTGGACCTCGAACCACAAAAGCGTCCTTAAAGACGTCCCGGCCGAACACCTCCTTCATAGCGAGTTCCTCGACATCGATGCCGAAAGCACGGCCAAGACGCTCGGTATTCGGTGGAGGGCAAAGTCCGACGAATTCTATTTCGTTCCCCGAAATAGTTGCGGAACCCTCCTATACAAAGCGAGAAGTTTTGTCCCAAATCGCTAGGTTGTTCGATCCTGCCGGGTGGCTCGCGCCGTTCATAATCCGGTCAAAAATGTTCATGCAGGAGATTTGGTTGCAGAACTTAGGCTGGGACGATAAGCTTCCCACTGAAATGAGTCAGCGGTGGCAATCGTTTTTAGACGAGTATTCCGACCTCAACCAGATCCGCGTTCCGAGATGGATCTGGTACCAGCCTGAGGTAATCATAGAGCATAACGGTTTCTGTGACGCGTCTCAGAGAGCCTATGGAGCGGCTATATACATCCGCGTCGAGATGGGGCAAAAGATCCTGACTGGCCTGCTTACAGCCAAAACACGAGTGGCCCCGGTAAAAACCGTCTCCCTTCCTCGGCTAGAGCTCTGTGGTGCCGTGCTGTTAACCGAAATGGTGACAGCAATCCTTCCGCACATGCCCTCCGTCAGTTTAGATATCCGCTGCTGGACAGATTCCACAATCGTCTTAGCCTGGCTACGAAAGCGTGCGTGCAACTGGACCACATTTGTGGCCAACAGAGTTGCCAAGATCACGCAGGCGACGCCAGTCGACTGTTGGGCACACGTTCGCTCAGAACAAAACTCCGCCGATCTAGCCAGTCGAGGCGTATCCCTACATGAATTGGCAGAAAACCATATCTGGTGGAACGGACCAGAGTGGCTGCAAGGGCCACGAGAGCTATGTCCAGCACAAAGCGATACTCTTCCAGTGACAGAGCTAGAACAGCGCGCGGTCAAAGTGCATTTTGTCAAGGCCCCGTCCATCGACTTTCTCGAACGTTTCTCCAAATTGGACAAGCCCTGCGAGTTCTGGTCGATGTTCAACGCTTCCTTAAACGCTGCCGCAAAGGTTCGTTCTTGCCAATTTCACGCCCTACAAGTGAAGAGATCCGGGAGGCAGAACGAACTCTGACCTCCATTGCGCAGCGCAAAGCATATGGCCAAGAGCTTCAGCATTTGACCGAGAAAAGGCCTCTTCCAGTGTCAAGTCCTTTGGTGAATTTGTTCCCGTTCATTGACCAACACGGCCTTTTAAGGGCGTGCGGCTGTCTCACTGCCTCCAAAACCCTGCAATATGATGAACGTCATCCGATTATTCTCCCCTATGACTGTAGACTGTCGCGCCTCATCGTCCAATTTACCTACCAGATTACTCTTCATGGCGGTAGTCAATTGATCGTACGCCTGATCCGATCGAAGTATTGGATTCCTAAAATCAAGAATCTGATGAAGGCTGTGGTCAATCCGTGTAAGATTTGCACGATTTACAAGAAGAGACTCCAAACACAGCTGATGGGCGATTTCCCGACAAATAGAGTCTCCTTCTCGAGGGCGTTCACGTACACGGGGGTCGACTATGCCGGCACTTTCGAAATAAAAAATTATACAGGGAGAGCGTGTCTCATAACGAAGGGATATGTTTGTGTGCTTTTCCACGAAGGCTATCCATTTGGAACCCACTTTCGATCTAACAACCGAGACATTTCTAGCGGCCTTTGCTCGTTTCCAATCGGATAATGGTAAGACCTTTGTGGGGGCGGCAACTTTGATTTCCAGGGACTTTCTCCAAGCTACCAAAGAGTCCGTGACTGATGCATATAGCCATCAGGGACTCGTATGGCGGTTCATCCCACCAGGGGCTCCACATATGGGAGGTTTGTGGGAAGCAGGGGTGAAAAGCTTCAAAACCCTGTTCCTTAAATCGACGTCAGCCCGCAAATACACATTTGAGGAGCTGGCGACGCTTCTCGCTGAGATTGAGGCTTGCCTCAACTCTAGACCCCTCTCCCCTATGTCCGAAGATCCCTCAGATTTGCTGGCCCTCACACCAGGCCATTTCCTTATTGGAGGGCCGTTGCTTTCCACGGCGGAACCCGAGATAAAGGGCGAAGCCAAGTCGATAATAAATCGATGGCAACACCTCAAGGCACAACATCAGCAGTTTAGTGCACGGTGGAAAGAGGAGTATCTTAAAGAACTCCATAAACGAAACAAATGGCAATTTCGAACCAGGAACCTCCAAGCCGACGATATGGTAGTTGTCAAGGAGGACAATCTACCACCGAACGAATGGCGGCTCGGCAGAATCGTTTCTGCCTTTCCAGGAGCCGACGACCGCATTCGAGTCGTTGAGATCCGTACGTCTCGCGGCACCATAAAACGCCCTATCCACAAGGTTATTCTTCCACCGATGGAGGACAAAGAGTCCTCCGTTCCTAGGGATTAGGGCACTTCCCCCATTCCGATGCCCAAATAGTAGTCGGCTCATACTAAGCTTTTTATTTCTTTTATTGGCAGACTTACTATTCACTTCCTACAATAATGGGTCCTCGTCCTCGTGCCACCCAGTCGTTGGAGAGCAGACGTACTCGAGGTATTAAATCCTACCGCTGCCGAGTCTGCTCTGAAATCCATCCTCTTCGGAAGTGCAAGAGGTTCCACAAACTGAGCGCTGAAAAGCGCCTTCGGGCAGTACTTATTAATAAGTACTGCTCGAACTGCCTCGCCCATCAGCACTCAGGAGGAGACTGCCGCAGCCAAGACGGATGCAAGAAGTGTGGAGGAGACCACCACACACTACTCCACATGCACGAGGTCCTCCCCGCTCCGACCCCGGCAGCGCTACCAGCTTCGACGCGCAGAGAGCGCCATCCCGCTGCACCTCGTCCGGTCCGGATTTCCTGCACTCCGCCACCAGCCCCAGTCGCCAACAATCGCCCGCGTCCGAAGGTCTCCGTCGCGTCTCCGTCGGTGGCAACGGGGCAGCAGAAGGCTGTCCCCATCCTGCCTACAGCCGTCGTCGTGCTGGACACGGGCTCGAAGACTTTCGAGACCGGGGCCATGATCGACCCATGCATGCCGGTGAGCAGCATCGACCGGTCGTTGGCGGCTGCGTTCCGGCTGCCCATCACACGGCTGGTAGACGACGAGGTCTGCTCGGTGACACTCCGGTCCCGAACAAGCACCTTCCGACTCAACGTCGTCCTGAAGATCGAACCCAGCCTAAGGATCCGGACACCCATCCGAGCTCTGAGCGACGCCGCAAGGGCCAAGTTTGACGGTGTTCGTCTCGCGGACGAGCGCTTCCACCGGCCGGCCACCATCTCCCTCGTGTTGGGATCAGATGTATATGCCAATCTGATCCAACCGGGGTTCCTAAAGATTGAGGATGGGTTGCCCGTCGCGCAGAACATGGCGTTCGGATGGACCGTTTCTGGAGCGTGCACGGAATGAAGAGGCCGATCCTGCTGTCTAGCCGGCCAGGGATACCTTTGCATACGCAAGGGGGGGAGAATGTTCACGCCAGAAGGGCGCAAACAATTGAGCGGCAGTGTAAGCAGTGTAAAGCTCCTCCACGGCTCGCAAGCACCGCTGCTCGCGCTCTCCTTCTCTCCTCGCGCTCTCCTTCTCTCCTCTCGCTCTATTCACCACTCCGCGGTCCCGCGGTACTCCCAATGTTAGTTTTAAGTTAGTCTTAATTTACAAGTGTTGTAATAAAGTGCGAATTGAAGTCGATCCCGTGATTTTTTTCTGGAGGAGCTTATCAGCAGCAGCCGCAGCAGCAGCCACCACAGCAACAACAACGACGTCAGAAGTCAACTTATCTTGGACAGAAAATCCGCCCACTCCACTTCAAAATTTAGATTAGAAGTAGCATATAAAAGAGCTAGAACTATGCTTGAAGAGCATTAAAGAAAAAATAAGGAAAATTATGATTTACAAACAAAAAATATAGAAATAACAGTAGGCGATAAAGTTTTATAAAGAAATGAAGTAGGTCATAAATTAGATTTTAAATATACGGGACCCTATAAAGTAAAAAAGATAGAAGAGACAACATAACAATATCAAACAATAAAAATATAAAACAAATAGTACACAAAGATCGATTAAACATTTTTTATTCATATATGACGTCATGATTTAATACAAATATCAATATAATAATGGAAATATAAAAATTGAATATGCTATAACTAAAGCCAAATTAAAAACAAATTAAATATTTACAAAAAAAAAAATATACATTATATAATAAAATAACTACACTATGTTACGTTATTTTTCAAAAGGAGGGAGATGTGGTATGCGTACATATCGAGAATACACTGTACTCAGAATACTTGCACAATTCAGCAATATACATACATTGGCAGTGCTAACATAAACAATAATGTCCAAGTGGAAGTTCGTCGGATCGCCGACTTATGGAGCACACTGCAAAAGTGCATGGTTAGCATCTCACGCTAACCATAAGTCGCTGTGTACACAATGTGCGCATATAGCATAAGCAATACATAGTGCAGCCGCTTCTCTGCCGGCTTCACCAGGCAGCGAAGGCGCACTTCATAGCCTAAGTGAAATATGTATTGAGCAATATGAATCAGTCAATTTGGAGAAGCAAAAGAAAGAAGTTACAAATTAAATAAACGGAGCTATGCTCCACAACAAAACCAAAAATAAATATAGAAATGATTGCTGGCGGATCCTGCTTTGTACATTACATCGAACTGCCGATAACCGACACCGTTTGCCGACGGTCGTAGGTCTGATCGAGCCGTTCGTTGTGGAATGGTGCCGCGACCGACCGTTTGTTTGGTCTAACCAAATTCTTTTTCATGCATACCGCTTCGTTTAATCGCAACTCGCTTTAATTAATTTTTAATTTATTTTACTCAATACATTTGGACTTGCACAAAACTTTTCCACAATCATATATGAACATAGCTTCTTAATTTTAGATATATATTGATTTTTTTATTTCGCGCATGCCTTCATTATTATTATATAGGCTTAGATTAATCCGGCTTAGTTATTATTTCCTTGTTACTCATTTCGCAATTTGCATTTACTATCCCATTGCTTTAACAACTTTATATTATTACTTGTGGTTTCTTCTATTTTGTCTTATGTTTTCTTTTCCTTACATTGATATTATAAATCATATTATTTGCATTGTCCTTGATCTTCGTGCATTCTTGATGAACTCGTGCTTCGGCCTATGGATGATGGAGTTTGGGGTGCCCCGATGATGGGATCGATTCAGCATCTCAAGTGCTATCGATACAAAGACTCTGCGAGTTAAGTGTTAGCCTATACAGCGTTTCAAGTGTTAGTTGATATTGAGACTCTGAGGTTCAAGTGGGGTGTCCCAAAGTGTTTATGGGTGCCCCTTAGACTTCTGGCTGCCGTGGTGGTTTCAGCGGGGTACCGTTGATGTTGATGCTAAGGCGGTAACTCGCTCATAGGTGAGTGTACCTTTACCTGAACCTGCAGCGCTGTTCGAGTCTTTCTTTTCGTCCTTTTTTCTTCTCTCGCTAAAGCAGTCGCGTTATCTATACAGCCAAACTACTTTGTAAGCTTATTCCTATAGTTTTATATTTTGAACAGAACATACATATTGTAAGGATACTAATCACGGGTCAGGATAAATACTCAGCTAGTCCAGGATCCTCCACGGAAATATATATTTCGTAAGACAGGTAGAATAAAAGATTTGAAAGAAAGGATTTGAAACGTCCAGAGTTTTATTTAAAATCTAGTCTGCCCTTACCTTGGTTCCTACTGTTTTCTCTTGTGATGGCCTGTGATGTGATGGCCAGCCTATCCATGACAGCTGCCACCACCAAGTGTACGTAGTCCTTATACGATGGGACTTTAGTGGTGGCGTGATCCGGCGTGGTCACCCGCCGGCAGGGAGCGCGTGGCCGTGTTGGTTTATATCCAGCCAAGAGGTGGCTGGGTTGGTCCCAATGCCGAGGATCCGCCTGTGCGAACTGACGGTGTCCACACGGGGGCGGGGCGTGGTGGGGTCACGTCGACGTGAAAAGCGCCGATCCTGGTATCGACTGGCACCTCGTCCTGTATGGCGTCCAGGACGTCGTTTAGTGTTTGTGTTAGCTGATCAAGGGGGAGCAGTATCCGTCAGCTATGGTGATCAGTGGCAGTGGCAACATGGGGGCCACCCGCGGCGGGGCGGATCCTGCTGGTCGTCGGCGGGTGCTGCGCTGATGGACACGAGAGGTGGAGGCCAAGATCGCGCCCTGGGAGTGTGGTGGTCCCGGTTCTTCCACATTTTTATACCCGTTACTCGTAGAGTAAAGATTCGTTGAAAAGTATGTAAGGAAGCGTTTCCGACCATATAAAGTATATATATTCTTGTTCAGGATCAATAGTCGAGTCGATCTGGCCATGTCCGTCTGTCTCTCCGTCTGTACGTCTGTTTGTCTGTCCGTCCGTATGAACGCTGAGATCTCAGGAACTACAAAAGCTAGAAAGTTAAGATTAAGCATACAGACTCCAGAGTACAAGACGCAGCGCAAGTTCGTTGCTCATGTTCATGTTGCCACGCCCACTCTAACGTCCACAAACCGCCCAGAGCTGCCACGCAAACACTTTTGAAACATGTTTAGATATTTTTTCATTTTTGTATTAGTCTTGTAAATTTCTATCGATTTGCCAAAAAACTTTTTTCCACGCCCACTCTAACGCCCGCAAACCGCCAAAAACTGTCAGTGGTGAAGAACCTCCTTTGCACTTCTACTAGGTGAGTAACGGGTATCAGATAGTCGGGGAACTCGACTATAGCGTTCTCTCTTGTGTTTTTTGTTTTACGTTGACAGTAGCTGGTGTTGGTCGTTGGGTTTCCACGTTCCTATTGAACCGTTACGGTCGTTATCGTGTCGCCCTCGGTAATCGAGTAGTTGGGCGGTCGATAGTCATCGACTCCTTGATTTTGGCGGAACTGGCAACCTTGTGGGGTGCCTTTCAAAAGCTGAGTGCTGTGGAAGACTTAAAGTTTATAATTAATGGAGGCGGCGTGGGCCGCTTAGCGTCCTGGCGGTTTTAAGCTGGTCATGGGGCTGTCTGGATAGGCCCAGGCTCGTAAGTAATTCGGTGGTCACTGGGTCGGGACAAACCAGGCGTGTGTACTTTCCCCCCAGCGGTGGTGGGGACGTTGGCTAAGCGCCCCCATCATCAAGTGGTATCCTCGCACAGGATTCGAATACACTGGTCATCATAGTTCTCGTCTGCAATAATTCCCGTCTGCGCATTGTGTCATTTCATGAGTGACGACGACCACTGTCGTGATGATAGGGCTTCAGATGGAGTGCGGCGGCGGCGGCTTCTGGTATCCTGTAGCCTGACTATGTTCGGCGAAAGGAACTTCACGAACCGATAGGGTCCGTCGTATCTTGTAGCCAGTTTAGCGGCATGTCCTTCAGCAGCGTTATAGAGAGTGGCTTGGGCACGAGAACTGAAGAGCACAGTTCTGGTCTCCATTTTCGTCGCCAGAGATTGTAATGCCGGCCTTGTTCGGCGGTAAAACGTTCGGTGTTATCCCGGGCGATCTGGTACATGTTGTAAAGCTGTTGGCTCATCTCTTTCGGGGGGATCAAAGCTGTCCCTCGTCCTGGCGTCACCTCGTCGTAAAGTGCGTTGAGCAGGTGTAGCTCCCGTCCTTGGACAAGGAAGGCCGTGCTGAATCCGGTGTGTCCGATACGCTGCTGTTGACAGCGAGCGAGAACTCCGGGAGTAGCTGGTCCCATGTGTTCTATGGCGTGTCATCAAGATATTGCGCTGTAATGGTCTTCACGGTTCGGTTGTGCCGTGTAAGGCACGGTGTGCTGTAATTTTATTCCCATGGACTTGCAGAACGCCTGGAATCCTTGGCTCATGAATTACGTCCCATTGTCGAAAACTAATGTTCTTAGGACCCCGAATCAGCTGAGAATCCGTTCCCGGAAGGCTGGCTCCAAGTATGGCACGGTGGCGTGGCGCCTGGAAATTTACCCCAAGCACTTGCCGAAAGAATCCAGGAACACTAGGAGGACTGTGTTTCCTTGTTTAGAGTCCAACGAAGTCGGCGCACTGTATCTGCAAGGCCCGTCCACATGTCCACGTTTAGGCAAAGGCATGCGGCTCCATGTGGGTCAATAACGGTGTCTAAGGCTCTCTGGAAGGTCCCCGACCAGGGACGGTGAACGTTGTGCATTCACGGCTGGCGTCTGCCACTGGCATCTGCCTGTATCTGTTTTTTAGATCCAACGTCGGGCGTGTCGTAGCCGCTTCAGGATGTGATGGATAAGTTTTCGTTTATCTGCCTGTAGTCAATACATATCCTGACGTCACCGTTTGTTTTAGCGGCGATGACGATCGGCTCGCTGCGTGGGCTTTTGGACTTTAATACGGCGATTAATGACGGCTCACGTGGCGGGATTCCTCGGCAAGACGGGCTGTGTGTCGGTGTCGGCGATCACAGGCCCGGAATCGGACTCGTTTCGCTGCCCTGCCCTGTTCAAAGTAGTGGGTTCGTCGGCGTGTGTGATTCGGGCAGAGGTGTCCCCCTGATTTGGGCGCGGGGGTGTGGTCGTGTCCTGGCTAGTGATGGTGTCGTCGGCTGCGGTCTCGTTGCCCAGTTGGGGCTGTGCCGGTGCGACGGCTTTTCGTCTGCTTTGCCCTGGATGCGCTGGTGCGGCGGCTACTGAGTTGTCTCTATTCCGAGTGGGTGACCTGAGTCCTAGCCCACCAAACTGAAGAGTCGCTGCTCCGTAACACAGGAAATCCATGCCAAGCGGAAGGACCACAATAAAAGTAAGGCCAGATAAGTCAACCAAACGAATTCATTGTTTTTGTAAATCAATCTTCCGAACGCTAAATCATTTTATATCTGGCTTTAATTGGTCCGATCTCTATTCTTGTAACACAATGACCGATGCTATATATATTTTTATACCCGTTACTCGTAGAGTAAAAGGGTATACTAGATTCGTTGAAAAGTATGTAACAGGCAGAAGGAAGCGTTTCCGACCATATAAAGTATATATATTCTTGATCAGGATCAATAGCCGAGTCGATTTGGCCATGTCCGTCTGTCCGTCCGTCTGTCCGTCTGTCCGTCTGTCCGTCCGTCTGTCCGTCTGTCTGTCCGTATGAACGTCGAGATCTCAGGAACTACAAAAGCTAGAAAGTTGAGACTAAGCATACAGACTCCAGGGACATAGACGCAGCGCAAGTTTGTCGAATCATGCTGCCACGCCCACTCTAACGCCCACAAACCGCCCAAAACTGCCACGCCCACACTTTTGAAAAATGTTTTAATATTTTTTCATTTCTGTATTGGTGTTGTAAATTTGTATCGATTTGTCAAAAAACTTTTTGCCACGCCCACTCTAACGCCCACAAACCGCCCAAAGCTGCCACGCCCACACTTTTGAAAAATGTTTTAATATTTTTTCATTTCTGTATTGGTGTTGTAAATTTGTATCGATTTGTCAAAAAACTTTTTGCCACGCCCACTCTAACGCCCACAAACCGCCCAAAGCTGCCACGCCCACACTTTTGAAAAATGTTTTAATATTTTTTCATTTCTGTATTGGTGTTGTAAATTTCTATCGATTTGCCAAAAAACTTTTTGCCACGCCCACTCAACGCCCACAAACCGCCAAAAACTGTCAGTGTTGAAGACCTCCTTCGCACTTCCACAAGCTGAGTAACGGGTATCATATAGTCGGGGAACTCGACTATAGCGTTCTCTCTTGTTTATACTGCATTTGTTAACTCGCGTGTTCCGATGTACTATCCGTCAGTCTCGAACAAATCTCCTTAGTTGAATAAAGAGTCGACACATCTAAGAAATGTTAAGTCTAGACTTTATATAAACTTTAACAAGAGAGAACGCTATAGTCGAGTTCCCCGACTATCTGATACCCGTTACTCAGCTAGTGGAAGGGAGAAGGAGAGTCTTAAACACAGTTTTTGGCGGTTTGTAGGCGTTATAGTGGGCGTGGCAGAAAGTTTTTTGGCAAATCGATAGAAATTTACAAAACCAATACAAAAATGAAAAAATTTCAAAACATTTTTCAAAAGTGTGGGCGTAGCAGCTTTGGGCGGTTTGAGGGCGTTAGAGTGGGCGTGGCAGAAAGTTTTTTACCAAATCGATAGAAATTTACAAAACCAATACAAAAATGAAAAAATTTCAAAACATTTTTCAAAAGTGTGGGCGTGGCAGTTTTGGGCGGTTTGTGGGCGTTAGAGTGGGCGTGGCAACATGAATCGACAAACTTGCGCTGCGTCTATGTCTCTGGAGTCTGTACGCTTAATCTCAACTTTCTAGCTTTTGTAGTTCCTGAGATCACAGCGTTCATACGGACGGACAGACAGACAGACGGACAGACGGACAGACGGACAGACGGACAGACAGACGGACGGACAGACGGACATGGCCAAATCGACTCGGCTATTGATCCTGATCAAGAATATATATACTTTATATGGTCGGAAACGCTTCCTTCTGCCTGTTACATACTTTTCAACGAATCTAGTATACCCTTTTACTCTACGAGTAACGGGTATAAAAATACCTGTTCTCAGTCTATGTTTTCTAAATATGTAAGTGCTCGGTTAAATTTTACCGTGCTTAATGCTCAGTGTTATAAGAATTATTTTAACCGTTGTAAGTTCCAGTTCGCATAGGATCCCAAACAGTTTTACAATTTCGTTAGCGCAAAACAACCAGTTCCCCTTCCTCGCTATTTTTTGAAAATACTGCGGTAACATCGGATCAGGCAATAGCCGATCTATTTGCCAAGTTTTTTCAAACATATTATACATATTCTACGTTACCTTATTCCAAACAGCCTTACAAGGAAAGACATGGACCGAAGTCCGCCGGGAATTCAAAGATTTCCTCCTGCCGCCCCGATACTACCAACGTCTGCAGGACGAAATCCGGAAACACTATTAGATGGCACAGAAGCCATTCAAGACGTGACCAAACTAAGTTTATTCGGCTACGTCTAGGCCATACAAGACTCACTCATCAATATAGATTATTGCAGGCAACATCTAACCCCTGCCAATTCTGCAACCAAAACACAATGACCTTTCACATTCTTAACGAGTGTCCAGCATTTAATACAGCCCGCATGCACTTCCCTAATGGTAACCTCATTTCCTCCCTCTCCGAGCCTTCAACTACTAACATCCATAAAATCCTAAACTTCCTTTAAAAACACAAATATTGTCAATTCTCTTTAACAATAAAGCGTTAACTTTGACTAGCATTAAAATTAGTAGAATCTAAAAATACAGAAAAATGAAATCATGCCAAAACTATTTGAATCCCGTTTAAAACAATTATACATACCATAGATACTAAGATTATGTAAAAAAAAAGATAAAAAAAAAATAAACAAAAAGCCGGCCTAAAGCCATAGTAGCTATAGCCGCTCTCCTCCCCCCTGTATCTTTAGTTTCTTAACTTTAAGCACACGGAATGTAAATAAATAAATTAATAAGGAAAAGTGAATTGGATATTAAATAAAGAACGAAAGTTTGCGACACAGCCATTTACATGTATTGGGCGGCGCACTGCCGCACACGCTGCCTAGCGTAGGAGTTTAAAGTGAGCTGGTCACAATTTTACAAGCCCAAGGTGTAAGCACTTGAGAAGCCGATCAGCATATTATTATAATTTAACAAACCTAGTTGTAAAAAGCTATTAAAGAAATACAAAGATCATTCAGAATTTCCAACTCAGCTCTAGCGGAATTATTATTTTTTTCCAAGCTCCACACCCTCGAATCAACGGGGAGTTAACTCGCGCATGACTAGGCGCTGGCATGTGCTCCGAACATACTTTCCCGGCAGAACGGCTATATTGGCGACGGTTCTCTTGTTCCTCTGCTGACACCATCCCCGCCGGGTATAACCTCCTGGATACGCTCAAGATGCCATCTCAACGGTGGAATGTATTCCTTCTTCAGCAAAACTATGTTTCCGAAGTCGTAGTGAGATACTGGACAACTTCGAAAAGAGCTGCCTACATTCTATATTCTCAAGAAGCATCAACGGAACACCTTTTCAGCTCAGGATGTAAGTAAAAATGATATACAAAGATAAGGAACAGCTTTGCGAACTGATTACCGAGGAGTCGAAAGCCCTCTTTCAGAACACGAGCAACGATCTGCGACTAAAAGTAAAGCGATTAAAGCATATTAATGCTTTAATCTAAAAACAAGAATACGTAATACTTGCGACAAAAGCCAGAAAGGCTTAACAATGAAGGCGATATCCTAGCCATACAAATAATACAATTTGGAGGTAGTTTCAAGTTAAGGCCGAAGTTTCGAGTGCTTACTAAATAACGACAGTAAAGCATAACAACGGCTACGATGTCCACAAAGTCGGTAACTTGGAAGGTCCAAAAATGTGTTCAGACGGCGCAGTCTCAAGACACGATGACAACGACGAAATATTAGATGCGAATATCTAGACACAACGAAAGCGACGAGCTGAGGGGCAGTATTCGACGAGATCTAGGTCGAAGAGAAAGTGCTTACGTGGTAAGCAAATCGTTCGACTCGGTGATGATTCAAACCCCGTACTGAAATTTTGGCTAATAGCTTTTCCAAAGTTGTTTAACATTCGTAATAAACTATCAATACCTTAAATCGAAAGCCCCACATATAAGCAAAACAGATCAACTTATGGATGATGACTTCAAGTTCGTACTTCTTGCGGTACAATATCCACGTGACCCCTTTCTTATTGTCCACGTGATTTCCCTTTCACAATAATATAAGTCGCGGCTCGATTTAGCCGGGATAGGTTTTAATTGCGCCTTCCGTGGTGGCTGACGACTGGTATTAAATGTTCGCGGGCAGGGTCGGCTTGCCTCGTGGTCAATTACTATGGATAGAGTCTAAAATCATCCTTGCTGAGGTCCTGGCTCGTTATCCGTGCTTGTCGTTGACTAACGGCTGTGGAACGAAGAGGGGTGAACGCCGCATATCTCGGACCGTATCTAAGGTCCCACTCCGGTAAGAGGCTGCGTATCCGCGGGGCCACTCCCAGGGTAGGGCTCGGGGCGAATCGCTGCGGGGACGGAGCTTTACCACGGAGACGCCTGCGTATCCGGGGGTTGCTTCCAGCTGTGGATCGGAAGCGGGAGTCCTGCCCAGGGGAAACGGATGCGTATTCTCGCGGCCGCTCCCATGGGGTGCTCGGGAGGATCCAGAGTCCCCTCAGAGTCCAGAGTTTTATTTTTAATCTATGTGGCCCTAACCATGGTCCATAAGGTTTTCCATACACACGCAAGTCCTCCCGTGGGGGTTCAGCCCGAGGCCGATCACGTCTGCTTAAATAAGAACAAAGGGTGTCTCTTTAATAAAGGGTGGCAGTATATAATTACTTATTTCTTCATTCTTGATTTATTTATATTATGTACTTATTTATAGTTATTAGTTATTTCAATTGAATAGTGTTAGTTCTAAGGGTCCACCTATTGTAGAAGCTACCCATAACGCCGGTTATTGGAGGACAAGTTGGTGGGATTAGAGATCAAGCGACTCCCCATCAAAAATACCGGTCGCCAAGGAACATTGATTTTAAAACCATACTCGAGGAAATGGGCAAGCTGCAGGTTCAAGATCAAGAGGTTCAGAAGAAGCAGAATTCCAAACGCGACACTACAGTGGAATCGGTGGTAAACGCAGCTTGCTCAATGCGCGGCACACCTACCGCTCATCGCAGGATTTAGCGAGGCGTTGAGGGTCGACATTCGAAACTGTTTTATTGACATGATAAGGATAATAAACGATGTGTTGAAGCCAACAGGAAAAAGCTGGCGGTTGCTGCTGAAGGACCTGGATCGCCAAGCACAGGCTCAAATTGCTAAAGGTGATCAAGAAAGGCTTAAGAGACTTAAAAGCGCGGTTCGTAAATGCGATGGATTTGTTTATATGGGCAAGTAAACAAGATGCGAGTGAATGAGGTGCATCTCCCTGGTGATGACGACGAATAGCAAGTTCTCCAGCTGGTGCAGATTCGCATCAGACCTCGAAACACAGCTACTGCTCTCGCCGCGTTTCGAGGTCTGGAGAAACTTTGGGGTCCGGAGCATGGTATTTGGGGTTGTGGAAAGGCGGCTGCTTTGTTATCTTTGTAGACGACTTGAGTGCGCGGAATACGTCCGACAGGGAAATTCAAGAGCGGGAGGGATTCGCCCAGTGAAAAACCCAACCGAAAGGTTAGCTTGGGGACAGGAATAAGAAGTAACCCTAATAGTTGTACGTCTAAGCTAAGATTCTTACCAGCCGAAAAAAGGATGCGACGCTATTAGAAACTGATTAGTCCGAAACTGAATATTCAAATTCGAACGCCAGGTGGCGCGATTGAAACACTCATTGAGCAGACCAACCGCGTGGTGTTCATCCATTCGCTTTTAGGCATTTTATACGCTCCAATATAAATTCCAAACAATAACAAGTACCAACCCTTCTATATAAATATCTTGTTAAGGTTCGTTGGCCACGACTGAGATACTATGTCGGCAAGAGAACTTCGTTTCAACTTAATTTCAGTACAAAAGTTTTCCAAAATTTTCACATAGTTTTTATATAATCTATGAAATGGCGGGTTGACACCAGTATTCCGCGATTGCTTCTATTGGTCGTATTCACTTTTAAGCATTTTAAGCATCCTGTTCTAATATTTCACTAAACCCACTCAACGTAGAGTAGGGAAATGGGAAAAACTAAAATTTAAGCTGTTAACGTCTTAAAGCCCTTTGAATTCAGCACATATTTTGCGATTACAAGGTTAGCATAGGCATTACTTACATCTCACATTACCACAGAAAACATTATGTACCCGTTACTCCTAGAGTAAAGGGGTATATGGTCCGTCTGTTTGTCCGTACGTATAAACGTCGAGATCACAGGAAATATAAAAGCTAAAAAGTTGAGATTCAGCATGTAGACTTCAGGGCCAGAGATGGAGCGCAAGTTTGTCGACTTCTAGTGTAGACGACCGAGCGACACGGTCTAAACAAAATAAATAATAAATTAATTTCAACCGAAAACCCTAAAGTGTGTTACGTCACTGAAGAAGCGGGTTATTACATTGGCGAAGAGTAGAAAAATCGATACATAATAATAATAGCTGAAAAAAAAAAGAGAAGAGAAAAAAAAAAACGATGAAGTGTGTGTGTTTGAAACTCTGAAGAAAAAGAACCGATATAAACATGTCACCCGACATATAAATGAAAATAATAAGGAAAAAGAGAGAAGGAATAAACAGAGTGAATGCAAGTCTGCACGTTTCAAACAGAATCCAACTTTGAGCACAAAGTGAAATGAGTGGTTTTGCATGCAATAATTATTCCCCTTCCCTCTCTCGTTCCACACACGCAAGCCGCTAAATAGGCTAAGTGAAGGTATTATTCTTCGGAGTCCTGACATTTGCTGAGTAACTGAGACACTCTCTAGCAACCAAAGGAAGCCAAATAAAATAAAGTGTTTAAAGGCCGAGTACGCATCACAAGCTCTAAAGAGAGAAGCTGAGTAATGGTACAAGCCAAAGCATATTATGAATAACAAAATAAAGAGTTTTAAGGCCGAGTACGCATCTAAAGATAGGAGCTAAGTAGGGATACAAGCCAAAACATATAAGAATATTAGAATGAAAGACATTATTTAATATACATAAACAAATAAACTAAAAAAAAAAACAAGAGAGAGGACAAATAAATACAAGCTTTTAAGAAAAGAGCTAGAAAATTAATCTGAGTTGCAAAAAAAAAATACATATTGAGGTCGGTTGGAGCAGGCTGTCCTCCACAAGCCAAAGAAGGAAAAGCAAATAAAGAAAAACAACTAAACCCCAAATGTAAATTGGGGATATTATTGAACTGAGGATGGGTATTAATTACAAGTTAAGTTATAAATCTAATGTTGCTTTCGTTGTATAACCCAACTATAGGTCCCATATTGGAAATGACTGACTGTGTCATAAAATTGTTTGAGTGCGAGGGGATCGACAGAGCGATCCTCCGAAATGAAGAAATGGCTAAGCCAATATACTTCGAGGCCGAGGGTACTGAAACCGAAGAACAGAAGAGCAGTAATCTACTACTCTTGGGGAAAGTCCAGCTTCAGTCAGTAGAATCCTTTACCTGGTGCGCTGGTTGAGACAACCGACGAAAATAAAGAAAACATCTACAAAATCCTCATCGACCACATAAATAAACACTTCTCACCGAAGCAGAACTCAATGTTTGAGAGACATCTATTTAGAGGCCTGACAACTGAAGACACGGAAAGCTTTACGGATTTCTTGCTGCGACTCCGTCAGCAAATGCAAAGATGTCCTTTCGAATCTTCAAAATCGCATATTAAGGACATATGACTTAAAGATAAAATCATAGATGTGTGGGAACTTCTAGACCTCAAGAAAAGATTCTTGGGAAAGGAAAATTCACTAGAAGAAGTGATCAAAGCGTGTCAGCTTGAGCAACAGATCAACAAGGAATCAAAAGCAATGACATCAAGACCAGTTGCAGAACCCATTTGTAAAATTGCAAATCGCGGTTTCCAGCAGAGTGGGGAATGCTTAAGGTGCGGAATGTTTGGTCACGCATCAAATGACCCATCATGTCCGGCAAGAAATTCCACCTGCAATTAATGCTTCTTGAAGCCCGGACCCTTCGCAGGAAATGCCGAACTAACCTGAACGGCCGATTCCCTAAGTCCAACAGGAGCAACCTAAAAAGGCCCCGTACGTATATACGCCGTGTGGAGGAGGAGGCCACCAGCCCCAAAAAAAACGATCAGTATTACTTTAAAGTTTCAAGCGAAGATGAAGAGGAGTTCATACAATGTCAAGTGGGAGGCCGTGAAATTCCCCTATTCATCGGTTCAGGCTGCACATTTACCCTAATTAGCCCCGAAGACTGGTCTAACCTGGTAAAGAGAAAATACACAGTCTTTACCGTAAGAACCCACTCGGAAAAGCAATTCTATCGGTTATTTCGTAAGGCCTCTAGACTTTATCATAACCAGTCTCAAGAAGGCTTAGCTCTACGCACGTCAGACCTTAAGGACGCTTATCACCAGGTGGCTTTTTTGAACCGAGCCGGGAGATAACAACTTTTATAACTCCAAGGGGACTTTTCTGAAATAAGCGTCTGATGTTTGGAGTAAGCGCTGCTCTTAAAATTTTTCAACGCCTTCTCGAGCAGAAAGTTAACACTATGAACTTCATCGATGACATAATCAACTTTGGCTCGACCGACGTTGAAATCGATAGCGCCGTAGAAGAAGTGTACAATACCTTCTAGAAAAATAATGCTCTACTAAATAGAGAGAATGGTGGAGAAATTGTACTATTACGTAGTAGGTCTGCATTTCGAACTCGTAACTGATCACAAAACATTAGTAGCTTTCAAATCAAAGCCCCCTGCCCTCACTAAAAGGTGGCTGCTGCTTCTCCACGCATATAGATTCACCATTATCAAAATATCCGGAAAAGACAACATATCAGATGCGCTATCTCAACTTTGTCAACTGCCTATGGTAAAACCAATCGATTTCAAGACGGAATACAGCATTCTACGCCTCTCGCAGAACGCAATCCTAAGATCTATGACAGTCCCTGATATAGATCATCAGATTATATCATCAGATTTGCTAGGTCCTTTACCCAACATTGAATATGTTCTGGTCTTTATTAACACTTTCTCACGATATATGGAGTATAAGTAGACCCTGGTAGAGGCGATGAAAGAGATATTTTGAAGACTGGGATGTCCTGAATACCGGAATGGAAACTGGACACCAGTACGTTAGCGAGGAGTTCTCTAACTACTGCAAGACGTGCGGCATAAAACAAGAACCCCACCGTATTGGCCGTAAGCAAACGGGATGACTTCAAAGTTGATGTCACACGGTGAGACAACGGCAGGACTACTACTTTGTCTTAGCTATATTAGCAATAAATTGACTTCAACCGAAAGTCTAAACTGTGTAACGTCACTGAAGAAGCGCGATATTACACTATATATAGTCGGGAACGCTTGCTTCTGCTTGTTACATAATTTTCAACGAATCTACTATACCGTTTTACTCTACAAGTAATTATAACATTTTAATTTGAAACAAATTTTTACGGTACGTATCGACAACACGTCCTTTCCCAAATTTAACTTGTTTGACCCAGCTTACTCTTTGTCCGCGTTGTAGTGCGTTCTTTAGATAGTTGGCATAAGGACCTAGGGTGAGCCATTAAATTCCAAGTTAACTGTGGCAGTGGTGGCTAGTTGTGCTGGTAAAAACTGAGCAACTTCCATGGCGACACTGCTCTAAGTAAGCCCATGCATACAAACTTTATAATTGTGTTAGCATGGTTGACCAAATCAATATTTTTTGCATTATGATGATATAATATAATATATATTAATATTTTACGAGAAGACTTCTAATATGAAATAAAGCGAAAAACTTGCGCTGCGGGTATGTCTCTGAAGTCTGCACGCCTAATCTTAACTAGCTTCTAGCTTTTATAGTTCCTAAGATCTCGACGTTCATACCGACGGACAGATACCCGGACGGGCATGCCCAGATCGACTCGGCTATTGATCCTGATCAAGAATATTGTGACGTTGCCAGTTACGCAACAAGGCAAAGCGTAGTAACGGCAGTGCGAAGCCCGGAGAAAGAGAGTTTGGAGACTCTGGGCTGGAGAAAGAGAGTTTGGAGACTATAGAAGAGAGTTTGGAGACTCGGGAAGTGGAGAGAGAGAGAGGATGGAGACTCCGGACTTGCTGAAAAGAGAGTTTGGAGATTCAGCAGGCTCAAAGGCAAATAACGGGACAAATCGAACTTTGGACCGGGCCAACGGTAAAATCATGGACTTTGGATCCGAAGACTGGAGAACAAAGGGATAAACCGTTAGAGGAGGCCTATATAAACAGGCCGAGCGCTGGAAGCAGGACGGACAGTCAAGGAAAGCAAGTGTACCAGTCAACAGCGTTAGAGCGAAGTCAGCAGAGGAGCTACGACCGTGATAGTCACCAAGGAGCAAGATCGCTACGTCAAGACGTTCGGGACGAGAAGGTCTCCGAACTGAGACGCAGGTAGCTGAGGTCCAAACGACGAAGCACGAGTAGCCAGGAGGCAAACAACAGGAGAGGCCAGACCTAAGCGGGCACCCGAGGAAGCGGCAGGGATTGTGGTGTAGACCCGGTGGACTGTGTAGGAGATCGCGTGCTTGAACCAGGCGATAGCCTGGTGTGTCCGTGCAATCCAAGCAGGCGTGGTACCGGCGCCACCAGTCCGAACCAGACGTGGGGTTGACGCGTTGCTGTTCCACAGCCGTTTGCCTTGGGGATCACAGCCGTGAGCTTCCGTGAGCCTGCGTACGACAACAATTCTCAGCCCACGCGACGAGCGCCCAACAACGAAGGTCCGCGCCACCCAGGACGACGAAAGCGGTAAGACAGTGGAACCAGGCCGCCGAGCAGGTCATCCAGGTCCAACCGCACCGGCAGAAGAGAAAAGGTAGGGTGGAACGTTCGTCTTTCACTGGGCGTCTTGCTACAGGGACTGCGGCGTATCCGGGCGATAGCGCGGTGCGTCGGAAGAAACTGAACAAGCGCCTGGCGGGACCGGCCGGGACAGAGCAAGGGACAAGAGGTTGTGGCTAGCGAGGCGTATGTCTTTGAGAGCCCACCAATTGTTCACCCTAATCTGGGAACGGTGACGCTTCCCTAAGCCCTCGACCTTCCTTCTCGCGCGTCAGCGGCAATACCAGGCGAAGGTCCGACGCTACGACGAGAGAGCAGAGGCGTCCGGACAATTGAAGTACATTGTAAACTGAGCTCAAATAAAGACCCAAGAACGAAACTGCGAGTGTTATTACTGGTAACAGGGTGATCACGTTATTCTATAAATTTGGTGGGACGAACGCACAAACTCTACTGAGCTAGCCGCACGTATTCCGTAGCGAGCAGACAAACAAAATCACAGAGACAGAGAACGACCCAAAGCTCGCAGCAGTCTGGACAGAATTGGAGGCAGCATATCCAGACAGACCAGGCAAGCATAAAGCTTACGAACCCCGAGGGTGAAGACTTAATCGCAAGTCTGAACATGGAGGAGATGTTTCGAGAAGGGCAACGGGGAGAGACAAGCAGGGAAAGGAGGCCAAGTCCAGAAAGACCCAGGCCCAGCCCGCCAGACTACGCGAAAGTAGCAAAGCAAGTAAGAGAGTGGTCTTTTCGCTTCGACGGAAAAGAAAAACCCCTCGAATTCCTGGAGCAGGTGGAATGGTCCGCAAACACATACGGTTTGGACCTGAACATGATTGCCGGAATTAATGCAGGGAAAGGCTCTGAAGTGGTACATACCCAACAACAAGCACTGGAGGACTTGGGCCGAGTTCATAGACAGTTTCCAGACGTATTTCCTGCCCAGGGGATATTTCACGAAGCTCGCGGACAAGGCGAGACAAAGGAAGCAAGGGTTCAGGGAGGCATTCAAGGACTACATGGTCGAGATGCAGACCCTGATAAGACCCCTTTGGTATGGGAAGAAAGAAACGCTGGAGCTCATCAAGGAGAACTGCACGCCAGACCTCCGAATAGCGTTGAGATCCTACCACGTGGACGACCTAGAGGCTCTCATGATCCTGGCAGATGAATACGAGGAACTGCACAGGGAACGGGAGGCATTTACGGAAGAGCACAAATACAGCCGCAACAAAACCACGGCCGCAACACACGTCACGTGCAGAAGGTGTGAGGATTCAGGAGATCCAGGCACGCATACCCTGGAACAGTGGGCGCAATATACCCCGGTCCAGGCCAGGCGACAAAGCACGACCCTATGGAGGCCGCCAGTCACCACACAGAGACACACTGGAACAACGTCAGGGGGCAACCCGGGTCAGAACCCAACCCATATTGCCAATCCACAGGAAGAGTGTCGCAGGTGCGGCGGACACGACCATTGGGCAAGAGGCTGCCGAAAACAGAGGCTGCTGTTCTGCTGGATGCGGGAAAATAGGAGTCCGAAGCACAGAATGCTGCCAGAGAGCGGGAAATGGCCAGCGATCCCAGCCGCAGAGAGACGAGCCGGGGTCGCAAGATGCCGCCCCTCCAAACTAACCGGAAAACTAATCGAGGAGGAGCAGCAGTTGTCCGCAGCGGTAACGATCGGTGGGGACACGTACAAGGCCACGATCGACACCGGGGCAACAGCAAGCTTCATAAGTGAAGAGCTGGCGGACAAGCTGGCTGCCCATGGAGCGATTACAAGGATACGACGGCAGGTTAGGTTGGCAGATGGAAGGTGTGGCGAAATCAACGCAAAGCTCGAAATAGGAGTGGAGTTCGGCAACAGGCGGCTCGTCATGAGCCTGCTAATATTACCAGGGATAGTGGATGCGTTGGTGCTGGGGTGGAATTTCCTCACGCAAGTCGGGGCCGAGATCAAGTGCGCCGGTCATGAAATCCGAATACCGGCCAGAGGCAGACACAACGGGTGGCTCGAGGAGAAGTTGTCGGTCGCATTAGTCCAAAAGGACGGCGAAGAGGACGACGTGAACGAATTCCTGGAAACAGAGCTCGCGAAGTTTCAAGCCATGACCGGAACATCGAGTATAGCCGAGCACACGATAACCACGAAGGACGATAAACCAATTAAGCAGAGATACTACCCCAAGAATCCAAAGATTCAAGGGGAGATCAACGCGAAGGTGGACGAACTGCTGGAGATGGGGATGATAGAGCATTCAAGGAGCCCGTACAGCTCACCCATAGTCATGGTGATGAAGAAAACGGGAAAATGGAGACTATGCGTGGACTTCAGGCAGATAAACGCGAAATCCATAACGGATGCCTACCCGATGCCATGGATAAACTACATCCTCGATCAACTAAGGGAGGCGCGATTTTTAAGCAGCCTGGACCTAAAGGATGGGTATTGGCAAATACCACTGGAAGAATCAAGCCGGGGCTTCACGGCCTTCACGGTCCCAGGGAAAGGGCTGTTCCAATGGAAGGTGATGCCATTTGGGTTACACTCCGCGTCGGCCACATTTGAACGGGCCCTGGATCAGGTGATTGGAACGGAAATGTCGCCGCATGCATTTGCGTATCAAGACGACATCATCGTGATTGGCCGCACACTAGAGGAACACAAGAGAAACCTTAGGGAGGTATTCAGTCGCTTGAAGAAAGTGAACCTGAAGATAAGCCCGGAAAAATTCCAGTTGTTCAATCAAGAACTTCTGTACCTAGGGCACCGCGTCACAAGCCAAGGGATAGGCACGGACCCAGAGAAGGTAGCAGCGATAGCCCAGCTAGAACCACCGTCATCGGTCCGAGAACTGAGGCAATACCTTGGAGTCGCATCGTGGTACCGACGTTTCGTGCCTGATTTCGCGCGCATTGTAAGGCCACTCAACGACCTCCTCCGCAAGGGTACCAAGTGGACATGGTCACAGGACCACCAGCAAGCCTTCGATTAGGTAAAAGCCAGATTGGTTACCTACCCAGTCTTGGCGTGCCCCGACTTCAGAAGAACGTTCATCCTGCAAACGGACGCCAGTGACTACGGGATTGGGGCAATCCTCACGCAGGACACAGAAGATGGCGAAAGGGTCATTTCATACTCCAGCCGGACCCTAAACGGAGCCGAGAAGAACCACTCGACAACGGAGAAGGAGTGCTTGGCAATTGTGTGGGCTATTCGGAAGCTAAGGCCGTACCTTGAGGGATACCACTTTAAGGTGGTGACGGATCATATGGCGCTGAAGTGGCTGAACAGCATAGAAATCCCTTCGGGAAGAATTGCCAGATGGGCATTGGAGCTGCAGCAGTATGACTTCGAGGTAGCATACAGGAAAGGCCGGTTGAACGTGGTAGCAGACGCATTGTCGAGGCAGCCACTGCCAGAGTCGGTCTCAGCAGAACCCGATATGCTGAGAAGAACGCAGGACAAGGGGGCCGAGTCAGAGTGCAGCTGAATCAAGGAAATGCGAGAAAAACTAAAAGCACAGCCTCAAAAGTTCCCAGACTACGTGTGGGAGGGTAGCACCCTTTACAGACAGATTCCGCATAGAGCAGGGAACGAAGATGTAGTGACCTGGAAGCTATGTGTTCCGCGGCAGCTGAGAGAAGCGGTCTTGCGTGAAAACCACAACTCCCCAGCAGCCGGTCATGTAGGCAGTCGGCAGAGAGACGCAAGGGCCTACGTTCGGAAGTGCGAGGACTGCGCCAGGCTCAAACCGAATCAGCGGCAGGCGGCGGGAAAGATGCCGGAGGAACCCTGGGCGACAGTGTGCGCCGATTTCGTCGGACCACTACCGAGGTCGAAACACGGAAACAGTATGTTGTTGGTACTGATCGACAGGTTTTTGAAGTGGACGGAGTTGGTGCCTTTGGGAACAGCCACGGCGGAAACGTTGCAGAAAGCGTTCAGGGAACGCATAGTCTCACGATTTGGAGTACCGAAGGTGGTGATCACGGACAACGGCGAGCAGTTCACGAGCCGGGCCTTCAAGAAGTTCCTCAACGACATGGGGGTACGGCACCGTACATCCCGCAGGAGAATCCGACGGAGAGAGCCAACCGCACTGTGAAGACAATGATAGCACAGTTTGCCGCACAAAACCAGAAGAATTGGGATGAAAGATGGCCCGAAATTATCCTGGCTGTGAATTCCAGTGTTTCAGATTCCACAGGCTACTCACCGGTATTTTTGACACAGGGCCGCGAGCCAAGACTACCGAACACACTCTATGACAGAGAAACGCTAGGTACGGGAAGGCAACCAGAGTCACCGGAAGGAAACGCTGAGAAGATGAGAGAGGTCTTCGAGATTGTGCGCAGGAACCTAGAGAGGGTGTCCCAGGACCAAGCAAGGCATTAAAACCTACGGCGAGGACAGTGGAAGCCAAGCGTTGGTGAAGTGGTGTGGGCCAAGGAGCACCATTTGTCTAAAGCGGCTGAAGGGTTTGCGGCCAAACTAGCTCGGAGGTTCGATGGACCGTATCAAATTGTGGATTTCATATCGCCAGTGATATGTAAGATTCGCCACCGGACGAACAAAAAGGAACGCACGGTACATGTCTGCGACCTAAAACAGCAGGATCAGGAGGAGAATGGGGACAAGAACGTGGAGTCGGATCCGTCAGAAGGAAGCAGGGAAGGAATGCAGGAGAAGATGACAACAGCGTCAGGCCGAGGCGAGAGTCAACGGATGCAGACGGCGAGTCCGACAACCATTACATCGTCAGGCCAAGGCGAGAGTCAACGGCTGCGGACTGCGAGCAGACCAGAGTATTGACAGATGACAGTACCTGAGAGCGGACGAGGCACGACAACCGTTCTAGCGTCAGGCAAAGGCGAGAGTCAACGGGACAGACGGCGAGTCCGACAACCGTTTTAGCGTCAGGCCAAGGCGAGAGTCAAGGGATGCAGACCACGAGCGGACCAGAATATTGCCTCAACAACCAAACCAGGGGGTAATAAGTCCACTAACGGCGGGAAGCGGAAGAACAACGGAACCTGAGAACGGACGAGGGTCGCCAACCGTTCTAGCGTCAGGCCAGGGCGGGAGTCAACGGGTGAAGACTGCGAGGCCAACAACCGTTTTAGCGTCAGGCCAAGGCGAGAGTCAACGAAGGCAGGCCACGAGCGAACCAGAGCACCAATGAACATTCCCGACGGAAGCGGGACAGAGGGGAAGAATGGAATACAAGGATGGGCGCAGCTGGGTCAACAGCCCACCACCGGAAAGGGGGACCCGATCGGACTCTGAAAAAAAAAAACCCACGAAGGCAGAAACAGACTACGGGTCCAGGACTGAAAGACAAAGAGGCTATGCAACCGGGCAATAAGCTCGTTAAATGTCCCGAAGAAAGAGGAGAGACGGTACGAGAGTCAAGGAAACAGTACCGTAAGAACGAGCGTCCGGAGTCGGAGACCGACAAAGTCAGACTAAAGCCCGGGCCCAAAGCCCCAACACCAGAGAGCAGATAGAAAGTGGGAAGAGATCGACGCCGACGTAGGCCGCCGTGGGACATAACGGTAAAGGTCTAAAAGGGAGCGGCGAAACCGAGGTGTAATGGAGAGCCGAGCGAAGGGCTCAAGTCACAAGAAGTTCGACAATTAAGATGAGCGCAACTGCCGAAACGCACAACACAAGGAGGCTGGCCACTATGGTTCAGAGGGTCGAAGGACCCGTCGAGGGGCAAGGACGGTCGGGGGGTAGGCGTATGCCTAACCCTCGGCCCACCCAAACTCCGAGGCGTGGTGCCGAGGACGATCGGGGAGAGGACCCGGAGCCAGTTGTCACGTCAGACGAAAGCGAGCTGGAGTGGGGGGAGGACCCGAAAAAAGAGATGAGGACCTGGCGGCTGAAGAGGGCCAGGAGCGGAGCCGATAACCGGATCCGGGAACCGGGGACCGCGCCGGTGTTCGAGGAGGCGAGGCAGAACCCTAGAGGAACCGGGGGGACGTCAGCAGCTATGGCAAACGCCATCGTGAAGATGCGGAGACTGGAGGCCGACCGAGTGGTGGCCATGGGAGCCCTGCATCCGGAACGGATGGCAGCGAGGGAGGAGTACGAGGCCGCCAAGGCAACGCGCGTCCGCATGCTGCAGCGGGCAGCCATGGCGGCCATGCACGAAGTCCTGCAGAGGTCGAGGACCAGGGAGGAGGAGGAAAAAAGGTGGCTCCAGGAGCTCGAAAGGGCAGAGGAGGAGGAGTGCGTGGCATGGGAGCTGGTCGCCTGGCACGAGGAGGGAGAAGCCGGTGGCAAAGGGAGAGAGGTACCCGCCACTCCGCGGTACATACACTCGGAGGAAGTGATGAAGAAAGAGACGGCTCCGGGCGTCCCCACCCCCGTCACCCATAGCGTCGGCGAGGATCCCACCTACGCCCCGGCCACGGCACTGACCAACCAGCCCCCCAGCCCCCCACCTAACCCGGTGCCGACCGCCCGTCCACCCACGGCTCCACCAACCCACCCGGAACCCCAGGACCCCGTGGAAAACAAGGACCCTCCGACCCCGCAAGCCAGGATGTCGCACCAAGTGCGGGAGTACACCGAAGGAGGCAGACGATGGCGGCAACAGGTCGTCACGTGGACATGGCCGGTTGGCCCCGAAGTGCCCAAAGAAGAAGAGGCGCCGGTCCATGGCGGTTGGGCTCCGCCAACTCCGGATACTGCGGCCGAGCTGGAGAAGGGGCCATGGGTGTGGCCATCACCCAAGGACACCCCAAGGCCCGGACTCCAGCGTCAGTCATCCGCTCCAGCGGTGGGTGTCCTCGCATCCCGGCCGTCCTGGGTGCGGACGGCGTCTACATCAGAGGTCCAGCGATGGGCTCCGATTCCAGAGGCGGAATGGCCCGCGGGAATCGTGGATGAGCCGGTGATCCGGGACGCCAAGCGCCGAGGTAGCCGCCGGTGCGTGGTCCTGCACCGCGGAAACGAAAATTTCCGAGTAAGGGTAGCGGCGACTGGGATCCGATTGTTTGGGTTGGTAAACGATGTCCAGGTAGCTGATCCCGCCCGGAGTTAAAAATAATAAAAAAAATAATAAGAAACGCAAACACAAAAACACGTAGCACATTATTTAAAAGGACGGATCACACGAACGCGCACAAAACATAGGATATTCAGGTATATGTAGATTTAGATTCACATCATATCAAAAGAATTTCATGAGGGCGAAATCTGGAAGAGAAGAGGAGTAAATGTTAGTGGGCACGTGAAAGAGAATAAAAGCACAGGCAGGAACTCACGTGTGTGTGCTTCCGCAAGTGCTGGTCCGCCTCCAGGAAAAGGGGTCCATGTCGATGCCATCTAAAGCACGGAAGAGCAAAAGGTCAGCATGCGCAAACACAAGAGAAGAAAAATGTATATACTCAAATAAATGTATATACTGTAAAACTCAAATAGGGCACTCACGTGTATGCCGAAGGTGAAATCCCGAAGAGAAAGCAGCCATCCGCGACATCTAGGTCCATCGAAGGGGGAGGTCCGAAGAGAGTCCTAAGCTGCCAAGAGAAAGTGGAATGAAGGAAGGGAAAAGGGAAATTTCAAAGAGGAAAACTTACCTAAAATTCCTTCTGTTGTCAACATTTGCGGAGTCACCATGTGCTTAGGGAAGGGGGCGCCTTGATCACAAGGCGGTCGATCGGCACTCGATAGTGTCAATCGATGGGCAAAAACATCGGAAAAAGCAGCACATGACGGGTCACAGTACGGAAATACCAGGGTCACCAAGTGGCAACGCCGCCCCAACGGGAGTTATCGGGATCTATCGGTAACAATCGATCAACGGCGAATGGTGTGACCAGATAACGAGAAGACGAAAATATGGAATGCGGGAAGAAGAGCGTAGAACGAAGAAGCATCACGGAAGTACGAGTGAGCGGCAAAGTTTGAAATTAAAAACGAGGAATATACTCAAAGGAGATCGGCGCTGTGGAACTCGAGACGGAGCTGTGAGCGTTGACGGAATCCCCGCGGTAACCGCAGGGCCGGATTTTAAATTTTCCCAAAGAAAGGGGGAGATGTGAGGAGTTAAAACTCCGCACAAATGCGAATAGTGATCGCATAAGGAGGGCCTGACGTTGCCAGTTACGTAACAAGGCAAAGCGTAGTAACGGCAGTGCGAAGCCCGGAGAAAGAGAGTTTGGAGACTCTGGGCTGGAGAAAGAGAGTTTGGAGACTCTAGAGGAAGAGAGTTTGGAGACTCGGGAAGTGGAGAGAGAGAGAGGATGGAGACTCCGGACTTGCTGAAAAGAGAGTTTGGAGATTCAGCAGGCTCAAAGGCAAATAACGGGACAAATCGAACTTTGGACCGGGCCAACGGTAAAATCATGGACTTTGGATCCGGAGACTGGAGACCAAAGGGATAAACCGTTAGAGGAGGCCTATATAAACAGGCCGAGCGCTGGAAGCAGGACGGACAGTCAAGGAAAGCAAGTGTACGAGTCAACAACGTTAGAACGAAGTCAGCAGAGGAGCTACGACCGTGGTAGTCACCAAGGAGCAAGATCGCTACGTCAAGACGTTCGGGACGAGAAGGTCTCCGAACTGAGACGCAGGTAGCTAGGTCCAAACGACGAAGCACGAGTAGCCAGGAGGCAAACAACAGGAGAGGCCAGACCTAAGCGGGCACCCGAGGAAGCGGCAGGGATTGTGGTGTAGACCCGGTGGACTGTGTAGGAGATCGCGTGCTTGAACCAGGCGATAGCCTGGTGTGTCCGTGCAATCCAAGCAGGCGTGGTACCGGCGCCACCAGTCCGAACAAGACGTGGGGTTGACGCGTTGCTGTTCCACAGCCGTTTGCCTTGGGGATCACAGCCGTGAGCTTCCGTGAGCCTGCGTACGACAACAATTCTCAGCCCACGCGACGAGCGCCCAACAACGAAGGTCCGCGCCACCCAGGACGACGAAAGCGGTAAGACAGTGGAACCAGGCCGCCGAGCAGGTCATCCAGGTCCAACCGCACCGGCAGAAGAGAAAAGGTAGGGTGGAACGTTCGTCTTTCACTGGGCGTCTTGCTACAGGGACTGCGGCGTATCCGGGCGATAGCGCGGTGCGTCGGAAGGAACTGAACAAGCGTCTGGCGGGACCGGCCGGGACAGAGCAAGGGACAAGAGGTTGTGGCTAGCGAGGCGTATGTCTTTGAGAGCCCACCAATTGTTCACCGTAGTCTGGGAACGGTGACGCTTCCCTAAGCCCTCGACCTTCCTTCTCGCGTGTCAGCGGCAATACCAGGCGAAGGTCCGACGCTACGACGAGAGACCGGACAATTGAAGTACATTGTAAACTGAGCTCAAATAAAGACCCGAGAACGAAACTGCGAGTGTTTTTACTGGTAACAGGTCACGTTATTCTATAAATTTGGTGGGACGAACGCACAAACTCTACTGAGCTAGCCGCACGTATTCCGTAGCGAGCAGACAAACAAAATCAGTTCGTTACAATATATATACTTTATATGGTCGGAAACACTTCTTTCTGCCTGTAACATACTTTTCAACGAATCTAGTAAAAAAGTTTACTCTACGAGTAACGGGTATAAAAAACTACGAAGACATGCCTGATCGGGATCATATTTTACCTTTTACAATTTTCTACAAAACTGCGACGATAAAAAAAAAGGTAGTCAAATAAACGACGGGTCTACTACGAGTCAACGACCAATTAGAGAGACTAAATGCTGCAATTATTATAGTCCTCTCCAAACTCAGTGTGGATGCCTCCAGCAAATGGTATAGACACGTTGATTGATTCTCAAAAAGCATCAACGCCACACCATTATGAGCTCCTGAAGGGAGTAAAATTGAGAAACATAGATAAGAATATGCTTCGCAAACTGATTAAGAACTAGTCGATAGCTCTCTTTTAAAACATACGCAAGGATTTGCGACTTAAAACTAAAAGCCAAACATTATAGCTTCAATATAAAAACATGAAAACATAACTTGCAACAAAAACCATTAAGGTTTTACACTTCTAGAGTTGAAGCCAAAGTTTTTGGGTCCTAACGAAAGTAAGAAAAAAGTATGTTTTTATTTACCGAGAAATACTAGAGAAATTCACGGGGAATTTTTTGTTTGCATTATTTTTAATGTTAGTGCATGGTCCAGGGCCTGCTTATGAACTAATGCTATCTGTAAAGAAAAATATTTTAATAATATATCTGTTAAATTACAAATATACATACCAATCAAAACTGAAAAAACGTTATTTACGTGTTTAATATAATTAACTTTATAAAAGCTTAAAAAAAAGCACTTTACTCGTGCCACTATTGAATGCAAATGCGAAGGGAATGCGGAGAAGGGAAACGAAACCGAAAATTCTAACAGGTGCGTGCCACGGTATTTCCGAACATATTGATGCCTTGTAAATAAAATTATATAGGCAAATAATTTAAATCGGTCGCTTTGGAACTTTTTGGTAAATTTACAAATTGTTGAAACAGAAGACCAATTGGAATTAATAATACGTTAAGCAGATAAATCCACAATATGTACCTCCCGAAGAACTGATCTTGAACTGATATTTTTTTTAGGATTTAATAATAATATAAATAAAGAAAACATAAGTCAAATAGTAAATAAACAATAATAAACATAAACAGTAATTATGCAATGCAATAGGCCACAGAGAAATCCTACTCCAGTTACGGGAACAGTTCACCGTGGGGGTATTGACTCCCAAAATAGGGGAAATCTAGAAATATGACAACTAGGTGGGAACACTTGGCATAGAAGACCGATGTCCGGAGTAGCTCAGAAAAAGTTTTAGCCGGTAAAAAAGATCTCAGCCCACCGAGAAAGTAGTCAATACTCGAGAGTCAATGGTGGGGATTCAATACTCGAGATTTAATTCTCGAGATTCCCTTCTCGAGATTCCATACTCGCGATATCATACTCAAGTGCAGACTGTCTTAAACGCCAAGAACTTCGGTCAAAAGAAAAGTGACGAGAGGAGCGAGGACTCAACCCTGCACTAACCTCCAGGATACCAGGACTTAGACTGGAAACATCAAGGACCAGCATAAGGAATACTTTAGAGTTCATGGCCGTAATGTTAGTGTTGCTGGCACTATTGAAACTAGTAAGGATCTACAAGCGATCAGTGCAGCGGCGTCGGGACCATCACCATACCCTGAAAGGATCATTTCCAGTACCAAAACAATCCGTCAATGAAAACTCACTTGCCTACAACCGAACATAACATATGAGCAAAGAATACGTGAACCGGTGCTTTTTTTTATGTAGAAGTCAGCTAAGACAAAGCAAAAGCAGTGAATTTTTCAAACAAGTGCATAATTCAAGTAATCTGATAATTATACCAAGTATTCATACCAACGTACATATATATATATGGACGACCTTTACTTAGTGCATAATTTTTTTTTGTTTGTGTATATTTCGATACTGTTCGGTTTACAAGTTATTGGTGCACGAATGTATAAGAATGTATAATTCCATCAGTATATATAGCAACACACAGGATCCAACGCGGCGAGATCTCATCGCTCCGGATTAAAGTGGTAAGTTTGACGGAACACTGCTCCCGTGTTTTTCTCTATATTTTTATATATGCAGATATTCTCGTGCCAATTTTATTTTTATACGATTGGTAAATATATGTATATTCCTGTAATTATAACCGAAGCATGTCCGGTTAAAAAAAAAGTATATTTTATTGTTGGTCTCTTCAAGGCAATATATTTCATTAATAGAAATTTAATGTTCAATGTTCAATATTGTTTAAATAAAAATATCTTTTCAGTGGCGAGTATCCGCCTTATACAAGTACCCTCAGAGCGACGTTTGTAGTCGTTAATAGCCAACAATTATTGTTGACATGCGCACCGTTGTCCGGTGATGAATTAGATACTCAAAGTTTGGCAAAAAGTTTTTTGGCAAAAAGTTTTTTGGCAAATCGTGAGATATTTACAAAGACTAACAAATAGTTGAAAAAATATGAAAACATTGTTGGCGCTAGAGTGGGCTCGGCAAAACGTTTTTTGTCAAATCGATAGAAATTTACAAGACTAATACAAAAATGAAAAAATATCAAAACATTTTTCAAAAGTGTGGGCGAGGTTTGTGGGAGTTAGATTAAGCGTGGCAAAAGATTTTTCGCAAATCAAGAGAAATGTACGAGACTAACGGATATGAGTAAAAATATTATATTATATTATATTATTATAAAAAACTTGCACTGCGTCTCTGGAGCCTGCCACTCTAGCTTTTGTAGTTCCTGAGATCTCGACGTTCATACGGACGGGCATAGCCAGGTCGACTCGACTATTGATCCTGATCAAGAATATGTATACTTTATATGGTCGGAAACGCTTCTTTCTGCCTGTTATGTTCTTTAAAACTACCCTCTTACTCTACGAGTAACTGGTATATTTAGTAAAAGCTTTTACTTAATACGGGTTCATTTATTTCATTTTAATTTGGCCAATTTTCAATTTGAAAAGCACACAAAAATTATTTGTATAAATATACACTAAGATTGTGCATATAGCGAGGAAAAGCTTATCAGGCAGCTAACTGTTTAATTTCAACCAACCACACAGTAATATATGTGAATTAAACTATCAAATTTAAATACTTTATAAATTCTAATATATGTTATTAATGTTTCTTTAGCATGGCAAAAATTTATTAATTAATTTTAACCTATATAGAAGACTAAAATAGGTGCATAAGGGGATTACTCCTCCCCAGTAGTTTATATTGTATGACCAAAGAAATACAGCAAAAAAAATATCTACCCTTTATATATTTTTGAGAATTATTATAATTGGTGCATTATATATTTATAAATGATAGCTTATTTAATCTTGTGGAACTCCTCCATGCATAACTTGCAGCTCCAAGAGCCCTCTGGTGGAGTCATAAGCGGTGGTGACAGGCAGTACATATGGTATCCCCGGTCACAATCGTCACAAAATAATAGTTGGTCGTCATTGTCAGAGGTCCCACAGATGGAACAGTACTTGCATTCAATGCATTGCCAACGATAACGTTTTACTGATATAATCATGTTTGCCGTGAACTGTAGACACGATGGATGACCGGAACGACCACAATCCGAGCACGATACAAGCTCTTCGGGCATATTGGTTTTTTTATTTTCTCGCTGATCTCCCAGACAAAAGTCACAATAAGGTGATGGTTGGGCTATGTCACGTTCTACACGTTGTTTTACCTTATTACCAGTAGCAAACACCGCTTGATTTGTTCCTGTTTGCGCCGGAAGTGCATTGCAAACATTTAAGGTTGCCAGTCCTGCGTTTATTCCAACCATTGTTGCTAGGGGAATTGAGTCATTAGAAGCTCCAGCATCGCTTGAAGTCTTTTCGTACGACGACGCTATGTTTGTTGGCACTAGGAGTGCTGATTGTGAATTGTCGTCATTGATGGGAATAGGCGAAGCTGAGTTTGAATGAGATGCATAGAGCCCAGTGGTGGCGGCAGCAGCCGCTGTACACGCTGCATGTGCGACAGCGGCTGCAGCTGCTGCTGCGGCTGCGGATGTGTTTGCACTATTTCCCCCACCTCTACGTTTTCGATCAGATTCTCCGTCAACAGCATTTTTTCGTCGATTGCCTAAGGTATTAATAATGTTTACAATTCATTAGCTTAATAAATTTGTACTCACCACCACCTTTACGACCCCGTTTGGGGGTGCCTTCTACGTTTGCATTTGTTTTTCGAGGTCTCGTACATTTTTTGCGTTTGCCCCTGCTGGTGTAAGACTCATCAAAATCGTTATCTGAATCAAAGTCATCATCAAATTCATCGCCATGATGATAATGTGAGGTGTCCATTTCATCGTGGAACCATTCCTTTTCGACGTTTGCATGTGAGTCCTTACTATCATTATCTCCCGATGCTCCCATGGAGTTTCCATCCGTAGCCGCAATGGCTGTTATAAAAAATAAAGTTTCAGTTTTGGAAAAATTCTTCTGATGACAATTGTTTATGCAATTGTTTTCTTACCTGCACTTTCAGCTAGGTGAGGATTTTGTGGTACAGCAACGCCAGACGAAGGTATATGATGGTGATGCTGATGCGTTTGATGGTGAGAGTGCTGAAGATTGTGCTCGCGATATTGATAGGCTCGGAAACTTTGATTTGGGTTAAGTAAGTACTGACGTTTGGGTTTGCGCCACCGGGATGATGGATAAGTGTATATCTGACCATGCCGAAGACCCGGCATTCGCTGTTTTTTTTTCATAAAGAGGGAACAATGTGTCTGTGCGACACCTGTCTGGGGATCGAGGAATGGCATACGAAGTCGCCGTTCAATGCAGAGACGAGTGTTAAAATTTTCACTGTTTTCTAGAATCTCCTTGTACTTTTCTTTGTCATTTAAAACGTTTTGAATTTTCTCAAAATTGGCTATGTTTACTACCAAAGTTTTTTCGTAAGCAGATTTAGAAGCCATGTTGATGTTATTGGGGGGTAGCCGCAGATATTATTTGCTTGAGCATACAATTAAATAACCAAAATTGTCAACATATTTTTGACCATTTATTAAAAAGAATGGGTTGTTCACACACACAAAATTCAAGGCGTTAAATATAACGAAAATAATAATTGTTATTAGGTACTAGACAAGAAGTAAAAAAATTAACATTCAGAAAAGGTGTGAACGTATTTCTAATATTAAATAGATACAACATATACATAACAAGATGTCGACGATAGCTGTTATAGATTAATTCCACGTTTCCTGTAGAGGTCCCTAGTGCACATATAAGAACTTCTTAAAACGAAGCGACCTAAATACAGACAGGGTTGTTGCAAGAGCATATGATCACGTAATGAAACGGAGGGTAAGATTATTAGTATCCATTATTATTCACTCGAATGGAATATTTATTTTTATTCCGAATTTTAAACCGCATTGAATTAGAATTTTCCGAAGTGTAACATAACATAATGCACAACTGCTGGTCATACCGTCTGGTATTATTTATAATTCTTGGGCCAAGTACAATCGTAGTTTAAATATTTTTTAAAGATTATATTCTTCTATATCAGGCATGCTCTTGTAATCATACATTTTTTTCGAATTCGGTTTGGGCCCAATCTTTCGATTTCGTTTTTAGGTACTCTGGTTTTCCCAAAATTTGTGCTATCGTTTTGCTATCGAAATGTGTCGTTTCTTATCGCTACTTGCTGCTCAAACACCTGTTTTTTTTATTTTGTCAAAATCAAACAACGTAAAATAAATGCCTTTAATATTTGAAATTACTTGTTTTGAAACCAGGAGAAGGCAGAAATTAGAAGGAATGAGAAAATCTAGAGCTGCCACCTTTTTCACAGTGTTAATTCCGATGTGCACTTTTACTTTTTTACTCCATTTTAACCATTTAAGTAATTAAATTAAATATAATTATATACAAACAACCCTGTTGGTCCTACTTTAAATTAATTTATAAGTTCTTTTATATATTATAAGTATTATTATATCTGGTTTGTTTCACCAATAGAACTGGTTGGAGCAGTAGTTTATGTTTAAAAGAAAAAATTTTTGACTTAGATAAGAAATGTAAACATAGCATTGCTGAGTACATACGAGCTTAGTTTGTAGTTGCGCTCATTGGGTTACTCTTGTACTGAGAAGCTTTATGCTCAGAGAATAATTTGGTATGGCCCTTGTTAGCAGACTTTTCGTAAGCACAAAACCGTAAAGCAGCACAAGCGCTATATTTGACAACCAATTGCAACCGCTGACTACATTGGAAAATCCCCAGATAGGCTGCTAGATAGGTGTCGCATTTTAATAGTTTTTACTTCGGAAAACTTTAACACGATTTTCGGCTTAAGCATTTTTCGTGGAAATTCGCGTTGGAAATTTAACAAATTTAGTGCATTTCCGTCGTCTCGGCTCTTGTTAATTTTTATTCGGTGTGCAAAAAAAAAACCTAGCTGGCAGACTTCAACGCAGATTCGTCTGAGTAAGGAAGGTTTGGAAAACATGTCAAATAATCAGGTATTCAGTACATAACATTAAATTAGTGTGCAGTCCACCACTTGTGTGTGTATGTTGCATAAAAGTTTCGCATAACTTTCCTTAATACATTTTTGGCATTTTGTAAATTGAAAAACCATTTGAAATACTCATATACAAATCAAACAAATAAAAGTATACTGCCTTTGACAAAATCCTCGTTTGTGGAAATTTCTGTGGAAGTCTGAAAAATTTAACAAACAGCTGACATAACGGTGCAATTGACTTATCGCCGTTATATATGAACAGTGATGTGCCGTTAATTGTGATTCCGCTTTGTGCAGTGCAATCCCAGCTATAGAGCAATTGTTTTCAACGACACATTTTGATATGCTAAACAAATACTTTTCGGATTTTTTCATACTGTCGCCAATCATTGTGCCAGACATTTAATGTTGTATTCTGTTTCAATAAATTAAATTCCAATAATTTTTAAATTAAGTAATCAATTCACTTTCGCTTCAATTCTCATAACCTTGTCACAAATTTTTGGGTCTTAGGATCGATTTCAACATATCAACCCGATCATGAAGTCAACTGTACGCAATGGCGGCCCAGTAAGCATTGAGTTGGCCGACCCTTGTTTACAAGCCCGCCAAGGTAGATTTGCTGATAGGCGCAGTATCCTTTTCCGAACTTCTGAGCGTAAGCCAAATAAAGTTAGGCTCCGAACATCCATCAATTCAGGAAACGTCATTGGGATGGATTTTTTCCGCGAAGTACTCTCGATACGCATTGAATAAAGCCCAGGTGTGTAACGTTACTATCAATGAAAACAACGTCTCTCTCGACTCTCGTGTGGAACGTTTTTGGGAATTGGAACCAGTTGCAGAGAGAACAAAGCCGTTTAAACATCTGAGCAATTTGCTTGCAGCATATCAAGCAAACCATATACAAGTTTTCGTCTGGTCGTTTTGAGGTGAAGCAGCCATTTAAAATAAATCCAAATGTTCTAGGCCTCTCCCTCGAAACAGCAAAGCGCAGAATTCCCGCTTCGGAACTCAGAATTATAATAATAATCTCGAGATACACGACCTGTATCAGGAGTTTATGAAAGAGTACCTTATCCTCGACAACGATATATGATCGTTGCTTTCTACCCATCCTTCGGGACACTACTCATCAGAGACCTAATAGTAACACAAAATAAGTCACAAAGTCAAGTAAGACGTCAACCTCTCATTAAATGAGACTTCAATGGTGGGTGCAACTATTCAGAGGGAGCTTTACTCTATTTTCGCAAGATTGCACCAATATGCATTGACGGCTGATATCTCGAAAATGTATAGGCACGTTCTTGTTGCCGCAGATGATCGCATCTTCCAACTTATCGTGTGGAGGGAATCATCCGAAGACCTATGCTGAGTCATATCCCATAGCGTCGGAGGTGGTATCAAGCAACTTTTTTGTTGACGATATGCTCACAGGAGCCAACACTTTAGAAGAACTGGAGTTCATACGCTGCGATGTAAGCAAAGTTTTGAAATTAGGAGGTTTTGATCTTGGCAAATGGGCCACAAATCATCCGAGGCTTCTGGCGAGTAGAGGCGACAGAAAAGTCGCTTATATATATGTCTCTTCCGCTTCTATAAAAACGTTGTATGATATGGAATCCTGAGAATGAATTCATTATACAATGTAGGATTTATTTAATTCATTGCCACCAACTATACGCAACATTTTGTCCATCGTATCACGTTTGTTTGATTCTTTGTGGTTGTTGTGCCCGTTAATCACAAGAGCAAAAATCTTGCTTCAGGACCTGTGGCGACAAAAATTGGACTGGGATGAATCGGTGCCCATGAAGATGCGTACCAGCTGTAATCAGTTGAAACCGAATTTGCTAGAGGTAAACTAGATTTCCATACCTCGACATGTCTGTTTGTCTGCTTATGAAACTGTCCAGATTCACGGATGTGCTGATTCATGGATTGATGTCTATAAATAATTTGTCGAGATTGCTCACCGCCAAGACACGAGTGTCCCCCGTAAAAACAAAATCAATTCCAAGGCTGTAATTGGGTGCAACTCATCTTCTTTCCAGGTTATGGGCTCATGTAGCTCCGTTGCTCCGTAACAACGTTAAGTTGGAAAGCATTACTTTCTTTTCGGATTCGAAAGACACACCAAATTGGTTAAAAAGAGATCTATTCACAATAGCAACGTTCGTTATAAATAGGGAGTCTAAAAATCCAAGAGCTCTCTGAGAATGTTGTCTGACGGCATGTGCCAACAAAGGAGAATTCAGCTGATTTGGTTTCACGTGGAACAGACATAAAAGGTTTCAGCTGCACTCTGTGGGAAAATGCTTCGAAGCCGCGACGAGTGTCCTAGTTTTCATCTGATTAAAGTATCTCACGATTTAAGGTTGTCCGAGAACAAGAAAAGTGTGGCCAACATAACGTAGTTACCGAACTTATTGGAAGATGTTCGCCGTTTAATAAACTACTTTGGATCGTGGCATACGTACATTGGTTTATTAAGAGGAAGAAACGTCTGCGTGAGATGTTTATTTCGAAAAAGGAACTGATGGTATCTTTTCTCAGGCTGGTCCAGGTAATTCAAAAATTGGAGTTTAGTTAAGAATACATCAAGTTAGAGAAACGTGAACGGTTAGCCACAAATCTTCAACGGTTAAGTTTTTAATGCGCCAATTCCGTATAATGCCAAATTTCCCAAAAGTCAGAATTCGTTACGTTGTTCCTTCGGAATTTACATCGGACTCATTATCATGCCGGTGCCAAAGTGATGGTGTCGCTTTTGAGGCAGCTGATCTGGCATTGAGATCCTGCAGTTTTTCCTGCTCCTTCTTATCCCGCCCGATATGCGAACGCGAACGGTTCCATATCGGGTCCTATGATGGTATCCAGTGCTCTCTGAAATATAGCCGGTGCTGTGGCTAGCCCAAATGGCATCACCTTCCACTGAAAGACCCCCGTCCGGGTACCGTGAAGGCTGTGTAATGCCGACTGTCCTCTTCCATGGGAATATGGCAATATCCTGACTTCAGATCGATCGTGCTTATGAATTTCGCCTCTCTTAGCTGGTCCAGGATATAGTTCATTCTCGGCACTGGATAGGCGTCCTTTTCCGTTCTATCGTTCAACAACCGGTAGTCTATGCACAACCTCCACTTGTTGTTCTACTTCCTCACCAGCACCACCGGTGCACTATACGGACTTCGGGACGGTTCTATCAGCCCTAACGCTAGTAGCTCATCTACCTGGTCGTTAATGATCGCCTGTTCCTTCGGGTTCCTCGGGTAATACCTTTGTTTGATCGGTTTTTCGTCTTTTAAGTATATCCTGTTTCGTAATGTTACTCACACCCTTCATTCTTTCGTATACTTGCCTGTGTGTCTCCAGAAACGTTTGTACTGCTCCATCCGTAGGTTCCTCCACTTCCTCGTCGGTCGGACTCCTCTCCGGGATTCCCTCGCTCTCCTTGTCACCCGGTGCCTCTGCCTCCGTTACTACTAGTGGTGCTGCATGGCGCGCCGAAATTCTCTCCTTCTTGTATCTCCGCGTTAATTCCGCTGTGATCCGTTCCTTTCGCTAATGTGGCTAATGTTCGCCTCAATTCCTCGCTCCTTCCCGAGCGAGGCTGCGTATCCCGTTAGTTTGCCTTTCGTTGCCAGGTACACCCAACTCGACATTCCACTCTCGGTGTCAGTTCTCTTGCAACCCCTACACCTGTTCGGGCGCCACTGTGACGATCTGTCAGTGCTCGTATTGCTCAAGGATGGCCAGGAGTCGTCTTAGATATTTATTTTATTCAGGTGGTGTTGCTGGAAGAGAATCCGACCCGGGTCCCAGAGGAGAAGACGGATACAATAATTGGGTCTTTATTCGTGAAAAAACAAAGTGTTCACATTTTCTTTTGATGGGCTGCAGTCCTCGTGGTGAGATCGGCGGCTGGTTGGCTCGGGCACGACTGGTCTCGTCCCTGGGGTCTGCGATGGATACGGGTGGATGCCGGACTCCCGAGATGGCCGCTTACTCGGTCGTCAAGTCACGTAGCCGTCAGTTTGCCCACTACCTGTGAACGGCAAATAATTGGGAGAGACCGCTTGGGTCTGCCAGTTAACAGTTTAGAGGCCGGTTAGGTCTGCCAATGGTTAGAACAGTTTAGAGCCCAATTATGTCTGCTATCGATGAGAACAGTTTAGAGGCCGATTAGGTCTGCTATTTGAGAGAAGAGTTGTAGAGGCCGATTAGGTCTGCTAAGTATGAGAAGAGTTGTAGACGCCGATTAGGCCTGCTAAGTATGAGAAGAGTTTAGAGGCCGATGAGGTCTGCTAGGTTTGAGAAGAGTTTTAGAGGCCGATTTGGTCTGCTATTTGAGAGAAGAGTTGTAGAGGCCGATTAGGTCTGCTAAGTATGAGAAGAGTTGTAGACGCCGATTAGGCCTGCTAAGTATGAGAAGAGTTTTAGAGGCCGATGAGGTCTTCTATGTATGAGAAGAGTTTAGAAGCCACTGAGGTCTGCTAATGGTACACGCGGGTCGGTGAACCGAGCCGGAGAATAAGACGTAATATGCAAAGACTACTATGGTTAGTTAGTTACCACGTCGTTGCCTGCCTCCTATGGCTCTTTCGATTCCTTACCGCTGATCCTGCTCCTGGTCGCCGGCCGAACTAAATGCCTGTTAGAGGGCTGGGGTGCGCCTTATATAGCGGTTTGGCGGAGGACAGTATGCCCGCATATCCCAACTGATTTAATGCTGTATTAGTGTGGCCGATCTATTTCGGGCCAGAGTGACCCTTTGCGCATGATCTTGGCGCGCGCGCACATTGTGTTTGAATTTGAATGTGGGTTGTGTTTTACTACTATGTGCGCGTTCGGCGCGTCACACCAATGCTCGAGAAGCATGCACAAAGATTGTCCGTGGCTGTGCCCACTGTTTTCGGCATAAACCTGTTCTGCTTGATAATGGGTAATTTGCCCGCCGATCGGGTCAAGAAAGCTCTCCCATTTTTGGTCTGTGGAGTGGACTTCTGCGGTCCATTTTATAACTTGTTTGAAGCCTCACGGAAAGCCCCATTAAAACCAATGTGTGTTCTCGTCAAAGACGGTTCTTGAACTCGTCGTCGGTCTATCTACTGACAGCTTTTTTTTTGATTTTAAAAGGATCGTCGGATGGAGGGGTCTACCAGAACAGGAGCAAGATCCTCGAAGATCTGCACGTAATGTTTCACCGCAATCAGGAGCAACTGAGAGGGACCGTGTATCAGATCACCACATTTTGGAGGACTATGGGAGGCAGCAAGGACGGCTTCGGGTAATTGAAGCGGTGGCGAATGCTGTCGGCTCTCAAGCAGCAGTATTGGCAGAGCTGGTCCAAGGATTACCTGGCCAGACTGCAGCAGCGCCACAAATGGAGCTCCGCAGTCTACAATCTGGAGGTTGGCTGTTTGGTGCTGGTCCACCAGGACCACCTCCTTCAACAACGGTGGCTTACAGAAAGCGTGGTGGCAACAATGCTCGGTTAGGACGGTAGAGTGCGTTTTGCAGACGTCTGGAGGCTTCATTTAAAGGTCCATCCACAAACGTGTTGCTACCAATTAGCAGAGACCAAAAGGTTAAAGCAAAAGGTTAGGCCTCCAACTCGGCCGGAATGATGAAGCAGAAGTTTAAGTTAGAAAGAAATACTTGTTGAAATTTGTATGCTTAGATAAGAAATGTAAACATTGCATAACCGCTTACATACGAGCAGTGAGAAGTCTTCAAACTCCCCACAAATCCGGGTGCAGGAGATCGGCCTAGCAACAGAGAAGACGGCTGGAATACGAAAGGAGTCAAGGACGGCCAGGTCAAACGGTAAATAATACACTTCTACAAGGACCTGGCCTGGTCAGAAAGGGTCAGTGGAGTCATTGGTCGGCAAAGGTGGTTTCGGGGAAGAGCGCTATTTTGTCTCCCGGACGATACACTCTGCCCCCATAACATCCTAAGCCTCAGTCGAGCCGGCACGGGTACGCTGCCCAGATCGACGCGGGAAAAGCGGAAGAAGGACGACGAAAAAGAGACGACGCGCACCCAAAGGCGAGGACCGTAGGAGTACCTTGGTCAAGCGTCACTGAATAAAAGCTATTCTAATCACAAACTCGCTCTTCTCTTTGGTCACACAATCATAAATTTGGTGGGACGAACAAACAAACTCTCTAAGCTAACCGTTGCAATCCGTAGCGAGCAGAAACTAAGAAACCAGTTCGTTACATCTGGCGCCCAACCGTGATTGTCCTGCCCAAAAGAACAGAGTAGAAGTTAGGGAAATCGTGGCTATACAGCCTGATGATTTTCTCGCAATAGCGAGCGCCCTTGGGATCAAGCTGGAGGGGTTGGTCCGAGTTCATCCAGCAGACCACAGACGAGTCCGAAACGGTCGCCAAACTGGAGGCGTTGGAGAAAGAGTATGGAAGGAGACCGGCCGTGGAAGTTAAAGTCACCGGCGTTGAAGGCCTGATGAGGTGCCTCGACTTTAACAGCATGATGGAGGCAGCTGGCAAGGCAGGAGTTCGGGAGGGAACTGCGAAAAGGCAGCCGCGTGAGGAGGGAGAGGCGGGAGCCCAGCCATGATCGTCAACGCGCGAGTAGCCCCGCAAGATTACGCGAAGGTGGCGACGCAGGTGCGAGAAAAGCCGTTGGAGTTCCTGAAACATATGGAGTGTATAGCAATGACATACGGACTGGACATCAAACAAATCCCACGAGCTAGGCCGGAACTGCTGAAGGGCAGGGCCTTAAAGTGATTCATCGCCAACAATAGATTCTGGGAGACATTAGTTCGAAGTGCTGGACACCCAATGGGAACGGTTCAAGACGGAGCGGACTCACAGGGCCCGTCACCAGCAGGATTTTCCAAGAGGGGAACAAAACGCGGTGTGCAGAAGGTGCCAAGTGGACACCACGGGACCGTCGAGGCACGACACGAACGGGCGAGGGCCAAGCCCGGTGCGGCGGGGGTTTGTGTAAAACTCAGTAAAATCCTGCCCTAGGTGCGGAAGCCAGGATCACTGGATGCGGCAGTGCCGGAACCGACCGATCAGTTTTTGCTGGACGTGCGGTTTCCCGAGATCGGGAAACACCCCGCGACCCCACCCTTAGAGGGGCAACCAGGGTTCACAAGGTGCTGCCCCTCGAAGTTAATGTGCAAGCTAAAGGTAAAAAAAAGGCAACTGTTTGTGACAGTGCTCATAGATGAAGCGGAAATTAAGGCCAGGATGGACACCGGAGCCACAACTAGTTTCATTAGCGAAGAGTTGGCGGCAGGTTGCGGTTCGAAGCAGTCCACGCGAGAAACTGTCAGTGGCAATCGTGGAGAGGGCGGCAGACTTCAATATACGGCATTCACGGTGCCGGGAAAGGGCCTGTTTCAGTGGAAAGTGATGCCTTTTGGACTCCGTTTTGGCAACGTTCCAACGGGCGGTAGACCAGGTGATGGGACCCAAGATGATGCGTATCAGGATGACATAATTGTAATCGGACAGACACTACAAGAACACATGCGCAACCTGAGAGAGGTTTTCCGGTGGTAAGGGCGGCAAACCTGAAAGTAAACGCGGATAAGTGCAAGTTCTTTAGAAAGGAGCTATAAAACTTTGGTCACCGCGTGATGGATCAAGGCATCGGAACGGATCCGGAGAAAGACCGTAGGTCAAGTGTCTTGGTCAGACCCTTGGTCAAGTGTCACTGAATAAAAGCTATTCTAATCAGAAACTCGCTCTTCTCTTTGGTCACACAATCATAAATTTGGTGGGACGAGCAAACAAACTCTCTGAGCTAGCCGTTGCAATCCGTAGCGAGCAGAAACTAAGAAATCAGTTCGTTATAGAGCTTAATTTGTAGTTGCGCTAATTGAATTACTCTGATAAGATAAGCTCAGAGATATATTTGGTATGGCTTTTGTGAGCAGTCGTTTCGTAAGCATAGAACCGTGACCCTGCGCCAGCGCAATAAATTGGAAAACCAATTGCACCCGCTGACTTTACTTTACTTTTGTTAGATCGGAGTCGCATTTTAATAGTTTTTACTTGGGAAAACAGTCCGACGATTTTCAGCTACCTTTGCGATAGCTTTTGGCGACATATCGACCCCTTGCCAAATCGAAAATTGTTGTTGCCGACCGCAACATTTTGTTTCTGAAATCTGAGGTGAAGTCAGAAAAAAATTTTTATAAAATAACTAAGTGGCAGAATGAACTTGTGGTGATGTGTAATAAACATCAATACACTACGGAGTAAACTTCTTTTTTCCCTTAGTAAATATAATCTGATTTTATATAAAAAAAAGTCATTTACTTTCCATTTCAGACAAACGTGCCCGTTTTACAAATCGAAAAACTTTTACGAATTCAAAAACCAGAGCCTTTAAGAAATGTTGGTGTAAATGATTCACATCATATGAAAGGTACATTTTGTTCGCATATTCACTTAATTAACACAGAAAATCGAATACAATTAAAAATCTTTTCGAGATTTACAATTCTATCAGAATTTTGCGATTGCGTAAGGTGTAGCCGTATAACAGAAAAGGTGAGCCTATTGACTGATTGTAAGAATATTAACAAATCACAGAAAAAAAAAAAAAATACCAAACAACAAATCGAAATAAAAAATCGCCAAACACGTACATGACGGATAAACTATTGATATTATACAAAATTTATGTGTGTCAAGAACTATGAATACAGATAACACATACGTTGACTTGAAGACAGCGGTTTAAACAAATTTTTTCTCTTTACGAACGGCATTTCCTTACTTATGGCAGTGCCGCTAGCTCATGTTTTCCCCAGTGCGGAGTTTCCAACGCGCCACACAGCTCGCAACATAAAAATCGATAATTATCGACGATAATTTGCACATTTGCACTCACCCAACCTGGAATGCCAGGAGGATAGCAGGTTTGCTTGACTATATAATCATGAGGTAATTCGTAAAAATAATTCTATCAAATATATACATTTCTATCAATCCCTTATGAACTCAGAGATCACCACTGAAGGTTATGGTTGAAGGATTTGATGACTGCACAGAAAGCGGACGTATGTAAAGACGTGTCGGGTCTCCTAAACCAGGGAATAACACGGAACGTGTAGGGTCACCTAAACCTAAGGAGCTCTTATGTCTAAGACATAAGACGGGACGAGCAAACAATACGTGAGCATGTGTTGTATTTGGCTGTCAGACTAACTAAGGATTCGCGACACAAATTTAGCGACAGCGGCACAACAACGACAATTCGGGCTCGCAATTCTGACTCCGCATTGACAAACAATGATTATTGTAAGTTTTACACAGTTTGTATTAATATGAAAAGTAAGACTAATCGAGCTATACAATTTCAGTGTCAGGACTAGCAGTAGTTGCTGACGGTTGTTAGAAGCAACAACGACGGTCGAAGCCTTATGGAATGGCCAGGAATTCGCCGGGGGGGCAACACACAAATCTTTATAATGTTATTTGACTTTTAATTATTAGTTTAACATAATTTTAAACATAATATTAGAAAAGCACACAAGTACCATCTGTTTGTACATATCCTTTGGATGCGCACCGAAGAAGACTTACTGTTTTAGTTATAAAGTAAGATTGAGTGAATACTGAGTGGTTTCTATTTTACCAAATAGTCGGTTTAGAATTGGTCGGCTTGTCCACTTTGACGATCCAGGTTCATGGGCAGCAACCGCTGGCATTGTTCATCAACGTCATCATGTCAAGGAAACCGTTCCGGATCTCGTCCCTGAATGGATTTGCATAAAAATATAAAAAAATTTTATATGTATAAGTATAATTATAAGTATAATCACAAATAAATAAATAAATACAATCAACCAATTTTTTTTTTCTTTCTTTCCTTTTTAGACCTAAACTAGGAAGATGGAATTGCTTATCACTGGTGGACTTCTTAGTTTTTAACGTGCGAGTGCCATGGCCACGTTAAAGCTGCCGCGTTATCTATTCAGCTAAACTACATTGTAAGCATGCGTCTGATGTTTTTAAATGAAGCTTGTGACTTGGGACCACGTTATTGGAAGCCTGCCAGAAGCAAATCGAGTGCATCCCGTACTTCACCATATCATTTGGATTGAGTGTTTACAGAGTGAGCTTGCAGAACAACAATAGCTATTTTTCAGGGAGCCGCACACGGCATCGATAGCTTCTGCCTGCTTAGCTGGTGGGATTGATTAGAAGTTCATTGCTTCGCGTGCCTTGCACCTCGGCGTTTTCGGGAGGTTGCTGTTAAGTCGGCTAAATTTTACTTCTACAGAGCCGTCGGTGATTTTATCTTAGCCATCGTCATGTCTCGGAGTCTGCATGCTGAAACTCAACTTTCTAGCTTTTGTAGTTCTTGAGATCTCGACGTTCATACGGACAGACGGACATGGCCAGATCGACTCATGATTTTGAAAAAACTTTTAGTTTAGAAAATATAAGCACTTAAGGAATTAAGCAATTTCCATACCTCAAAACTAAATATTTTCAAACATAATTGTTTGATCACCCTTTAAAAATTGTTTTTTTTTTTGTTTGCCCACACCTAAAATAAATATTTTCGTTTGCCCACCTCTTAAATCTAAATATTTTTAATCAAAATCGTTTGACCACCCTTAAAAAATGGTTTTTATCGTTTGCCCACCCTTTAAAAATAGTTTTTTTCGTGTGCCCACCCCCCTAAAAAAAAAATTTTTCGTTTGCCCACCTCTTAAAACTAAATATTTTCAAACAAAATCAGTTGACCACCCTTCAAACAAGGTTTTTATCGGTTAAGACTAAATATTTTCAATTAAAAATTACTTTCAGTAAGTTGTGGAGCCAGTTCACACGCACACGTGGTACTTGCCGCATTGACAATACATACATACGTACATTTTTTTTTTAATTCCTTCTTAATCCTCTCGGGAACTTAGGGTTTTTACGAGAGCCTTCCATCTAACTCTGTTTTGTGCTGTCTGTTTAGCATTTTCCCATGTGATGTTTATTTGGGCAAGATCTTGTTGAGCGGTTCATCTCTATGTTGCTCTTGGCCTTCCTACCCTCCTGCTTCCTTGGGGGTTCCAGTCCAGTGCCATCCTTACTATGCTACTAGGGTTTCTCCTGAGAGCGTGCCCTATCCACATCCATTTCTTCTTTCTTATTTGGGTGTGGTTCGGGGGCTTGCTCGTAGCGCGCCACAGTTCTGTGTTGCCTATTCTGTTTGGCCAGAATATCCCACATATGATTCTCAGGCATTTGTTGCTGAATACCTGCAGTATCTGCGTTATTTTCTTCGCTGCGAGCACTTGCGTATAGCAGTATGGATTTCACACACGCATTGTAGATCCGGAGCTTTGTTCGCCGGCTTATTTGTCTGCTTCTCCAAATGCGGTATAGTCTCCCAAATGACATCATCATCAACTCCTCCACTGTTTGATATGATGGTGCCAAGGTATGGGAAACTGTTGACGAACTCGATTGGGTTCCCATGTATGATGATGTTTCCTTGGTTGGAGTGGTTGAATCGGATAGCTTTTGTTTTTGTTACGTTTGTTTCGAGTCCGACGCTGCTGGCTATCCTAAGAAGTTATCACTTTTCCTCTGTATATCGCTGAGTCTATAAGAGATAAGACAGATGTCGTCTGCATAGTCCTCAAGGTGTCTGGTGAGGCTCCAAGTAATTCCTCGCTTGGACGAGCATACTTGCTCATTAACTCGTCGACCACGATGTTGAAGAGTAGAGGTGATAGAGGGCATCCTTGCCGAATTCCGGTGTTCGTATGGAAAGGTTCAATTGTTTTCCCGTTGTGCAGTACCACCAAGTTGGCATCGTCATAAATCGATTTGATGATAGCGATGAGGTTCGCAGGTACTCCTTTCCTTGCAAGTGATCGCCATATTGCTGCCCTTTTAACTGAGTCGATCGCCTTCTAGAAGTCGATGAACAGGAGGTAAAGCGGGGCTCTTCATTCCACATTCACATCCATTCCTGGCTCGGTAATTATGCGTAGGGTGTTTGCGTGATATACGCAACTCCTGTGTGGTCTGAAGCCTGCCTGTTCGTCTCGGATTGTTGGCTCGATTTTTTCCTGGAGGCGTTCGTTCAGCAGTGTAGCTAGGATTTTATAGCTAGTGTTGAGCAGTGTTATCCCTCTCCAGTTGTCGCAGTCGCAGAGGTCGCCTTTCTTGGGGAGCTTCACGATGATTTCGCTTTTCCAGAAGTCAGGTACGGTCTCGCCATCCCATATGGGTGGGAAATGTGGATGCAGCGTATCAGCCATCAGCTGAGTATCAACTTGAAGCAGTTCGGCTGGTATGTTGTCCCCGCCGGCTGCCCTGTTGCGCTTTAGCTTCTTTATTGCATTCACAATCTCTCTTACATGCGGGGGTGTAGAGGGTATCCTGGTATTTCCACTTGGTGGCGCAATGCTTCTATAGTCCGTAGCCACGTTTGGTGATGTGGTGTGGCTAATTCCCATGAAGTGTTGGCGCCACCTCCGCATCTGTGCTTCATCATTGGATAAGAGGTTGCCTTCTAGGTATCAGACTGGCTGGTTCCGTCTGTGGTGGGTTCCGGCAATCCGTGCAATCTGCTAGTATAACGAGCGCATGTTGTTCTCGCCGGCTGCTCGTTCTGTGTCTGTCGCAAGTCTATCCAGTAGCGCTCGTTTGTCCTTTCTGACCGCTCTTTTCACAGCTCTGCACAGTTTGCGATATTCATCACGATTCTGTATGAGCTGGTCCGCCAGAGGCTTCAGATTGTTCCTGCTTCTAATCAGCTCCCAGGTCCCTTCAGATATACAGTCCGATCTTCCGCGTTGTTGCAGCCCAATTATTTGCTCAGCTGCGGTAATTAGCTGTCTGCAGGTGTGCTCCTATGGGTGGTCTTCTAGGGGGATTAGTTGTTCCCGCAATGTGGACGTCATTCTCGTCCTCAGAGTGGAGTCGCTAAGGAGTTGCAGGTTCAGGGGGGGCGCTCGTTGGTGTTGGCTGTTATCCGTGTTCCTTGAGTAGTTGGTTCAACATTATTTTAAGTTCTCCAATGACTGTCTATAGATGCTCCCCTTTTGTTCCGTACGTCCAGTAGTGAGGGTCTCCATTTCCTGCTAATGCAAATGTGGTCGATCTGGTTGCGCGTGTAGAGCCGAAGGTGACCCAGTAGGCGATGTGTGGGAATATTGTTCCGCCGATGACCAGTTAGAATAGTTGGTAGAGTTCCACTAATCTCTCCGTTGTCGTTGCGAGTCCCAGTTCCATGTTGGCCCATGACAGATCTTTGTCCGGTGTTGTTGGGGCTTACATACATATTAAAAAAACAATATTGTGTATTCTGATTATTCTTCACTAGTTCCTTTGTTTCATCCTGACGGTGATCGATAGACGCGGGCGAAACAAATATCGTCTGGAATAAGCACCGAAAGTGGGTTGGTAGAGCCGAAGGTGACCCAGTAGGCGATGTGTGGGAATATTGTTCCGCCGATGACCAGTTAGAATAGTTGGCAGAGTTCCACTTATCTCTCTCCGTTGTCGTTGCGAGTCCCAGTTCCATGTTGGCCCATGACAGATCTTTGTCCGGTGTTGTTGGGGCTTACATACATATTAAAAAAACAATATTGTGTATTCTTCTTATTCTTCACTAGTTCCTTTGTTTCATCCTGACGGTGATCGATAGACGCGGGCGAAACAAATATCGTCTGGAATAAGCACCGAAAGTGGGTTGGTAGAGCCGAAGGTGACCCAGTAGGCGATGTTGGCAGTCCCACGAGAAGGAGGGGAAAGGAGAAAACAATTAGAGCGCCCCCTACCGTCTACACCCAATAAAAGGGGAAGTGTGGATTGCGGGTGGGGAGAGGGAGAACACGGATGGAGTGCATCCACGCACACTGATATGAGACAAGAGCACTGGCCTTTAAGTCGGGTCTCGACCTATGGGAGGGATTGAGAAAAAGATGAAATAGAATTTGGAATGGAAACCGTCAGAACCGAGCCCATATAGGTGACCATAGGACAAGGTGACCGCCATGTGGGCCAGTGAAAATTTGCAAATCGGACGAACCGCTATCCGCGACTGCGATACGAACCGTGTTCAAAATCGTGTGATGCAAATAAACTTGTTAGTTTGGTCGGTCTTCTGGAGGTGAAAGCTCCAATATAATCGTTAGTGATGTTTTTTGTTGTAGGGAAATTATTCAGAAAAGAAAAAACAATCCGGAGATCGACGAGGAGAAGAAGGCAGGAACAGAAAGATACCAGACAGGAGAAAGAAAAGAAAAGTGAGTCCGTTTCAAATGGGAACAGAATTAGGAATAAAATATATCTGTGTTTTAGAAGGTCGAAAACGCATTTTCTCGGCCCCGGGATATTCTCATTCTGGACCCGGGAAGAAATTTTTCTTGGATCCGAGATCCTTTTTCTTGGACCCGTGCCATTGTGGATCGATTCCAACCTCCGAAGGCACGTAACACGATAATTGATTAATTATAAACACAAAAACAAATATGTAATCCAAGCACGAGTCCAAGCAAATTAAAACGATATCCGCGAGGAGACAAGGCCGGTCTTGTGAGAACCTTTCTTAAGCAACACGACCCGTCTCAGCCCCTGATCCTCATTGGAATTCCATTTAGGCAGGAAAATTTGAAGGAATATGAAGGTTTATTGATTTCTTTAATATATTTGTATATTTGTACTGACACACCCGTGCAATAGTTTCGTGTCCCCATCTTCTTCATTCTGATCGTTAGTCGTCTTTGTTTTTATTGTTTGCTTTGGCACAGGGCGATGAAAACCCTAAAAATTTGAAAGAAAATGTTAACTAATATAAGTTTGATATATAAGCAAATATTATAATGAGGAACCCAAAATGGAAGAAGTCCAGATCTCAGGCAGGGAGGGTGCGTAAAAGGGGTTGTTAACATACACACCCCGAGCCCACGTTCAAGAGATCGAAGTTAGTTTTGTCGTATTTCAGTTGTAATTATTCCTTGTTTATGTGCGACCTGTGGGCACATGGAGAAAAATCCACCCTGATGATGACTGTCTAGCCGGCTATGTCCCATCAAAAAAAGTAGGCCGCAACACCTTATGATGAGCAACCAAAATTTCATATGCTTAACAGTTTGCTTTCCGACTGAAAAGCTCCATAGCTAAAAATCAGTCGTACGTTTCGTTACTGGCAAATACATACATACATATATACAACCCAGAAAAAAATATTGTGTTTGCTTTACCATATCGTTTTTCAACATAATTTTGAGTTTTCATAATAAAGAGAAAGAGAGAGATTTCTGCGTAAATTGTGAGATGCAAGGATGAAAACATTATAAAACTGATGGCAGCTTCCTTTGCTTATGTCGATGGAGGTGTCAGCGCAGACAATATGAATTTTTTAGTTATTCAAAAATGTTTGAATAAAAAACGTACGTTTGCTGATTCAAAGAGCAACTGTTATAAGTGTTACGAAAAAAAGAGTTTCTGCTCTGGTTGAGGTTTTTTATTTGAATGACCAATGTTGGGTTCAGCTAACCTGCTCATATAATGCTTATATATATGTGTTCTTGATTACCTTGAATAAAGGTAATGGAATAAAGAATAAAAATTGAGTTTACCATTTAAATAAAAAATTAGGATATTGTAATAATGTGGGGTGCATAAGCTTTTCTTTAAGGTATTCGGATGCGTTTTGGCATTCGCTTGACTATTCAAAAGGGACATTCTTTTTACATGATCTAGTTATGTGCCGTGAATAATCGGCGAAGTTCCATATAAATCGACGATAATAGTTGCAGAATGCTACAAATCGTCTTGCATCATAAGGGACTCTTTTGTCGGTGCATTTGTGACCTAGGAATGTCACTTTATGCTTGAAAAATGAAAATTTTTCTGGATGCATTTTTAGGTTATATTTCCTACATAAATTAAAATCATCAGTTAGGTTTTTAATGTGTGTTTCGGAACATCCTATCACCATTGAGTCATCCATATGATATTCATGTCGAATAATATATTTCGTTGATTGAAGTTCTATTGAGGTTGTTTCTCGAGACTTTATCACACCTTGGCCTATGCCTTGGGTGTTTATTATTTTTTCATCTTGAATTTTAAAGTATTATTTTAATACTATAATTGATGTGATAAACATTGCAAACATTTTGCATTTATTGATCGTTTCCTAAAGGGTCCTGTGAGTTTTCCGACGTATTTTGCGCCATTCTCACATTGTTGTTATTGTTGACCTGGTTCGAGTTACCTCGGCCTCTTCCTTGGTTTTGGCCTCCTCTTTCTCCACGGTTATTATAGTAATTATTATTGTTATGATAAATAATAAGACCCCTCTTTGTGGGTATCGACCCTGTGATCTATTACTTTGACACTATTCACCACTATTCAAGATAATACTGATCTTTTGCCTCGCTAGAATCGCTAAACCATCCCATTATGTTGTTTTATATATATAATAATATATTCAATATCTTGATCTTTGTCGAGCAGCAAGAAATCCAAGCCATAAAAACTCCAGAAAAAGTCGACGTTAAAAAGGCTATTTCTATCTACAACTCGAGACACCCCCACGACGGATCAATGTACTCCAGTGTAGTTAAGACCAACCTAACAATAAACTATAATAAGAAAGACAATCCCACTAACCACGATTCAAAACATAAATCTGATTCAAGCCCATCCACATCCAAAGATACGGCAATTATTGCTGCTCGAAAACTTATCACGTACAATGATATTACACCACTAAATACCACTAGTGAAATCAATCACTCTTCCACCTCACCTACAACTACCCTTCTCAACTCCCCAGTTAAAATATTTCCCAAAAACCTATCTAATCGTGCGAAGACCCTACTTAAGGCGAAAGAAAAAAAACAACTAAACACTTTAAAAAAGAATTTACCTTCCGATGCACTTACAAGCTATGACAAGACAAACGATGTCAATTTCTCAGACGTAGACATGTCACCCGACAACTCAGATGTTGACACTTAATTATCTACCGTAGTTCACGAAGTACGCTCCCCTTTCCCCGCCGAGCGCTCCTCCCGGTGCCGGCAAATCAATCGATTTGCGCTAGGCGTGGGGACTGGCGCTTGGCGGGGGAGGGTACAGCAGTACTCACTGTTGTCGATGTCGGAGAGTGTTGGCCTCCAGACATCTGCATATCATCTTAGCTCCCTCTCTAATAGCATTTCTCTAATTCCCTACCAATGTTATGTCTCTAAAAACTCTACAATGGAACATAAATGGCTATGTCAATAACTACAGTGAACTGCAAACATTAATAAAAGAACACCACCCACATATATTAACTCTGCAAGAGACTCATCTTAGATTCAACTCAATCTACCCGATTCCCACAAACTATCTTTTTCTCACACTCAGTTCATCACCTTCTTATGGTGGTGTTGGAATACTTATTCACAAGACAATCCAGTTCAAAGAAATTTCTCTCCCCACTGATTTCAATGCAATCTGCATTGAGCTATGCTCCCAAAAACTTCAACTCGTGGCATAGAACCTGGGGTTGCCCCACTAACAACAAAAAAGGAATCATCCTGGAAAAATTCATTATGCAGTCAAACTATATCATTCTTAATGACAAGAGCCCCACACACTTGAGCACACACAACACTCTCACACATATAGACCTCACTCTTTGCTCATCAGAGCTGGCAATACATGCAGAGTGGGAAATAGAAACCAAATTTTTTCGGAAGCGATCACCTTCCAATCATCACGCATTTATTTCATTCCACCCAAAACAGCTCAATGATAAAAAGATCTCCATTTAATACAGACAAAGCTGACTGGAAATTGTTTGAATCGCTGTCCAACTCACTTAATCTGACAACCCCCAATAGCCCGAATATCAATCACGTAGCAGCCATTATCAATAATATTATTTTAAAAAGTGCACACAAAGCATACCCAAATTTTCTTCAAAAGCACAAAGGTCAGTACCTTGGTGGAACAAAGAGCTCCAAACCCTACGCATTGCCAAAAATACTGCATGGCACGCTCTTAAAAGAAATATAACCACCATAAACATTATCAACTACAGGAAAAAAGAAGCGATCTTCAGGCGCTCCCTAAGAATCTTAAAAAGAGACGCAATTAACAAGTTTACTGAGGAGATTAATCCAGGCTTTGACAGAATTAATTACGACATGATTAAAGCTCTATCTATGAATCTTCAGCACCGGATAATCGACTTATATAATCTTATACTATGCGGCCATATACCGCAACAATATAAAGTTAGTGTAATCATTCCCATTCTCAAGCCTGCCAAAAATAAAACCGACATATCATACCGCCCAATTTCGCTTAACTCTTGCATGGCCAAACTGCTGGATAAAATTGTGGCCAGAAGGCTATGGTGCTTTGTAACTAACTACAAACTTCTCCACAACAGCCAATCAGGATTTGGGAAAGGCAAATCAGTTATGGACAGTCTACTCTTTATGGAGTACCAAGCATCATCTTTCTATTATCTCGCTCGACTTTTACAAAGCGTTTGATAAAATTGGTTTACATGCGATTATCAACCAGCTATTAAAGTGGAAACTAGGCCCCAAAATCATTAATTATGTTCGCAACTTTAAGACCAACAGGAAGATAAAAGTTAGAGTTGGCAAACATTTCTCCAACGCACTGCCAATCGACAACAATGGTATCCCACAAGGTTCGCCTTTATATGTGGTACTATTTGTCATAGCTTACCAAAATCTTGTCGAGTTGATAGCGTTGCACAAAGAAATACAAATAAGCGCCTATGCTTACGATGTCAACTTGCTTATTAAAATGAATAAAACAAAAAACGGGATATTAAATTTAGATGTGCTAAATAATGACATAGTTAACTGGTGTTCTTATTCTGGTGCTATCCTTTCACCCGAAAAGTGTAAGCACGTGCATATATGCAACAAACACAATTGCAGATACGATGTATCCTTTGGAAGCTTTCAACTTCCCAATGTAACCTCACTTAAAATCTTAGGCCTGATATATTTAACAATAAACAAGTAGAACTCACACATAGACCATCTTGTCGTTGCTTTGCTGGAACGGCTTAACATTATTAAATGCCTATCTTATCCAAAATACAATTGTAGCACATTAACACTCATTTCTGTAGTGAAAGCTTTAATAGTATCAAAAATTGATTTCGCTTTACCACTCTACGGAACTGCCCCAAAAACTGTCCTAAAAAAAGTTAACTCAACTTTACATTCAGCTATTAGAATTGCTCTTGGTGCCGTTCGTTCAACAGCAACACGAAATTTGCTGTTTGAGGCCAACATTGCGCCTCTCGCCATTAGACAAAAGCTCCTTACCACTAATCTATTTACATGCATCACCAATAGCGCAGATGCGCCCATTTGTAATATTATAAAAAAATATAAAACCCCTAAAACTTGTCTGTTCTTGACAAAATTATATAATCACACAAACACCTCGAAATACAATTAAATCGGCCAAAAAAACATATCCAAAAATCACCTCCCTGGGCACTTAACCAAAAAGCCATAAATACCTCCCTTAGCTACCTCAATAAAAACGTTACATCTTCCGAAACGTTCAGAAAAGAAATTTGTCAAAATACAAACCGAACTCAATGGCAATAAAACATCCTTTATTAACACGGATGGGTCACAAATAAACAATCTCACTGGCTTTGCAGTGACAACCAATTCTAGCATCTTAAAAATGGGAATTCTTCCAACCTAATTTACCGTCTACACAGCAGAAATAATAGCCATTTATGAATCCATTATGACACTCAAAACAAATCGGGGTAAATTACATAATTTGCTCAGATTCATTATCATCCCTCAAAGCTATTAAAAACACTTCTAATCGTTCGTATTATGCCACCGAAATTCGAAACTTACTTTTTAGACACTTTCCAAAATTCACTCTATTGTGGATTCCCAGCCATGTCAACATAACTAGCAATGAATTTGCTGATTTAGCAGCCAAAAATGCTCTACGCTACCCACTTGTTTACACAATTAACATCAATTGCGGAGACATAAAAAAATATGTCTCTAAATATTTCAACTCCCTTGCCAATGACACATTTCTGCACTCCTCAAATTGGTACGAAAACATAAATAAAAATAAATTAAACATTTCCCATTTTCTAAAAAAAACACATCGAATATCTCGACTGGACGAAATAAAATTTCTTCGCCTTAGATTAGGTCATACAAAGTTAACTCATGCACACTATATAAGTAAAAGCCCTCTGCCAACTTGCTTATTACGTAACCTCCACCCAATTAAACTTGATCACGTTATAGCATCATGTCCTTCTATAACCCAACTCAGACTCAACCCCTCCCCATTAGCCACATTAACAAACCCATCATACGAAAATATTACACTCTTATTAAAGACACTAAAAAGTGTAAACTTATACAATAGTATTTAAGATTATCTGTATATCTATTATTTATCATGTCCAACACAATGAATTATGTACATATGTATATTCACATCTAGACATAAATTTATAATAAGATATATTGTAATTAGCATTATCTTGCACTTCTGCAGCTGATGGCCTGAGTTGCCATGGCTCCTAAAACTCAGTGGCCCAGACTTTCCAAGTCTTGGTCCACCTTAATATAATAATAATAATAATAATATATTTAATGAAGATAACGAAGATAGCGTTGTCGGGATGCCTCGTCCTTTGCTAACTGTGTCATCTCCTTGACCAGTCGCCGGTGCTGTAGTGGTTTTATCCGTTGTCCACTTCTTTTGTGTTTTTTAGGTGCCTTTTTCTCTTGTCTGGCCCGGTACTCAGCTATTGTTAGTGGTCTCGCAAGACCTCTTGCAGTGTCGGCAAGTGCCTCGTTTGGTGGGCGCAGTCGTCAATAATTGTGGCTGTATTTAAATGTACGTTTCGATGACTTTGCGGTAACTTTTCTTTGTTAGGATTATTTTCGAGTAATTGAATTTTTTGTTTCAATGGCTAATTATGCTATTTTTATAGCACTTTTCCTGCTGAAAATGCCGAATGCGTTTGGTTTTCTCTAGTTGCTCTCAGCGCTTTTATTTTTTGCTTCATTTTTTCAACACACACAACAAGTACCCACTCTTCAACAGGGACTAGCAATCTCTCTTGCCCTTTCGTGTCACTGCTGAAGAGTGGGCTTCTGCTCTGGTTGAGGTTTTTATTGGAATGACCAATGTTGGGTTCAGCTAACCCGCTCATATAATGCTTATATCTGTGTTATTGATTACATATATACATATACATATGTATGCAGAGGACGAGAAGTGAGAAAGTGTTTTCTAATACGGACGTGTTTTTTATACGCTGCGCAAAATTTCGATTATTTTGGTGTCACCGTGGCCAGAACAATTGGTTTTCGTGCAGTGTTCCATAGCGGTAGTGCGCGGGTGTTCGCCGCACTATCGAATCGACATAAAGGAGCGCGTAAACAATAAAACAGAAGGTGGTATTATTGCAATAGGTCTGACACTGCAATTTTGCAATTTTTTGTTGTAGGTCAGCTGTTAAATCAGCTGTTGGTGCTGCCAACCTATCGCAGTTGGCGATCTAGTCCGAGCGGCGTTGCCAGACAAACGGCGCTACCAGACCTGCATTGGAGATCGGTTAGGGCGCGCAACCAGCTAAATTCAAATTCGCGGTCGCTTTCGGAAAAGGGAGTCGGCACAAAGGTCGCGGACAGACCGAAAATCAACCTCTCACCCTTGCGGTGCCTAAGTAGAGGCTCTGGTGTCCGAGAAGAGGCGGAATAACCTCCAGCAGTCAACGCCTAGGGGAAATCTGTGGCCTACGTGGGAACTCTCTTTTCAAAAAAGCTGATCCGCGTGTTGGGACAGACCGAGAAGCATCCTCTCACCCTTCTTGTGCCACGTTTGTACAATGGATAGTCCAGCGGGGGGCAGTGCCCCCAAAGGCGACGACCCCATCAGGAGAAGCTCCAGGATGTCGCGGTCTCCTACGAGAGGAGTAGAAATAACGGTGCAGGGTGCTGGTACCCACGCGCCGGCGGTTGAGAAAGGGGATCAAACGGGCCCCCATACGACGGCGGCGATAACGAGCAACCGCACTGCTGCGGTAGCTAGCCTGGCTCCGGCAGCAACCATAACAACAAGCCAGAAAAAGATCAGTGATCTCATCAGCGTGCCGACGCAGAATTTAGCGTCGAAATTTCCACCTGGTTCGCCAATACGACCTTTAGACCTGTCAGCGCTCCAGCACGAGAATCTGAGGAGCATCTTGGACATGATGAATGCCAAGATAAATATGGTGTTGTGCGCATTTGAGACGCAGCGACATGTCACCAAGGAGACTAAAGGTGCAATAACGGATCTGGCTGCATTTAATACAAGAGCGATCCAGCTGCAGCAGAGCACAGTCAACGTAGCGGCCCCCGCTAAAGACATCGCTACACAGACAGAGGCTCAGAAGAAGCGTCCAGCATCGTCGGCCTTAAAAAGCGTAACGGAGAAGTTTCCAGTGTTACCTCCTCCAAACAAGGCTCCCAAAGCGGCTGCTACCAAGGCAAAGGTACCAAACCCAGCCAGCTATGCAGGGGTTGCTAAGAACGCTAGCAGCACGGTTGAATGGACAAAGGTGAAGCCTAAGCGCATACGCAAAAAGCCCGAGGCGTTCATATTAAAGAAAACTGGCGAAGCATCGTATGCCGATATACTGCTTAAGATGAGAGCAGATCCGAACCTAAGCGAGTTTGGCAACCAAGTGAGGAGAATTAGAAGGACTCAACAGGGGGAGCTACTGCTCGAGGTGAAGGGCAAAGCCTCCGAAAACGTACCCTTATACAGAGGAGCCATCGAAGAGTCCCTTAAGGAAATGGCGGCGGTACGCACGGGTACGCAGAGAATGGCGCTAACTTGTAGCGGAATGGATGAGGCGACCACGGCTGAGGAACTCCATAGATGCATGGTCTCACAATTTGAAGGCATCAATGTTGCCCAAGAAGATGTGAGGGGCCTGCGCGAAATGCGTGACGGCACACAGATAGCGACTGTGATGCTCAGTGCAAACGATGCAATCACCGTGCTTAAAAGGGGCTCGGTTAACGTAGGCTGGTCTCGGTGCCGCATCAATCAGGATGTACGTCCTACAAGATGCTTCAGGTGCTTGGGATATGGCCATAGGGCAACCAACTGCAAGGCAGCCGACCGCTCCGACTGCTGTCTGCGGTGCGGCGTGAAAGGGCATAAGGCAAAAGGATGCGTGGCCCCACCAAAATGCCTCATTTGCAGCGAGAATGTTGATAGGAATCACTCGACAGGTGGCTTTGCGTGCCCCACCTATAAGGCGAACATCGTAAAAGGAGTCAAGTGCCGTCGCGATGATGCTGGACGCAATTAAAATCATCCAGCTTAATGTCAACCATTGCGCAGCTGCTCAGAGCCTGCTGGCTCATACTGCGGCGGAGCGCAGCGTAGACATCATGCTCTTAAGCGAGCCCTATTCTCCGGGAATTGGAAACCCTTCGATGATCTTGGACGAGTCAGGCAAAGCGGCCATAAAGTGTTGCAGCCCTCTACACGTCCAGGAACGGGCCTACCTGCCGATGCGCGGCATAGCATATGCCAGGGTGAAGGGTGTGCATATTTATAGCTGCTACGCCCCGCCTAGCGATAGCACTGACCAATTCGAGGAGATGCTGGACACTCTTGTCAATCATGCGAGAGGGCGCTGTCCGACAATTATTGCTGGGGACTTTAATGCCTGGGCAGTCGAATGGGGCAGCAGGGTATCCAATCCCAGAGGCAGAGCGGTGATAGATGCTATGATGATGCTGGACCTGACCTTGCTGAACGACGGCCGCGTGCCCACGTTTAATAATGACAGGGGAACCTCATTTATTGACGTCACTTTTGTCAGCAGAGGCCTAGTGGCTAACTCAAGCTGGACGGTACTGGACGTGGTAACGCTGAGCGATCACGCTCTGATCACCTTTAGCGTCTCTTTGACTGGCACAACCAGAAGTCAACCGAGAAGATCACTGGGGCAAGCATGGGATACCCGGAAGTTCGATAAGGATATGCTGCAATATCAGATCGACACCCTACTAATCCCAACGGGTGACGCAGAGACAATGGCGGCGGAGCTTATGAAAATACTCGTAGCAATGTGCGATGCGACAATGCCTCGCAAAAAAAAGGTGCAGCGTAAGCCCCCCGTATACTGGTGGAGCCCCGTCCTTCAACAGATGCGATCGGAATGCCTCAAGGCTAGGAGGAGAGCACAACGAGCCAGAGGTAGCCCTCATCAAACGGAGCTGCTGGAAGCTTTTAAAGCCAAGCGAACCGCGTTCAAGCACGGAATCTCGGCGGCCAAGGCACAGGCCTACAAGAATCTGCTGGATAGCGTAGACGACGACACCTGGGGTCTGGCCTATAAGCTGGTAAGCAACAAACTGCGGAAGAGAGATGTCCCCCCTTCGGACCCTGATGTCCTGGCCAACATCGTTGCGGAGCTTTTTCCGATGCAGTCGACCACATGGCAGCCATTAGCCACAGCTCCAGTGTCCGACTTCCCTAACATCACTGCACAGGAGGTTGGGGAGGCAGCAAGGCGCATCAAGGCTAACAAAGCCCCTGGACTTGATGGCATTCCGGGAGTAGTCGTCAAAGCAGTGGCGTTGTCTAGACCGGACATCTTCAGGGACACTTTTCAGCAGTGCCTTCTGGACAGAGTCTTTCCGGCAAGGTGGAAAAGCCAGAAGCTGGTACTTTTACCTAAAGGGAAAGGTCCAGCACAAGCTGCAGTCAGCTACCGCCCACTATGCCTTCTGGACATAGTAGGAAAGCTATTTGAGCGCATCCTATATGCCCGAATAGAGGCGGTAACCGAGAGCACACACGGTCTAAGCAGCCACCAATATGGCTTTCGAAAGGGAAAGAGTACCCTCAACCATAGCTGTAGGCAGCTATTTCAGAAATCGTATCCTCTGGTATGATACGGAAAATGGACCAAAAAGCTACCGAGTCTCAGCTGGTGTTCCACAAGGATCTGTACTTGGACCGATCCTGTGGAACATCATGTACGATGGCTTACTGGCAATCAGGAAGCCCTCAGGAGCTGGGCTGCACTGCTTCGCAGATGACGTGGCTATAACTGCAGTCGCCAAAACGATTATGGAAACCCAGGAGAAGTGTAACTCAACAATTCGAGCGGCCATCGACTGGTTTGAAAAGCTGGTCTAGCAATAGCGGCACATTAAACTGAAGCTGTCCTATTAAGCAGCAGGAAAAAGGTGGAGAGCATGCAAGTCTCAGTCAGCGGAACCCAGGTGTCTTCAGCTGAGTGCTTGAAGTACCTCGGAGTCCTCATAGACCACAGGCTATCTTTCAAGGACCATGCTAAATACGCTAGCAGAAAGGCAGCCATCACATCGGCAGCCTTATCTCGACTAATGCCCAACGTGGGAGGCCCCAGAGACCCAGCCAGGAGGCTATTGGTAACCGTAGCAAAGGCAACGCTTTTATACGCTGCGCCAATTTGGAGTGACGCCACAAAGAAAGGCTCATACTTAAATGGAGCGCGGATGGTGATAAGGTCGATGGCCCTTAGGCTAATAAGAGGCTTTAGAACGATATCTCAGGATGCAGCATTAGTTCTAGCAGGCATGCCACCAGCCGATCTGGAGATCAAGGCTCTTGTTCTCATCAGCAATGGTGCTACACGGGACGAGGCCTACGAACAGGTGGTTGGAGAGTGGCAGACGAGATGGCAAATGTCGCAACGGGGAAGGTGGACCTACCAACTCATCCCGGAGATAGACGCATGGACGCAGTGCAGCCATAAAACCTTGGACTACCACATGTCCCAATTCCTCACGGACCATGGCTGCTTCCGGGCCTACCTACATCGTTTCCGCCATGTAGACTCAGCCCAATGCCTATACTGCATTGATGCGGTGGAAACCGCGGAACAAGTGCTAATGCACTGTTCTAGGTTCTCGGCGGAGAGCGAACAGCTGAAAGCGTTTTCTGGAGACCCGCTTAGTCCAAATGGATTGATCACGGCGATGACAGCGAATGTAAATAAATGGGAGCTGGGACACCGCATCATCATAAATATGATGAAACGAGTCCGTGCCGACGAGACGGCCAACAGAGTTGGCAATTAAAACACAGAAGGAGTGTTCCTGTGAGGAGCGGGATAAGAATACTACCTCAGCGTTCCAGGCTTGTCGTAAAAGGCGACTAAAGGGTGGAAAGGAGGAGCGCTACATGGCCAATGCATCAGGAAGGGAGAGCGACCTGGCTTCACATCCTGCTCATCGAAGTCTTACCTTGACTGGCAGTTCCGGTGAGCGTTTATAGGACAGAGGAGCATACGGAGGTTTTTGTTTTAGTACGTAGGCATAATCCCACTAGGGGTTATGAATCGTGCATGCCACCTACGGACGGTAGGTGGTATCTTTAGAAGATTTTAATTTTCCTACCGTAAGGCGATACAAAAAAAAAAAAAAAAAAAATGTATGCAGAAAGCATGCATATGTTATGTATAGCTTGACCACTTGAGCTGCAAAGTGCAAGCTCAGCATTCCCACGCTCAGCGATCGGCTTATGTATGAGCGTTAGATCGTATTACTTGGGTATTGGAATGCCGCTAAGTTATACCCAATCATTTAATGTATTGGTAGGGTAGATATGCTACACAACCATTATTTTTGATTTCTTAAATATATATTATAATTTTCAAACCTTACATTAATATACGGTCTGCATTTACACCTGTGACTTTAAACAAAATTTCTGAATGAAAAACACTTGTCAGTATTTAAAAATCACTTTCCTCCTTCATTCTTATTTTAGGTATAAAAGTTGTCATTAATATACGGTCTGCATTTGCACCAGTGACAAAGGGTTCATTTTTTTAGGTAAATTGTTTTTTGCATTACACGTAAAAATCTCTTTCCTCTTTGATTCTCATATTATATTAAAAATTTAGTATTGAGGTATGGAAAATGCTTAATTCCTAAAGTGCCGAATTCCGGTGTTCGTCTGGAAAGGTTCACTTAATTTCCCGTTGTGCAGTACCACCAACTTGGCATCGTCATACATCGATTTGATGACAGCGATAAGGTTCGCAGGTACTCCTTTTCTTGCAAGTGATCGCCATATTGCTGCCCTTTCAACTGAGTCGAACGCCTTCTAGAAGTCGATGAACAGGAGGTAAAGCGGGGCTCTCCATTCCACATTCACACCCATTCCTGGCTCGGTAATCATTCGTAGTGTGTTTGCGTGATCTACGCAACTCCTGTGTGGTCTGAAGCCTGCCTGTTCATCTCGGATTGTTGGCTCAATTTTTTCCTGGAGGCGTTCGTTCAGCAGTGTAGCTAGGATTTTATAGCTAGTGTTGAGCAGTGTTATCCCTCTCCAGTTGTTGCAGTCGCAGAGGTCGCCTTTCTTGCGGAGCTTCACGATGATTTCGCTTTTCCAGGAGTCAGGTACAGTCTCGCCTTCCCATATGCGTGCGAAATGCAGCGTATCAGCCATCAGCTGAGTATCAACTTGAAGCAGTTCGGCTGGTATGTTGTCCTCGCCGGCTGCCCTGTTGCGCTTTAGCTTCTTTATTGCATTCACAATCTCTTTTACATGCGGGGGTGTAGAGGGTATCCTGGTATTTCCACTTGGTGGAGCAATGCTTCTATAGTCCGTAGCTACGTTTGGTGATGTGGTGTGGCTAATTCCCATGAAGTGTTGGCGCCACCGATTCTGTATGAGCTGGTCCGCCAGAGGCTTTGTTCCTCCTTCTAATCAGGTCCCAGGTCCCTTCAGATATCCAGTCCGCTCTTCCGCGTTGTTGCAGCCCAATTATTTGCTCTACTGGGGTTCTTAGCTGTCTGTAGTTGTGCTCGTCGTCCAGGTTTGGTTTTCAAAGGCGCTTGAGAATCAGCCTGGCTTCAACCATCAGTGCTCGTGGTTGGCTTGCACTTCTTTCGCCAACTTTCAACACATGTCCGCAGCAAACTGAACCGTTTCTAGTCCCGCCGAAAATTTAAAATAAAAGAGAACGCTATAGTCGACTTCTTCGATTAACAGATACCATAAAAATTTTTAAAACTGGGGATGTAGCAAAAAATATTTGGCATATCGATTGAAATATACAACACTAATAAAACAATGAAATCATATTTTTCAAAAGTGTAGACGTTGCAGTTTTGGGTGGTTTGTGCACTTTAGAGTGGATGGATATCGATGGATAAATCCATGAGAAATAGTAAAAATAAACACATTTAGGAAATTTACAAACCTAATCAACAAATTTTAAAATATCAAAACATTTATCGGAATCAAGTCAACACATTCGTGGAAGCGGACGTCTTTCGATAGCGCTGCGCGAAAATCTCGTGTTAACGTGGTTGAACAGTGTTAGCGGCAAATCTGCAAAAACAAACGGTGGACGTGTGCCATAGTTCATAACATAGGCGTGCTGAATGACCGCGTGTTGCAGGTGGTTAGCAAAATATATAAGTTTGCAATTTTTGCAGCTGATAAAACAGCTGACAGCGCTGCCAACTTATCTTGGAGGGCAATCATGAGCGAGTGGCGTTGCCACATCAACTGTAAGACCAGTGCTGAGGTGCGAACGTTGGGCGCGTAATTTCAAAATTAAATTCAAAATTTGATTTAATTTAATATAAACAAATAAGTGCCACGCACAACAAGCTCGAAAAAATGAGCAGCGATCAAAAGAATGAGCGTAGAAGCTCCGTCAACCCAAGAAATGCTTGCTACTCCTATTTCTCAACTAGAGATATAGATCAACATCAGAAGTCGACAAAGAGCAACTCGACTCTACTGACCGTCGACAGCAAGAGAGCCAGCTCTTGCTCACCCTCTCTGCTCACCCCAACTCCCGCATCATGGAGTTACCAATGCCAAACCCCATAACCGCCGCCTTCGCTGAATGAAGCTCCAACAACAAGCAGTGCTAAAATTTCTGCAGCAAACTCACCACCAATAATTAAACCAACTACCAATACTGCGAGTTCGGTCCCAACGGCCGCACAACAAAATAAAATGGCAACAAAAACAGTTAGCCTCGATAAGCAACAAGCGGTCCCGGCTATACAGACCGGCATGGACCGCTTCATCCAGATTAAGCGCAAGCTTAGTCCACCCAACACTGTTGGCAATAAACCCAAGATCAATCGAACCAACAAAAGCACCGATCAAACGAGGAGCTCCAATGAAAACCGATTCTCCATCTTAGCAGGGCGGACAACAACCAACCAGAGTTAGGGCAGGAGACCCAAAGGAAACCTAAGCCCCCCCCCCTATTTACGTAAGGGAAAAAAGTTCAGGCGCCCTGGTCAACAAAATTGTTGCGCTGGTCGGGGACGAGAATTTCCATGTTGTTCCGCTTATTGAAGGGAACATTCACGAAACAAAGGTTCAAACGAAGTCTGAAGAACACTCCCGAGCTGTGTCTAAGTACCTGGAAGACACAAAAAAGAACTTTTACACCTATCAACTAAAAAGCAGCAAGGGACTGCAGACCAATAAGTTTATTATCATGCCTGTCCAAATTATTCGAAAAATGCCTTCTAACGCGCAAAATACCATATATGGGAGCCCACAACATTATCCCAGCCCATCAATTTGGCTTCAGAGAAAAACACGGAACTATAGAGCAAGTAAACAGAATAACATCAGAAATTCGCACAGCCTTCGAACATAGGGAATATTGCAGCGCGATATTTCTCGACGTATCTCAAGCATTCGACCGCGTCTGGCTCAAAGGTCTCATGCATAAAATTAAAACACACTTGCCCGGGTACACTCATAAACTTCTTGAATCCTACCTCTACAATAGAGCCTTCGCAGTAAGATGTAACACAATTTCTGACAGCTACACTATCGAAGCTGGGGTCCCACAAGGTAGCGCACTTGGGCCAACTTTATTCGTCCTTTACACAGCAGATATTCCCACGAGTGACCGACTAACAACATCCACCTTCGCCGACGACACTGCGATCCTTAGCCGCTCCAGATGCCCAGTCCGTGCAACAACCCAACTCGCCAACCACCTCGTGGTAGTCGAGAAGTGGCTATCTGACTGGCGTATTAAAATAAACGAACAAAAGTGTAAACACAACGTTTACCCTTAACAGACAAACTTACCCTCCGCTCTGTATGAATAGCACGCAGATCCCCCAAGTTAATGAAGTAACGTATCTGGGTATCCACCTCGGCAGACGTCTAACATGGCGTAGACATGTCAAATCCAAGAATCTGCACCTAAAACTGAAAGCCAGCAGCCTCCACTGGATTATAAACTCACGATCGCCCTTGGACTACAAGGTCCTGCTCTTCTACTCCACTCTTAAGCCAATCTGGACTTATGGCTCCCAGCTGTGGGGGAACGCGAGCAGAACCAACATAGACATCATACAGCGAGCCCAATCAAAGATCCTGCGAACTATCACTGGGGCACCATGGTATATTCGTAACCAAAACATCCACAGGGACCTCGGCATTCTCGCCGAGAAATAGAAATAGACAAGCAAAAAGCGTCCTACAATAAAAAACTCTCTGTCCACCCAAATCCTCTAGCAAGGGTCTTGACTCGGGTCTTCAGCCGAACCCGCCTGCAACGTACAGGCCTTCCAACCCAGCCATTACTTGTCAGGGCCACTGTCTCAGTCTACATGACTCCTAGTTAGGTTATAGTATATATAGTAGTATATTATAGTAGTATTGTTAGTCTCGTAAATGAGAAGATTCAATAAATAAAAGCAAAGCATTTAAAAAAAAAAAAAAAAAATTTATGAAATGTGTGCGAGTGGCAGTTGAAGGCAGTTAGAGTGGTCGTGGCAAAAAGTTTTTTGCAAATTGATTGAAATTTTCAAGTCTAATTAATCAATGCAAAATATCAAAACAGTTTTAAAGTGTCTAGGCGTGACAGTTTAAGCGGTTTATGGGCGTTAAGTGGGCTTGGTAACTTCAGTTTACAAACTATCGAGGCGTCTATGTCTCTGGAATCTGCATGTCTAAGCTCAATTCTCTTGTTTCTGAGATCTCGACGTTTATAAGGCAAGATCGAGTAACGGGTATATTTACCACGGTTTATGTAAAACAATTCATATATAGAGGTATTTGAAGAAAATGATGGTCCGAATCAGTTCAGATCTAATATTAATTTATCCTAATTTTATCACATTTTAATTGATCACAGACGCAAGTTAACGTATATATTTACAAAAGAAGGGAATAACACTTGGCATTACTCAGAAGAAAATTAAATCTTTACTGCTTTTTTTGTTTGAAGAAAAAAATGACATTGTCAGTAAAGCTATCACCTTTGGCACTGAAAAGAGTCGAGAACTTGACGTTGAGATTGAAAATCGACAAAGACGTAGAAAACTTTTACCAGGTGAGCTAGCCACAGAATCCCACTTGACCGCCCTAGAGGAAAATCGAAGATCAATGTACGAGTGTTTGGATCGTTTCGTTCAGGAACTTCAAGAGAGGTTAAGCGCAACACAGAAAATTTCTGATACATTCCAAGTGATCCAGTCTAATTTTCTCATTACTGCGTCGGAGACACAGATATTTCATCTGCTGTAAAAGAACTAAATCTTGTGTATGATGATTTTGATGAAGAAGAGATTTGTCAGGAAGTGAAAAGATTGCGGAGAAATATTCGAGTGACGAATACAACGATCGAAACAGCCAGTTCATGGACGACAAAGGAAACGCTTCAGTTTTTCGTCACGTGGGACTTCAATAAATCTTTGCCAAATCTTTGCCTCATTTTGAAGTACTTTTTAACTATATGTGTGTCAGTAGCTTCATGTGAAAGAAGTTTTTCGAAATTGAAACTCATTAGAAATTACTTGAGGTCTACGATGTGTGGACAAAGATTAAACAGTCTTGCCATCTTGTCGATCGAGAGAAACATCGCGTCGTCGACAATAGATTTCGACGAAGTAATTAACAAATTCAGTTCACTTAAAGCAAGAAAGCATAAATTTCAATTTGTTTGATTGTAAAACGCGCGTGTCGAATTGTAATTTAATATTCTGAATTAATTTATTTCTTATCAAAGAATTTCATTAATTGATAATCCAATAATCATTTTATGACGAATTTATGAAAAGCTGAGGTGGCCCCCGACTTAAACCCGCCCCGGGCCTCAAGTGTTCTTAGTCCGCCACTGACGGGTATAAAAGTTCTGAATACCGAATTTAAACACTTAATGCTCTAAAACAACGTAGGTCAATTTTATAGGAAGAAAGCGTTTCCGACGCCAACTCTATTGAAAATTATTCATTTTTGTTCATTCAAAATGCTAAAGACGAGTTTCTCGACTATCAGGCATCTTTTTTCTTTAGCATAGCGACCAAAAATAATGAAAAAGAACACAAAAAGTTTTCAAATGTAAGCGGGGCAGTTTCAGCCAGCTTGTGGGCGTAAGAGCACATTTTCGAAGTATAGATCTTTTACTCTACGAGTACCAGAAGAACACATTAAACAACAATCATTTCAACCACACCTCATGCTTAATGCAACGCAGAAATTGTGAGTTTTATTAAATAAAAAAAAACGAAACATATATATTATTTAGTCATTTATAAAAACTATATTAATTATATGTAATTACTTTTTATTAATCAGGAAGGATTATTACGCTTGTTAGATCGTAATCGCGCCAATCCTGTGCGTTCTTCTTCCTCATCGCTTGTATACTGATTAATGCTGGTTCCACTAGCACTTCCAACTCGAGCTGAAGACGTTGCCTGCATGAGTTCTTGGTCTGGTGCATTGCGGTTTTCATAAAGCAAGACTTGTAGCGTTTCTTCATATATTCGAGCTTCCGGAAATTCAACTTTGGTATGCTTTCTGTCAGTCGCATAAACTATTGAAGTGCAACATACTTCAGCCACTTTTTTGCCGTGTCCGTAAAATGACCAGCAACAGATTTCACTAGGTCCAATTACGTCTTTAATGAACAAAATTCGTTCATTAAAGCGCAAAGAAAGCTTATCAAATAGTTCAATATTTTTTAATAAGTTGTCATCTGATGTACTTGTGTATGAATACTTGTTATTCTGCCGCTGTACCACAAGAATGACAGCCGGCTTTGAAGAAACGCTTAATAAATGTTGCTCTTCTTTTTGTGAAGTTATAAGTGGAATGCGACAAATTGGCTTTGGCTCCTGATGCGCATATAGCGCTCGTTCACAAGAAATAGCTAACTCGGTAATGCAGTAGTATTTGGCTTCGGCAAGCAATTCAGCAATTTCCCTGTTAGTTTCGGGTAACGGAACAGTACCATCTCTTAAAAAATTAAGAATAATACCAAAATGATTTCCACAGCGGTCGATTAAAATCCATCCTAGAAGTTCGTTTATTAATATTATTTCGATAAAGGACATATAACAAACCTTCCGAATCAGTCAGTACTTCCATTCTACCACTAAACATTGCGCTTAGCATTGTGTCATTATTTTTTGTAAGTGTCCCAATTGTGGTATAATATAAATGACCTCCAACATTTAGTTTCAAATATTGGGAGGAATGCCCTTTTAATAAAATTTTGTGGTCACCTGACATTGATTCCGACATTGATAATTTTGTTCTCTAGCTTTTAGGCTTCAGCTACCGCATTCTCATTACTTGATCAGTCGTTCCTCATTCTCATGCGTTAATGTAAATTTGCCGACAATATTTATTGGGAATAAGAAATGGTAAAATAGTACTGTTGTTTCACTGTAAATATATATATAAATATTTTTTTAGCTAGCTTAATAATTTAAGAAATTATCGATATAAGAAGGATTCATCGATTTCATTACATTACGTACGGAACTGTTCAGTCAAGAGTAAGTCTGTACTAGACAATACACCAAACAACATAAGTTTTGTAAAAAAAACATATTTTTTGTTTGGTTGAAAATAAGAATGGTCTTGCTTGCACTAGGTAACACAAATACACAAAATAGCGCAGTGGCTAAACATTTTGGACATAATTAATTATATTTGAAGAGAGTTTAAAAATCGTGTTTCAAAAAGTACAAAAAGAATATTACCATTTTACATTTTTTTTTTCTAGCAGTAACCATATTTACATAAGTTAGATTATTAAGGTAATTTTGGGTGAATCGCATTAAAGAGAGCTCCTTTTAGTACATGTACACAGTACATAGTAAGAACATCTTTTGTTATTGTAATGCAAGGGAAACTCAATTATTAGAAAATAGTGTGGTTATGTATATATGCCCGTCACATGTTAAAAATAGTTTTTTTCAGATAGCTGCCGTATTTTGTAGTATTTTGCACTAAAATCCGTTTCTTGCATCTGGCGCCCACATCGTCATTATCCAGGCAGTATATAAAAAAAAGCAGTATGAGTAGAAATGGGATCTGCCGCCTCAAACAGGAGGATTTCTCATATATCTGGAAGAACAAAAGACATGCGAAAGACCCTGGCTGAAACAGAAAACGAACCAATGCTCACAGCAATCTGGACAGAATTGGAAGCCGCATATTCAGATAAACCAGGTTCAAGCACAAGACTGACGAGCCCCGAGGGCGAAGACATCATCGGAAGTCATCGAAAGACCCAGGCCAAGCCAACCGGATTACGCGAATATCGCAAATATCGCGAATACCCCTTTGACCGAGAAGAAAAACCCCTCGAATTCCTGGAGCAGGTGGAGTGGTCGCAAACACGAACGGCTTGGACGTAAACATGATTCCCCGAGCAATACCGGAATTGATGCAGGGGAATGCTCTGAATCCATTTCGACTGAGTTCAGACATTTTCCCTGCCCAGGGGATACTTTACGAAGCTTGTAGCCAAGGTGAGGCAAAGCAAGCAAGGGTTTAGGGAACCATTCAAGGACTACATTGTCGAGACGCAGACCCTTAGACGCCTCTCATATAAGGGAAAAAGGAAATGCTAGATATTATTAAGGAGAACTGCACGCCAGACCTCCGAATAGCGTTGAGATCCTACCACCTGGACAACCTAGAGGCAATCATAATCCTGCACAAGGAACGGAAAGCTTTTGCGGAAGAACACAAATTTAGAGGAAACAAGTCCCACGCCGGAGCACAGGTCACGTGTAGAAGGTGTGAGAAAGCAGACAAACAAGGCACACATTCCTATGACCAGTGGGCACAATATAACCCGATTCAGTCCAGACGACAGAATCCAACTCTATGAAGGCCGCCAGTTACTGCCCAGAGACACAACAGAACGACACCCGGTGGAGACTCGGGTCAAAACCAAACCCATGTTGCTAATCCGCAGGAAGCCTGCGCAAGTGCGGTGGACCCGGCCATAGGGCAAGAGGGTGCCGAAACCAAAGGCATCTGTTCTGCTGGATGTGCGGAAATATTTCCAAAAGGAAGGTGCAGCGAGATCAGTACACAGTTCGAGGTAGAAGTCGAATTCGGCAACAGACAATTTAAGCAGAGATAATACCCCAAGAATCTAAAAATTCAATGGAAGATTAATGCAATCGTAGGCTAACTCCTCGAAATGGAACTCATAAAGCACTCGAGGAGCCCGTACAGCTCGCCCATAGTCAGGGTGAGGAAGAAAACGGGAAAATGGAGACTTTGCGTGAACTACAAGCAGATAAACGCATAATCCATTAAGGGACATAAGATCTCTGAAGGAATCAAGTCGAGGGTTCACTGCATTCACGGCGACAGGGAAAGGGTTGTTACAGTGTCGAGTAATGCTGTTTGGATTACACTCCGCATCGACCACTGGACTGGAAATGTCGCCACATGCCTTTGCGTACCAAGATCACATCATCGTAATTGGTCGCACCCTAGATGAAAACACAGGAAAAACGAAAACCTAAGGATAAACCAAAGAAAAGGAAAGATGTTCATCCTGCTAACGGACGCCAGCGACTACGGGATAGTAGTCTTACACTGGACACCGAAAAAGTTATTTCCTACTCTAACTGGACCCTAGTGCTTGGCAATCGTGTGGGCAATTCGATATTTTAAGCTATTCTTGGAGGGCTACTATTTTAAGGTGGTGGGAAAGAATTGCCAGCTGGGCACTAGAGCTACAGCAATACGACATTTAGATTGCGTACAAAAAGGCCAGTTGAATGTAGTCACCGATGCACTATAAAGGCAGTCACTACCAGGGTCGGTGGCCACAACACCAGAGACACTACGAAGAACGCAGGAAAAAGAGGCCACAGCAGAATGGATCACACAAATTTTGATAAAAATCCCGAAAGAGCCCTAGTATGTGACAACTTCGTCGAACCATAGCCAAGGTGGAAGCATAAAAACAATATGTTGTTGGTGTTGATCAAAAGACTTTTAAAATGGCCGGAGGTCTTACCTTTGCAAACAGTCACGCGGCGTTCAAGAAGTTCCTCAACGATATGGGAATGAAGCGGCAGTTAACGGTACCATACACCCCGAAAGAGAATCCGACGGAGGAAGCGAACTGCACAATGAAGTCCGGCAAAGTTCGCCGGGCTGAACTAGAGGAGTTGGGATAAAAATGACCCGAAATTATGTTGGATGTAAATCCAAAAAATGACAGAAAAAAAACGCACGGTACACATCAGCCACCTCAAGAGAAAAGGCGAGAATGGGGACGCGGATCCGATGGGAGGAGACAGGGGGAATATGCATTAGAACCAACAGTACCCGAGAATGGACGAAGCCACCATACCGTTTCAGCGTCAGGACAAAGGCGGAGTTCTACGTCCCACGAACTTACACAAGGCGCCGCCAGAGTCAGAGTCGGCGCTGTTGAGCTCAGGAGCGTCGTCGGAATCCAGGACGGCAAAAACGAAAGGGGGGAAGTGAGGAGTTAAAACTCCGCACAATTGCAGTTGTCTACAGCGGAAGGAGGGCCTGCCTGTTGCCAGTTACCGAAGTGACGGCAGTGTAAAAAGATAATAACCACGACAAACATGTGGTTTTGATTCATTCCGCAGTAGCCGCAACGGAGTTATTTGGTAGCTAGTAGGTCGATGATTTTTCGCCTATTATTAAATTTAATACTAATTTATTCACTAATTATAAGAAAAAAAAATTGGATCATATTCAAATATTTTGTAATTTTCTATATTTTCTTAAGATCTGTTCATTAAAAATAAGCTCTCTTGGTATTCGCATATATTGTCAGACAGAAGCGTCAAGGAACTTTGTTATTGTACACAATAAAATCACAAAGATAAAAAGTCACAAATTTTACATAGAGATGTTGTCTGTGGAATTAGGCTATTAACATCGTAACCGATAGTAAGATAATTACATTTTTTGGACCCTTTTAATAAATTTAAATGTAATTAACAAAATACTCTTGAGATCTATTCATACACAGAAAATTTGCTGGCCGCTGCCACAAAACGTACATAATAGGGATGTCGTGATATTAAAAAAATATCGTATCGATGATATTTTTTTTATCAAAACAAAATGATGATAATATTTAAAATATCACAAAAAAATATCGATATATATGATATTTCTGATATTTTTTTTTTCAAATAAAATTTTATTTCCCCTCAATAAAAATATAAAAGTTTCTTATTAACTTAATTTTCATATTTAATTTCATATTTTCATTTAATCTTAATATATCATAACTTAAATTAATGTATTTCTAACACAGATCATAATAATACTAATACGGATATAATACAGATAATAATAAATTCTCAGTGAAATTTTGAGCTTCGCGTCGAAATCAAAGTGAGCAAAGAGAAAATATCAAAAAATATCAAAAAAAAATATTGCAATACCGATATTTGGGCAAATAAAATATCACGATATAAATATATCATTTTCAGAAAAAAATATCGATATATTATTGATATTTTGATATATTATCAACAACCCTAGTCCATAATTAAGTTTTTTTTTTTAAAATGGTGAAAGAAGGTAATTTATATAAATTATTTAAAGTATTTTTTTTAAAAAGAAACCACATTGTTTTAAAGGATTGATGCCGAAGCACCCTTCTAATGCAGTGAACACTTCTGCTAAGTCTATTAAAAATTCTATGGGACCTAACGAACTTCAAAACGTATTTGCCAATACTCATGAACATCCGCCTAGACACACGAGAATTATGTGCACAAAAAAATCTGCACAAGATGCCACTTTTCCTCACACTTGTGCTAAAAAAGTAAAAAGACGACGCAACAGTGATACGTCCAGTGAAGAAGATAGGTGGCTTACTGCCATAGAAACTGGACAACTAAACGTTGTTGATGACGAACTTAAAAAGATAAAAGATCCCAAACTTATGACAGCTCGTCAACGTGCTATTTATGAAAGGACACAGGATTCGGAGATAAATGGCTTTTTAGAAGAGCTAATTGCTCTTCCAAGTGGTTATAAAGAAAAGGAAAAGCCGCAGACTGCGGAGGAAATTCATAAAGCTCTTTTGAAATCTCAAAAACGAAAGCAACAAGCTGACGAAAGGCGAGAAAAAGATAAACTGAAGACAATGGAGCGCTTATTAAAAAAACAGGCAACCAACAAGGACCGCACTTCAATTCGCAATAAGTCCGCACAACAGGCTTCTTATCCAAAAATAACCTATATAAGTGCTGTTAATGGCAACTATGTAATAGTTCCCACAGGTTACGAATTTCCTTTAAAGGCACAAATCCCTCGTACACCGCCTCTTTCACAGGTGTGCTATGTAAGCGGTTGTGAAAATCGCAAGACATATAATTGTTCAACGACAAAAGTTCCATTATGCAGTCTTACATGTTATCGCAAGAACCTTTTACACAATATCAACTAAATAAGGAAAACGTCTTTGTAATCGGATTTAATTTTAATATTGATTGACAAAAAAACTGTTTTTTATTTCATGTTTGTCAGTTTCAATTCGCTGTAAAAACTGCAATTCGCCTTTTAAGCGATCAAGTTCTACCGTTTGCTCAAATATCTCATATTGATAGACTTGCTGCATACTCTGGCGCTGAATAAATGCCGTTTTTAATTGATTTTGTGTACCAAAAGCGCGCAGTTTTTCCATATCGACATCGTTAGCAAAGATTTTAGATATATTACAATAATTAAACACAAACTTTTTAAAAATTGTGAATGCTTTGCTGTATTTAAAGCATTCTTGTTTAAACTTTATTTTGCTACTGGAAAGGTTTGGATGCTCAACTCGCACGGTGTAGATTTCATCTATAAACACACCAGCTTTAAGAAGTTCTTCCATCTTAATGCAATTGTATAAATTTTATACTTCCCTATGATGCGTTGCGCTGCCACTGACAACTACAAGAATCGTAAACAAAATAGCTGCGCATGTGTATATGAAAATGTATACAAAATTGCTTTATATCATTAGTATTTTTCTTTTAAACGGCGAGGAATATCCATAACACAGGCGTTAGTGGCGAGGAATTCGAAGTTGCCGAGGAAACCCTCGGGAGTACCGAAAAATTAGCATGGTTTTTCCCGGGTACTCCTCTGGAAAATACCTGTAAATACCTTTTAATATACAGAAAAATCTCCCAAAAATCGTAAAAAAAAAGGTCTACAATAAATTTATTTTTATTTTTATTTATTCTAATTTACATTATTTTTATACCCGTTACTCGTACAGTAAAGGTAAACTAAATTGGTTGAATAGTATGTAACAGTCAGAAGGAAGGGTTTCCGACCATATAAGGTATATATATTCACGATCAGAATCAATAGCCGAGTCGATCTGACCATGTCCGTATGAAAGTCGAGATCACAGGAACTATAAAAGCTAGAAAGTTGATTTTAGGCATGCAGACTCCAGTGACATGGAGGCAGCGCAAAACGGTCGCTGTTAATAGCAACTATGTAATAGTTGCCACAGGTTACGAATTTCCTTTAAAGGCACAAATTCCTCGTACACCGCCTCTTTCACAGGTGTGCTATGTAAGCGGTTGTAAAAATGGCAAGACATATAACTGATCAACGACAAAAGTTCTATTATGCAGTCTTACATGTTATCGTAAGAACCTTTTACACAATAACCAGATAAGGAAAACGTCTTTGTAATCGGATTAAATTTTAATATTGATTGACAAAAAAACTGTTTACTATTTCATGTTGTTCAGTTTCAATTCGCTGTAAAAACTGCAATTCGCCTTTTAAGCGATCAAGTTCTACCGTTTGCTCAAATATCTCATATTGATAGACTTGCTGCATACTCTGGCGCTGGATAAATGCCGTTTTTAATTGATTTTGTGTACCAATAGCGCGCAGTTTTCCTTATCGACATCGTTAGCAAAGATTTAGATATATTACAATAATTAAACACAAACTTTTTAAAAATTGTGAATGCTTTGCTGTATTTAAAGCATTCTTGTTTAAACTTTATTTTGCTACTGGAAAGGTTTGGATGCTCAACTCGCACGGTGTAGATATCATCTATAAACACACCAGCTTTAAGTTCTTCCATCTTAATGCAATTTTATACTTCCCTATGATGCGTTGCGCTGCCACTGACAACTACAAGAATCGTAAACAAAATAGCTGCGCATGTGTATATAAAAATGTATACAAAATTGCTTTATATCATTAGTATTTTTCTTTTAAACGGCGAGGAATATCCATAACACAGGCGTTAGTGGCGAGGAATTCGAAGTTGCCGAGGAAACCCTCGGGAGTACCGAAAAATTAGCATGGTTTTTCCCGGGTACTCCTCTGGAAAATACCTGTAAATACCTTTTAATATACAGAAAAATCTCCCAAAAAACGTAAAAAAAAAGGTCTACAATAAATTTATTTTTATTTTTATTTATTCTAATTTACATTATTTTTATACCCGTTACTCGTACAGTGAAGGTAAACTAGAATGGTTGAATAGTATGTAACATTTAGAAGGAAGAGTTTCCGACCATATAAGGTATATATATTCGTGATCAGAATCAATAGCCGAGTCGATCTGGCAATGTCCATATGAAAGTCGAGATCTCAGGAACTATAAAAGCTAGAAAGTTGATTTTAAGCATGCAGACTCCAGTGACATGGAGGCAGCGCAAGACGGTCGCTGTTAATAGAAACTATGTAATAGTTCCCACAGGTTACGAATTTCCTTTAAAGGCACAAATCCCTCGTACACCGCCTCTTTCACAGGTGTGCTATGTAAGCGGTTGTAAAAATGGCAATACATATAATTGATCAACGACAAAAGTTCTATTATGCAGTCTTACATGTTATCGTAAGAACCTTTTACACAATAACCAAATAAGGAAAACGTCTTTGTAATCGGATTAAATTTTAATATTGATTGACAAAAAAACTGTTTATTATTTCATGTTGTTCAGTTTCAATTCGCTGTAAAAACTGCAATTCGCCTTTTAAGCGATCAAGTTCTACCGTGTGCTCAAATATCTCATATTGATAGACTTGCTGCATACTCTGGCGCTGAATAAATGCCGTTTTTAATTGATTTTGTGTACCAATAGCGCGCAGTTTTTCCATATCGACATCTTTAGCAAAGATTTTAGATATATTACAATAATTAAACACAATCTTTTTAAAAATTGTGAATGCTTTGCTGTATTTAAAGCATTCTTGTTTAAACTTTATTTTGCTACTGGAAAGGTTTGGATGCTCAACTCGCACGGTGTAGATTTCATCTATAAACACACCAGCTTTAAGAAGTTCTTCCATCTTAATGCAATTGTATAAATTTTATACTTCCCTATGATGCGTTGCGCTGCCACTGACAACTACAAGAATCGTAAACAAAATAGCTGCGCATGTGTATATAAAAATGTATACAAAATTGCTTTATATCATTAGTATTTTTCTTTTAAACGGCGAGGAATATCCATAACACAGGCGTTAGTGGCGAGGAATTCGAAGTTGCCGAGGAAACCCTCGGGAGTACCGAAAAATTAGCATGGTTTTTCCCGGGTACTCCTCTGGAAAATACCTGTAAATACCTTTTAATATACAGAAAAATCTCCCAAAAAACGTAAAAAAAAAGGTCTACAATAAATTTATTTTTATTTTTATTTATTCTAATTTACATTATTTTTATACCCGTTACTCGTACAGTAAAGGTAAACTAAATTGGTTGAATAGTATGTAACAGTCAGAAGGAAGGGTTTCCGACCATATAAGGTATATATATTCACGATCAGAATCAATAGCCGAGTCGATCTGACCATGTCCGTATGAAAGTCGAGATCACAGGAACTATAAAAGCTAGAAAGTTGATTTTAGGCATGCAGACTCCAGTGACATGGAGGCAGCGCAAAACGGTCGCTGTTAATAGCAACTATGTAATAGTTGCCACAGGTTACGAATTTCCTTTAAAGGCACAAATTCCTCGTACACCGCCTCTTTCACAGGTGTGCTATGTAAGCGGTTGTAAAAATGGCAAGACATATAACTGATCAACGACAAAAGTTCTATTATGCAGTCTTACATGTTATCGTAAGAACCTTTTACACAATAACCAGATAAGGAAAACGTCTTTGTAATCGGATTAAATTTTAATATTGATTGACAAAAAAACTGTTTACTATTTCATGTTGTTCAGTTTCAATTCGCTGTAAAAACTGCAATTCGCCTTTTAAGCGATCAAGTTCTACCGTTTGCTCAAATATCTCATATTGATAGACTTGCTGCATACTCTGGCGCTGGATAAATGCCGTTTTTAATTGATTTTGTGTACCAATAGCGCGCAGTTTTCCTTATCGACATCGTTAGCAAAGATTTAGATATATTACAATAATTAAACACAAACTTTTTAAAAATTGTGAATGCTTTGCTGTATTTAAAGCATTCTTGTTTAAACTTTATTTTGCTACTGGAAAGGTTTGGATGCTCAACTCGCACGGTGTAGATATCATCTATAAACACACCAGCTTTAAGTTCTTCCATCTTAATGCAATTGTATAAATTTTATACTTCCCTATGATGCGTTGCGCTGCCACTGACAACTACAGGAATCGTAAACAAAATAGCTGCCCATGTGTATATATGAAAATGTATACAAAATTGCTTTATATCATTAGTATTTTTCTTTTAAACGGCGAGGAATATCCATAACACAGGCGTTAGTGGCGAGGAATTCGAAGTTGCCGAGGAAACCCTCGGGAGTACCGAAAAATTAGCATGGTTTTTCCCGGGTACTCCTCTGGAAAATACCTGTAAATACCTTTTAATATACAGAAAAATCTCCCAAAAAACGTAACAAAAAAGTTCTACAATAAATTTATTTTTATTTTTATTTATTCTAATTTACATTATTTTTATACCCGTTACTCGTACAGTGAAGGTAAACTAGAATGGTTGAATAGTATGTAACATTCAGAAGGAAGAGTTTCCGACCATATAAGGTATATATATTCGTGATCAGAATCAATAGCCGAGTCGATCTGGCAATGTCCATATGAAAGTCGAGATCTCAGGAACTATAAAAGCTAGAAAGCATGCAGACTCCAGTGACATGGAGGCAGCGCAAGTAATCAAACACGGTCGCTTTGATGTTGGCTAAAGCGACCGTATATTTTCTTTTACAATTTTTTTCTTTTTTGATACTGAAGGGATATTACAGGGAGAAGAACCACATGATGTACATATGTATATAGTGACGTATTTGTGCAACCCAAACATGCCAATTTCATTAATTCCATGAACTTTAAAGCACTTAATTGGTTCCCGTATGCCCTCTGCTCAGTATGCGTTTTGATAAACAAAATCTTTGGCAACGATAAACTAATGCTTTGGCAGCGGCACTTAGCCATTTATGTAAACAAACATAAGCTAACCTAAGCAGTTTTGCCTGCTCTCTCTAAGGCTTCTTCTCAACTTAAGAATCCAAGAGCAATGCTCTCCCTAAGCATCCAAGAGCAATGCTCTCCCTAAGCATTCAAGAACAATGCTTTCCAAATACACTAGCGTATGTCTTAAGCACAGAGTCTTCTCCTCAATTTCAGTTACATTTAATTTTCAATCTTAAGCTGGGTATCAAACAATAAAGAACAAAAATCGGTCTCGATACCTTAATCGCCTTTTTATTTGGAAAAAACTTTGATTTCATCGTTGGACAACGTTTGTATACGAAACGGATCATTTAATAGATTCAAGGCAATTTGTCGTAGTCTTTTATTTGTAACAGGCGCAGTATGTCATTATAGTGTTAAAATCTATTTAATCGCTATCTAAAAAACACCATGCTTTAAGACACCCATGCGACGGTCAATATCGTGTTAAGTTTTGATTGGAACCTCGGCAATTGCGCGAAACCGTTTACCGCCGTGTCAACAACAAACCTGAATTTAATATCAGGTAAATCCAATTGTTTACCTCAAAACCCCACGAAAAAGCAGTAGTGCAATCCATGTGAAAATCAAAATCTACCTTAAGAGCAAAAACTAAAAATATGAATAATAAGAAGAGAGAAACCTATACCCGTTACTCAGCTAGTGAATGTACATACGAAGGAGAGTCTTTAACACTTACAGTTTTATGCGGTTTGTGGGCGTTAGAGTGGGTGTGGCAAAAAGTTTTTTTTGCATATAGATAGAAATTTACAAAACTAATAGAAAAATGAAAAAATTTCAAAACGTTTTTCAAAAGTGTGGGCGTGGCAGCTTTGGGCGGCTTAAAGGGGGTTAGAGTGGGCGTGGCAAAAAGTTTTTTTGGCAAATCGATAGAAATTTACAAGACCAATACAAAAATGAAAAAATATTAAAACATTTTGCAAAAGTGTGGGCGTGGCCGTTTTCGGCGGTTTGTGGGCGTTAGAGTAGGCGTGGCAACATGAATCGATAAAATTGAGCTGCTTCTATGTCTCTGGAGTCTGTATGCTTAATCTCAATTCTCTAGCTTATGTAGTTCCTGAGATCTCGACGTTCAAACGGACGGACAGACGGACGGACGGACATGGCTAGATCGACTCGGCTATTGATCCTGATGAAGAATATACATATATACTTTATATGGTCGGAAATGGTATACCCTTTTACTCTACGAGTAGAGGGTATAAATATATTAGTGAAGAGACAAAAAAAATCAAATTAGATACATACAAATTAAGATCCGTAAAACAACAAATAAAAACAAGAGAGAACGCTATAATCGAGTTCCCCGAATATCTGATACCCGTTACTCAGCTAGTGGAAGTGCGAAGGAGAGTCTTCAACACTGACAGTTTTTGGCGGCTTGTGGGCGTTAGAGTGGGCGTGACAAAAAGTTTTTTGGCAAATCGATAAAAATGTACAAAACTTATAAAAAAATATCTAAACATTTCTTAAAAGTGTGGGCGTGGCAGCTTCGGGCGGTTTGTGGGCGTGGCAACATGAATCGACAAACTTGCGCTGCGGCTATGTCTCTGGAGTATTTATGCCTAATCTAAACTTTCTAGCTTTTGTAGTTCCTGAGATCTCAGCGTTCATACGGACGGACAGACAGACAGACGGACAGACGGACAGACGGACAGACAGACGGACGGACAGACGGACATGGCCAGATCGACTCGACTATTGATCCCGATCAAGAATATATATACTTTATATGGTCGGAAACGCTTCCTTCTGCCTGTTACATACTTTTCAACGAATCTAGTATACCCTTTTACTCTACGAGTAACGGGTATAATAAAAATAAATTAAATAAATAAAACAAAATATTACAATATCAAATTACCTTGAGAACAACAACAAAATGACAGAAGAGAGTGCCAGAGTCGTGCCAGCCTTATCAGACATCAACATGACCCAGATTGGCAATGTGGAGAATTTCAACGGTGATCCGGGCACCCTATACACCTTTGTAAGCCGAATTGACTACATACTGGCCCTTTATGTTACCGGAAACGAACGGCAACAGCAGATCCTATTTGGGCATGTCGACCGCAGCATCAGCGGAGACGTCATGTGCAGCCACCGACATCAACACCTGGCCCCAGCTAGGACGACAACTGGTACTCAACTATAAACCCCAGACCCCTAACCACATTCTTGTGGAGGTCTGGAGTATTCCTGGAGGAAGCAGAAAACCGAAATGCTGAAGAAAAAAATGAATATTTAAGATTAATAACATCGAATCCCTTATTGAAAAATCACCTAAACACGTTTATTTAAGAATAAATAACCACAATATACCAGATTTGCGATCACTTATAAACATTTTACAAGAGAAAGGAATGTATGAACAAGCGAGTCTAACAAGCTCTTCTATACAAAAACAAATTTCTGCTGATAAGCCACAAAAAGGCTTTTCAACCAATCCAACGTGTAAACTTTAAACCTCGACCAATTTCTAATACCCATCGAAACAATGCGTTCGATAAGAATAGGTTCAGTCAACAACACCAATATCAAAATCACCAATCAACACAAAACTCAAGTTCCTATGTACCCAATTAACCAATAAAGCGATTAAGACCAACTGATAGTGGACAGACTGGGATGAGTATTGATGAATCATTGTACCATCTTACGACCATTCGGAATATTATTCAGAATATCAGCATCAAACTGAAAACAACCACTATTCAGAAACAACACAGCAACCACATCAGATTAATACAGACGAGACAAGCAATGACAACCAAAAACCCAATGTTGGACAGACGAAAATTTTCAGCCACAAGCCTTGGAAAACCCCAATTTATAACAATTAAATAACAATTAACAATTTCACGCATATTAGAATCAGACCTATACAGATTGGACCTCAATTCTGCAACTCGAGCGACGCCGTCTTTGCCAGGAATCAACTGCATGACTCGCCAAAGGCCATCTCAGTGGGGGTAGATTCTCGTTGTCCACGGCTACGCCAGGCTTTGGGGTGCGCCACTTGGAGCGCTGCTGGAGCAATGTTAAGTATTCTTCCATCGCGACCAAAAAAATATTTGCTGAAGAAAGGAGATGCGCTGCCAAGAGTCAAGCCGATTATAGTTAAGGCCCGTTACATCTGGCTCGTCAAACGACGAAGGCGGACCACCATTGAGAAAATGCGCTGGAGTGAGAACGTCCAGATCGGCAGGGTTCTCTGAAATGGAAACCACAGCGCGGTAGAAATGATGCTTGGCCGTTTTCACCGCCGCTTCCCAACCGCCGTCCACCGAAATGGGGCGGCCGTGGAGGGATGATCCGCCAGGCAATCCGGGTCGGCGAGCTGAACGTTTTCTGGAACCTTCCAGTCTCCAATGTCCACATTAAAGCTTGGCTGGCGATCCGAGATATTGGGAGCGATAACTGCTGTTATGAGAAATTATTGAGAAATTCGAAGTGACAGACCGCATCGCCATTTTTAAGGAGAATCCATCAGTCGCGAAATTGGATTTCCGATTCTAGTGACGGAGCCCGAGGACCTCGACCTCTTAAGTTGCAGTTGATTTGCAAACCGAGAGGTGACCAAATGCAGTTGAGAGCCAGAATCTAACAAGGCCCTGCAGGGAACGAGCAGTCCCGACCGATTCTGCACTAGAACGGTTGCAGTGGCTAGCAGCACAAGGTCACTACCGAGATCCTGGGCAACTAACGTAGAAGATGTCGAAAGCGGGCCGGAAGGTTCAGTGCGGGAACTTGAAGACACCGCAACATGTGGCTGCGAGGAAGGCGGACCATCTAGATGAAGCAGCGTGTGATTCCACAGGTGCGGCAGCTGCTCGAGCTGCATTGCCATAGCTGATGACCTGCCTTTAGACAATTTAGACTCTTTGCCTCCATGAATTGCGGGCAAATTTATATGGCTTGGACTGCATTATGGCAAAGCATGCAACCAAGAGAATTTTGGGTGGTAGCAACTAGCGTCGAACGATTTTTGCCCACCTAAACGCCTGGCGTATAGGTTGCCAGGGCGCAATCAAAGGCCTCCAAAGTCCTACATCGCTGCTCCAGGAATGCCGCCATCGATTTCCACGATAGAATAAGGTTGACTAAGAACGGATCCTCCAAGCGCTACTCCTACTTAGCTTGGCTCGCCGCATTCAGCTTTTGCAGCAGCACTTGCACTATGATGCAGGTAGCGATTTGCTCAGTGGTTCCCAAACCCTTCAATGCACGGATGTGAGCGTTAAACTTGTCCTAAAATTCCCGAAGCGATGCCACTGAACCATTCCGTACTACTTTTAGATCCAGAATCTCGGTGATGTGAGCTTGAAAAACGAGGCGCCGATTATCAAATCTTTTCTGAAGCAAATCTAAAGCCGCTTCGTAGTTGCCGTTTAAGATCTCCAATGATTGGATAGTTTCCAACGCCGAGTCCCTCAAACAGCCAACCTTAAATTACAGCTTGACAAGTGTGAGTTTCTCAAGCATGAAACCACATTTGTAGGACATGTTATAACATCAGACGGAATAAAACAAAACCCTGAAAAGATTGAAGCCATTCAGAAATATCCAATTCCCACTAAACCCAAAGAAATAAAAGCTTTTCTTGGACTGACAGGATACTACCGTAAATTCATTTCAAACTTTGCAGACATTGCCAATCCCATGACTAAATGTTCGAAAAATAACATGAAAATTTATACTACCAACCCAGAATATGTCTCGGCATTTAAAAAATTAAAATATCTAATATCAGAAGACCCAATTCTTTAGGTACCCGACTTTACAAAGAAATTTATTTTAACCACACACAGGCGTGCGGCCGGACAGTCGGAGCAGTCTCAGAAGGTGCGGACACGGTCGACCAGTGAAAGTACGTGGAGATACACAGTCGATCAGGAGGGTACGCGGAGTGCCATACAGGCGGACAGTCGATCAGGAGGGTACGCGGAGTGCCATACAGGCAGACAGCCGATCAGGAGAGTACGCGGAGTGCCATACAGGCAGACAGTCAGTGAAGAAAGTGCCATACAGACAGACAGTCAGTGAAGAAAGTGCCCGGAAAGTATCATAGTCGATCAGTGAAAGTACAGCGGAATAGTGAAAAAGTGAAGTACGCAGAACAAGACCCGGAACAAGTTAAAGTACAAGCGAGCGTCGAAGCGGCATCCGAAGAGGATCTCCGCAAGCAAGAACAAGCGAAGAACAAGCAAGCACCAGGACCTAGCGTGGTCAGAAAGGGACGGTGAAGTCCTTGGTCGCAAAGGTGGTTTGGGGAGAAGCTCTAGCTGATCTCACGGACGATACACCCTGCCCCATAACAACCTAAGCCCCGGCCGAGCTCGCAGGTTGGTCCTTTGGCAAGGGTGACGAGTGCCTGGCTTACGCAAGAATGATATGCTTACTAATGATATGCATATATGTAAGCCTGTGCGAAGACCAACACCGGCACCGACTGAGCCCATAGGCCAAGGACAGCAGCAGCCGAAAAACCAACCAAACAAATAAAAATCTGGAAACAATGGAAACTAAATGGCGCAGTGGTGCGCAATAACGCAGTTGAGGCTGTATTTACTACCAATGCCCCAATCTGCCTTAATATTAAGAATAAAAACCTCAAGCCGATGCGTGAAAACGCTGCTTGAAAAATACTAATCTCTGTTAGGCTTTCACTAAAAACATGTGTACGGTATAGAGCAAAACATTGTAAACCGTACACATTCCCTCTAACTAACTTTTTCTTGGGCAGACATACGTGTAGAAAGAAATAAAAAAAAATATATATTAACAATTTAATAACAGATAATCGTTCAATTAACAAATATGGGTTGGTTCGGATCTGGCGATAGTCAAACCAAAGACAACACGGCTAATGTCGTGAACAACGTTAAAATAGTAGATCACACAGATGATATAAATGCGCAGTGGGTTTTACCCTTAATTTTGACAATTACCAGTGTGGCCCAGTTCCTTTTGACTTTATACGTAAAGCATAACGAAATATTAAAAAGACGATATATGAGTAGGGCGAAAAATCTAGACAGGGTTTAGAAAAAAAAAAAGCCATATAAACAAAAAATATATATTATCATAAAAACAACAGACCCTAAAAAAAAATCTAACAAAAAAAATTTAGAGAATGAGTAAGTTAACACGAGCCAACGAGCTAGACCAGTTGGCTCAGTGCACGAAACATAATATCATAACGTTAAAGTGCTGACTCAGCATCGGGCCGGAAACCTGTGCGCAGCCGGCAAACACAGCATATTTGCGTGGTCGCTGCGAGTCTTTTGTTAGCTGTAAGATTCAGTTTTAAGTTCAGTTTATATTTGACATTAATAAAGAGCGGCTGCTCGTCAATCTTATTTCTCCGACTGAAACGTCGTAAAATATATTTTTATTAATTACTCTGCCAGACCACAAGGCTGGCCGTAAAAGAGGAAAGTTCCTCTCAACATAAAATCTGTGACTGCAGCGAGGGATCCCCCCTGCCACCCACAACTTTAATTACTGGCGCCCAACCAGTGGTAAAAACCACCACCCACCACCACCATCACCAACACCGCCCACACAGCTACTAAATTTGCGGTAAAGCAAAAGACAGCGGCGCGGGAAAAGTGAAGGGAATTAGTGACAAACTAACACACACACCAAGAACAAAAAATTATGTGAGTGGAAACCGATGCTAAACGCATTTTAAGTCTGTGAATTTCTAAAAAAAAAAATATATAATAATAAAAGAATTATTAATCCGGCAGATACAAACATGGTCATCAATGTAAATGAAAACAGAAATCATATAATTGTTTTTTATAACAGCGCATACGTTCGCTTATCATTTATTGTTGTTGTTTTGTGTTTCCATTCGATTCAAGCGCGACATTCGACGCTGCAGCCTTTGTCTTTAGTTGTTGTTTTTTTGGCTTTGGTCAACTGCTGCCCACACGGACAGCTTTTTCATACCTAAGCGAATTGGACTGCTCATGCAGCCCAGTTTCTCACAGTATAGGAATAGTACACCATACTCCACGAACTCAGAGTCCGATTGTGAAAATCAACCTTCCCCTCTAAGACGTACAACCGCGAATTCCCCTGCAATGGCGATAGACCCAGAACAACTCAGAGCTGTAATACAGGCAGTGGTGGCCAATACTTTGGCGGACGAGGCTGCCAAAAACGAACTCGCACAAAATGAAATGCGTCAGAAAATTCAGGAGCTGGCCAGCCAGTTGGCAGCAACACAGGTCGCGCCCACCTCAGCAGTGGCCCCCGCAATTAGAGCTTACGAACCCATAGACATAACTAGTGGTGTACCATGTAACATGACTTTAGACGCCGTTAAATATTTGCCTGAATTCTCGGGGTCACAGGAATCATATGTTTCGTGGCGACAAGCGGCGGTTGCTGCGTATCGCATATTTAAAGATTACAACGGCACCTCTCGCCATTACGAGGCGGTAACAATTATTAGGAACAAAATTCGGGGCGCGGCCAATAACGTCTTATCCTCGTTTGGCACTGTACTGAATTTCGATGCCATTATAAATCGGCTCGATTTCACTTACAGCGACAAACGCCTAATGCATGTCATTGAGCAGGACATGAGCACTTTAAGACAGGGAAGCAACATGACCCTGTTGGAGTATTATGATGAGGTCGAGAAAAAACTCACCTTACTCACAAATAAAGCCCATATGTCTCACGAGCCATCGGCGGCAAATATATTGTGCGAAAAATTCCGAGAGGACGCCTTGCGTATTTTCATCTCGGGACTTAAACGCAACCTCACTGACGTGCTTTTCGCGGCGAAGCCGAAAGACATGCCGTCAGCCTTGGCCTTAGCGCAAGAAGTGGAATCTAACCACGAGAGTTACGTTTTTGCAGCCAGTTTTGCAAGAAGTCAAGATGACAAAGATCGCAAACCTACTGAAAAACGCACGGTCGTCAACTTACGACCGCCATGACCCACAGCCTAGTAATACCAAAAACCCGTACGTTGCCGCTTCCAAAGCGGAATCGAAAATAGACGACGATGCCATTACCGGGTATGATCCTGACTACCTAAATTTTTTAGGGGAAAATCCCTGTTACCCGTTATCAGACGAAGAGTAGCAGGGGTACCAATGAAATTCCTTTTAGACACCGGCGCGTCAAAAAATTTCATCCGGCCTCGAAAAGAGCTAAAGGGTGTCCGCCCGGTGGACTCTCCTTTCGAAATTCATTCAATTCACGGCACCACCATCGTTACAAAAAAATGCTTCGTCTCGATTTTGAATTTGAAAGCGACTTTTTTCATTCTACCAGATTTTACAATATTCGACGGTATAATCGGGGCCGATCTGTTAACACAGGCCGGTGCATCACTTTGCCTCGCTTCCGCCCAACTCAAATGGGGTTAGGAGGTTGAGAAGATCTCATTCCATAAATGCACTGACGTCAACTTCACTAACGTGGAGTGCGCAGATGCACCACCTTTGGTGAAGAAGGCATTTCTAGGGATGATAAGGAGCCGAAAAAACTCCTTCGCAGATCCCAACGAGGCCCTGCCATATAACACATCGGTAGTGGCCACGATTAGGACTACTAGCGAAGAGCCCATTTACGCTAAATTATATCCATACCCCATGGGGGCAGCAGATTTCGTCAACAACGAAATCGAAGACCTGCTTAAAAATGGTATAATTCAAAAGTCGGTGTCACCTTTTAACAACCCAATATGGGTGGTTGATAAAAAAGGAACCGACGAGGCCGGCAATGAAAATAGACGATTAGTCATAGACTTTCGTAAGCTAAACGAAAGAACTATCCCAGACAAATACCCTATGCCAGATATCTCCATGATACTGGGCAAATTGGGCAAGGCCAAATTCTTCACGACACTGGACCTCAAGTCCGGGTGTCACCAGATTATCTTAGCGGAAAATGACCGCGAAAAAACTTCCTTCTCCGTAAGCGGAGGGAAGTACGAATTCAAGAGGCTTCCCTTTGGCTTGAGAAATGCTGCCAGCATCTTCCAGAGAGCCATTGATGACATTCTCAGAGAGCAAATCGGCAAGACTTGCTATGTCTACGTCGACGATGTAATAATCTTCTCAGAAAACGAGAATGCTCATGTCAAGCACGTGGATTGGGTTTTAAAAACCATAAGCGATGCAAATATGAGAGTCTCAGTAAAAAAGTCAAGTTTTTTTAAAAAAAGCGTAAACTTTCTTGGCTTTATAGTCACCAGTGATGGCACTACCACCGACCCAGAAAAAGTCAGGGCCATAAAGGAGTTCCCTGAACCAAAAACAGTATTTGAGGTTAGATCATTTCTAGGTCTCGCGAGCTATTACAGATGCTTCATTAAGGACTTTGCAGCCATAGCAAGGCCTATTTCGGACATCTTAAAGGGCGAAAACGGAAGTGTAAGCAGACACAGATCGCGACACATCCAAGTACAATTCAATGAAGCGCAAAAAAATTCTTTCGAAAAACTGCGCAACATTTTAGCATCCGAAGATGTTATGCTCCGATACCCGGATTACAAGAAGCCATTCCATCTAACGACGGATGCTTCGGCCTACGGTATTGGAGCAGTGCTTTCACAGGAGAACCGTCCTATTACAATGATCTCGAGGACATTAAAGGACAGGGAAATGAACTACGCCACAAATGAAAGGGAATTATTAGCCATCGTTTGGGCTTTGGCCAAACTGAGACACTATTTATATGCGGTGAAAGATATAACTATCTTCACCGACCATCAACCATTGTCATTCTCAGTATCAGACTCTAACCCTAACGCGAAAATTAAAAGGTGGAAGGGTCGCATCGAGGAAACGGGTGCGAAGGTAGTCTATAAACCGGGAAAAGAAAATTTGGTTGCTGATGCCCTGTCTAGGCAGCAAATTAATGCCATAGAAGAACAGGACGCCGAATCATGTGGTGCGACCATTCACAGTGAGATTTCCCTCACTCACACCAAGAAACTACGGATAAGCCCCTAAATTGCTTCCAGAACCAACTAATTCTGGAAGAGGCCCGCTTTCCGCTAAAACGCTCTTTCGTTCTCTTTAAAAATAAGAAACGACATACAATCAACTTCACTGACAAGGAATCATTACTCAATGACCTTGCGGACGCAATAGTCCCCAAGGGCGTAAACGCCCTCCATTGCGATTTGCACACGCTAGCAACGGTGCAAGACGACTTAGTCCGGAGATTCCCGACTACAAAATTCTGGCACTGCAAAAACCGTGTTACAGACATTTTTGGGGTCGAGGAAAAAAGGGAAATCATATTGGCAAAACACAATAGGGCCCACCGATCGGCCCAAGAAAATGTGAAGCAGGTTCTCACAGAATACTACTTCCCAAAAATGGCCAAACTGGCCAATGAAATTGTCCAAAACTGCAAAACATGCGCTAAAGCTAAATATGATAGACATCCTAGCAAGAGATTGGCGAGTCTCCGATTCCCTCTCATGTAGGAGAAATGCTACACATAGACATTTTCTCAACAGACAAAAAATATTTTCTCACTTGCATCGACAAGTTTTCGAAATTCGCCGTCGTACAGCATGTACCGTCAAGAACAATTGAGGACTTGAAACCGGCCTTGTTACAGGTCATGAATTTCCTCCCAAAGGCCAAAGTGATTTACTGCGATAACGAGCCATCGTTAAAATCGCACACGATCACGGCCATGCTAGACAACCATTTTGGCGTCAGCATCACGAATGCGCCGCCCCTTCACAGTGTCTCAAACGGGCAAGTGGAACGTTTTCACAGCACCCTACTAGAGCTCGCCAGGTGCCTAAAAATTGACAAGGGCATGAGCGATACCGTGGAGATAATCTTCTTAGCCACGACCAAATAAAACAAAACAATCCATTCAGTCATCGATAAGAGGCCAGTCGACGCAATACAAGAATGCACAGACGACACACAAAAACGGATTGCTGACAAAATTAAGAGTGCCCAAGACGCGCTAAGGTCTAGAGAGAATGCTTATCGGCAAAATAGAGTCTTCGAAGTGGGCGAAAAAGTTTTGGTCAAAACTAATAGAAGACTTGGCAATAAACTCACTCCCTGGTGTGAGGAAAAAGCCATACAAGCAGACCTGGGGACCACGGTCCTCATTGAAGGGAGGGTGGTCCACAAAGACAATTTAAAATGACTCTCTCCCTTAATTTTTAATTTTTTATTATCACTACCTATTATCAGCCGTTTGGCGAACTACCATTTAATAGACATTAAGTACGCTGCCAAAGGCGCGATGTTTTAGTTTTAATTGGTATTAATATAGTATTAATTGGTGATGGGATAAACCCTAGCGAACCATTCGCAAACAAAGTATATCCCCATCATAGATGGAGAGATCCTGGTATGGGAAGAGCTCGCATATGTGACCCACTCGGCAAATCTCTCGGAATACATGCGCGTAATAGAAAAAACAAGCAGCATGAACGAGATGTTTCCGCAGTCTCATATGAGGAAATTGCTAGAAGTGGATACCTTGCACCTTCGAGACACGCTGGATTCGTTAAAAGTCCACCACAGAATAGCAAGGAGTTTAGATTTTCTAGGCTCAATGCTAAAGGTAGTAGCGGGGACGCCGGATGCCGGCGATCTAGAAAGAATTATGTTCACAGAGTGGCAGTTGACACAATCAAACAATAGGCAAATCAAAATTAATACTAGGATACAGAGTCGAATCAACCAATTAACAACAACAGTAAATCAAATCCTGCAAACACATAAAAATACCCAAATTGACACCGGCCATTTATACGAGACACTGCTGGCTAGGAATAGAATACTAATGATGGAGTTACAGAATTTAATGTTGGCTGTAACGCTGGAAAAAAACAATATTGTCAGTTCAAATATCCTAGATCATGCAGACTTAAAATCAGTTTGGCTGAAAGAACCCACCGATACCCCCATAGGGGATCTTATGTCCGCATCGTCTGTAAAAATACTGCAATCCTCTAACATGATGCACTTCATTATCAAATTTCCCAAAATAAAATTATCTTGTAAGAAGGTCACTATTTTCCCAGTCGCTTGCAAAGGAGTTATGCTGCGGATAACCGACAACATGGTAGCAAAGTGTGGTGAAGTAGTCCACACAATCAAAAATTGCATCCCAACACCGGGGGCTACCTTTTGCCAACTATCAACGGAAAGCTCATGCGCCAGGGAACTACACGCAGGCGTCCTAGCGCATTGCGAGTCGCAACCAAGCGACCTACACCAGCTCACCCGCGTGGATGAGGGTATCATCATCATCAATGACCGGCCAGCCAAGGTCACGGTAGACAACGAAACAGAAGTCTACCTACGCGGCACACATCTCATCACCTTCAACGATCGCGTCGTGATAAATGACACCACCTTTGTAAATCATGACAAGGCCCAAACAAGAGCTCCAGGGGTAGCGAATTCCCCATCATTGAATAGCACCGCCAAAAGAGATATTCTGAGCCTCCCCTACATTCACCATTCACCAGCTAAGTGAACGTAACTTGGAGTTCATCAAAGAGTTCGGGAGAGAAATTGATACTGATCATTCTGATCGCATAATATTTGTCGCAGCAGCGATTTGTTGTGCATTGGTTTGTATCGGCATCGCCTGTCTACGGTACATCGGAGCGCGGAGATCTGCAATCCAGTTAAACGGGATGATCGCCGAATTAGTACCAACCGAGGACGGCCGTAATCTTGAAGGGGGTAGTAGTTAACACGAGCCAACGAGCTAGACCAGTTGGCTCAGTGCACGAAACATAATATCATAACGTTAAAGTGCTGACCCAGCATCGGGCCGGAAACCCGTGCGCAGCCGGCAAACACAGCATATTTGCGTGGCCGCTGCGAGTCTTTTGTTAGCTGTAAGATTCAGTTTTAAGTTAAGTTTATATTTGACATTAATAAAGAGCGGCTGCTCGTCAATCTTATTTCTCCGACTGAAACGTCGTAAAATATATTTTTATTAATTACTCTGCCAGACCACAAGGCTGGCAGTTAAAAGAGGAAAGTTCCTCTCAACATAAAATCTGTGACTGCAGCGAGGGATCCCCCCTGCCACCCACAACTTTAATTACTAGTATATAAGTATATACTCAAAATATAAATTTTTAAAATAGTATGGAATGGAACGAATTATGTAAAAGCATAACAAAGATAAGAAACGAATTTGAAAAATCGCATAAATGTTTGTCACAAAACAGACCTATTCAGGGAGCGACAATAAAGAAACATGCGAATATTCTGGTAAATTCCTTCAATGAAGCATGAATACGGGTGTATGATAACAAGGAAAGACTAAATCCAGATCATTGGTCTCAGGTATCGAAAGTTCTCATAAAACTTAGATCGGACTTTTAACCTAAAAAATTTAAACTTGGTTTGGATATAAATACCAACCATTTTAAATTCACCAATAAGAATAGAATCAGACGAACAACCAGAAACAGATTTAACAAAAGATTCTTACAAGTCAGAAACAGATATAGAAGAAGAACAACTTAACAATTCCAACTATATTAACACTAGCTGAATTGACGTAGCAAGAATTGGCTGAGTCAGACATAGAAGAAATAGAAACAAAATGTGGACGAAGCAACTGCCCAGAGGGCATACATTAAAGACATTTGAACGGTGATTCCGAAATTTGACGGTAAAAAGATCAATTTGCGTAGATTTATCACGGCAATCAAGTTGGTTAAACTGGCTAAGGGACCATATGAAGCTATTGCCATTGAAGTGATAAAATCGAAAATAATCGGAACGACACTCTCTCTATAGAGTCCAAAATGAAGTTACAATTGATGCCATTATCAGGAAACAAGAAGAAGTGGTCGTAGGAGAAACAACGGACGTAGTAAGAGCAAAAATGGCAAATGTTTACCGATAAGGTAAAACAGCCACACAATTTACAAATGAAGTTGAAAATTTACGTAAGTTTCTTGAATCTTCATATATAGATGAAGGATTGCAACCAGAACATGCTATCAAATTTAGCACAAAGGAAGCAATCAATACAATGACAAAGAATTGCGATCACGGAAAACTAAAAACAATTCTAGAGGCAGGAACATTTAAGACAATGAATGAATCCATAAGTAGATACATCTATTGCAGCACTGAGATGAAGAAAAGACAAGGAAGTTACAACAAAGGTAACTACCGAGGATGAGGAAATGGTCGAGGTGGTAATTAAACCGCAATTTCTTAAATTATAGCCAAAATAGTAATGTCAGACATGCACAAGGCACGTCGGAAAACTAGCAGGCTCCCTTAGGAAATCAAGAACAGTAAAACAAAAGGTTCATACCATCAATCTCAATCTAAATATTTTCATTAAAGTACAAAATGAACACACAGGTAGGATACTTACATTTCTAGTAGACACAGGCGCCGATATATCAGTCATTAAAGAAAATTCAGATGAACTTTTGAATGTTGATCATAATAAAATAACACAAATTACAGGAATTGGAAAGGGTTTAACAAAATCAATAGGTCTAACATTCTCGAGGTGAGAACCGGTAACTATATAGTAAAGCACAATTTTCATGTTGTGGACGACAATTTTCCGATCCCTGGTGACGAAATAGTTGGAATCGACTTCATAAAAACATTCAATTGCCAATTAGATTTTACAACAGAAAGTGATTTTTTCATTCTTAGACCAAATAATATTAAACAATCAATACAAATACCAATTTTTCATAATATTGTTAACACTGAGATAACCATATCATCTCGTTGTGAGGTTATCAGGCAAATTAACGTTCGGTGGATAACCAAATTCTAATACCTAATCAGGAAATAGAAGATGGTGTTTTTATGGAAAATCGATATCAGATTCAAAAAACACATACATCCGAATACTAAACACAATTAACAGCAATACAATTTTAAACGTTAGCAAAATCAATTTCGAACCATTAACTAACTACAAAATAGCAGACCTAAACGACTTCATAAGAGCCGAATCAATTTTAAGCAGATTAAAGAAAACCTTTTCATCTTCACATAAGAAAATGTTGACTGAACTGTGTTCACAATATACTGATATTTTTGGATTGCAGACAAACAGAAGATAAGATTGAGAGATAATATACCAAGCTATATTAAGAACTACAGATCACCCCATTCACAACAAGCCGAAATATCGAGAAAGGTAACTAAATTAATAGAAGACAAGATAGTAGAACCAGCTGTATCTGAATATAATAGCCCATTATTATTAGTTCCGAAGAAATCGTTACCGAATTCAAAAGAAAAAAGAGAGAATGCTATAGTCGGGTTCCCCGACTGATACCTGTTACTCATCTGGTGGAAGTGCAAAGGAGAAATTTCCATACTGACAGTTTTTAGCGGTATGTAGGCGACAGAGTGGGCGTTGCAAAAAGTTTTTTGGCAAATCGATAGAAATTTACAAGACTAATACAAAAATGAAAAAATATCAAAACATTTTTCAAAAGTGTGGGCGTGGCAGTTTTGGGCGGTTTGTGGGCGTTAGAGTGGGCGTTGCAAAAAGTTTTTTGGCAAATCGATAGAAATCAACAAGACTAATACAAAAATAAAAAAATATCAAAACATTTTTTAAAAGTGTGGGCGTGGCAGTTTTGGGCGGTTTGTGGGCGTTAGAGTGGGCGTGGCAAAAAGTTTTTTGGCAAATCGATTGAAATTTACCAGACTAATACAAAAATGAAAAAATATCAAAACATTTTTTAAAAGTGTGAGCGTGGCAGTTTTGGGTTGTTTGTGGGCGTTAGAGTGGGCGTGGCAACATGAATCGACAATGTTTATGTAAGACTTTTCAATTCCCAAGCATATCTCGAGTGCTTATTAATCTGACCACACAAGAATGCTATTCAGACCAGAAGTCAAGAGTCGGCATAATTACCAAGCGCGACTGCTCGATCTTTAAGTGCACATGACTCTCTCAAACAGCGGGGCTCTCGCTGTCTAAGTTAAGTACATAAGAACAAAGCAACGTCTCTGCCGGCGGAGACGGATTGCATTTGGCTAGCTTGGACTCTTCAAGACCAAGTACAAGTCAGTCTTCAATGAGTCTTTAATGAATCTTTAGTCTTGAATCTCTCTTTCAATAGATGAATTACTATTACTACACAACTTCAAAAATGAAATACAAATACATCCTTATTATGAGAATCGTTCAGTTTGCGCTTCATACCTACAGTTCATTTATTTTTACTTGAGTATACCTCAAATGACTTGAATCAAACCAAATCAAAACAAATCAATCAAGACGTTCAATGCAATGGAACGTCGTACGACTTTAGCCGATCCACTTTGATTGCAACCGAAGTACCCCATACCGTTGTAACTAACTGATTTATTTGGTCTGCTCGCTACGGAATACGTGCGGCTAGCTCAGAAGATTTTGTGCGTTCGTCCCACCAAATTTATAATATAACGTGATCTTTCTTGGGTATTTATTCGTACTTAGCTTTACAATGGAATCTAATTATCCGGATGACTCTGCTCTCCCATCGTAGAGCTAGATGACCTGTCCAGCGCGCTATCGTCGTCCTGAGTGGCGCGGACCGTTGTTGGGCGCTCGTCACCTGGGCTGGGAATTGTTGTCGTTCGCAGACTCACTGCAGCTAACAGCTGCGATCCCCAAGGCAAACGCCTGTGGAACAGCAACACGCCAACCCCACGTCTGTTTGGACCGGTACCATGCCTGCTCGGATTTCACGGACACACCAGGCTATCGCCTGGTTTAAGTACGCGGTCTCCTACACAGTCCACGTAGCGATCTTCCTCCTTATTGACTACCACGGCTGTAGCTCCTCTGCTGACTTCGTTATTCACGTTGTGAAGCGTTCCAGCGTTCGGCCTGCTTACATAAGCCCCCTTTAACGGTTCATCCCTCTGGTCTCCAGTCTCCGCATTTGTGCGGAGTTTTAACTCCTCACATCTCCCCGTTCCAGCGTTCGGCCTGCTTATAAAATCCCCCTTTAACGGTTCATCCCTCTGGTCTCCAGTCGCCGCATTTGTGCGGAGTTTTAACTCCTCACATCTCCCCGTTCCAGCGTTCGGCCTGCTCCTGCTCGAGTTCCACAGATCCGATCTCCTTTTAGTATATTCCTCGTTCCTCCCTTTTTAAATTTTGCCGCACATTCGTATTTCTGTGACGCTACTTCCTTCTTCCCGCATTCTCGTTCTCTCGTCATCTGGTCACACTACTTCCCGTCGATCGATTGTTGCCGATAACTCTCGTTGGTGCGACGTTGCCACTCGATGTGTGACATATTGTGACCCTTCATGCTGCTTTTTCCGATATTTTTGTCGATATTTCCGATATTTTTGTCGATCGAGGCGCCCCCTTTCCTAAGCTTAAAATCCACAATTTGGTACGGCCCATCGAACCTCGGAGCTAGTTTGGCCGCAAACTCTTTAGCCGCTTTTGATAAATGGTGCTCTTTAACCCACACCACTTCACCAATCCTTGGCTTCCACTGCTTTCTCCGCAGGTTGTAATGCCTTGCTTGGTATTGGGACACCCTCTCCAGGTTCCCCCGCACAATCTCGAAGATCTCTTTCATCTTCTCAGCGTTTTCTTCCGGTGACTCTGGTTGCCTTCCTGTATCTAGCGTTTCTCTGTCATAGAGTGCGTTCGGTAATCTTGGCTCGCGGCCCTGTGTCAAAAATGTCGGTGCGTAGCCAGTGGAATCTGATACACTGGAATTCACAGCCAGGATAATTTCGGGCCATCTTTCATCCCAATTCTTCTGGTTTTGTGCGGCAAACTGTGCTATCATTGTCTTCACAGTGCGGTTGGCTCTCTCCGTCGGATTCTCCTGCGGGATGTACGGTGCCGTAAGCTGCTTCCTTACCCCCATGTCGTTGAGGAACTTCGTGAAGTCCCGGCTCGTAAATTGCACGCTGTTGTCCGTAATCACCACCTTCGGTACTCCAAACCGTGCGAGTATGCGTTCCCTGAGCGCTTTCTGCAATGTTTCCGCCGTGGCTGTTCGCAACGACACCAATTCCGTCCATTTTAAAAACCTGTCGATTAGCACCAACAACATATTGTTTCCGTGCTTCAATCTTGGTAGTGGTCCAAAGAAATCGGAAATTCTTCCCGAAGGGCTTTCTATGATGTTCAGCCACTTCAGTGCCATATGAACAATATATATGATCCGTCCAACCTTTAAGTGGTAGCCCGCAAGGTACGGCTTTAGCCTCCGAATAGCTCACACAATTGCCAAGCACTCCTTCTCTGTTGTTGAGTAGTTCTTCTCGGCTTTGTTTAGGGTCCAGCTGGAGTATGAAATGACCTTTTCGCCATCTTCTGTGACCTGTGTGAGGATCCCGCCAATACCGTAGTCACTGGCGTCCGTTTGCAGGATGAACATTTTTCCGAAGTCGGGGCACACCAAGACTGGGTTGGTAGCCAATCTGGCTTTTACCTCCTCCTTGCTGGTGCACGAAACGTCTGTACCAAGATGCGACTCCAAGGTATTGCCTCAGCTTGCGGATCGATGACGGTGGTTCTAGCTGGGCTATGACTGCTACCTTCTCTGGGTCCGTGCCCATCCCTTGGCTTGTGATGCGGTACCCTAGGTACAGAAGTTCTTGCTTAAAGAATTGACATTTCTCTGGGTTTTATTCTTGGGTTCGCGTTCTTCATGCGGCGGAGTACTTCCCTTTTTTTTTTTTTTTTTTTTTTTTTTTTTTTTAATTTAAAATCTGTCCATGTGGACAATAATTAAATGTTTGGGTGGGGGGGCATTAACTTAAGGGATTACAAAGTTGTAGATAGGTCGGGGGTTAATTGTAGTTGGTTATAAGTGGGGGAGATCAAGCGGGTGTTTCCTCTGGAGGCGCCTGGTGGTTTCACTGTTGTCCAGGAGGTTGATAGCCAGATGGTTTGGGTGGTTGTCTAGACGCTTGGCGTATCTCGCACTGAATCGGGAGATTTCCTCTGCTACCCACGGTATTCCTAGCTCCTTATGGATTGTCGAGTTCTCGTGGTATGGGTGAGCGTCAGAGATTAGCCTTAGGCACTTGTTTTGAAAGCGCTGTATGCGGATTCGGTTAGAGACGCTTGCAGTGCCCCACAATTGAATCCCATAAGTCCAAATTGGCTTCAGGATGGCCTTGTACAGGAGGAGTTTTAGGTTCTCCCTAAGTTTGGACCTTTTCCCGATGAGCCAATGGAGTTGCTTGAGGCGCAGGTCGGCCTGGTGTCGTTTGGCGATTAGGTGGGGGCGCCAAGTGAGCCTCCGGTCTAGCGTCAATCCGAGGTATTTCGGGGTGCTTGAAAATGGAATAGTTTCCCCGTTGAGCGTGACTGGGGGGCAGTCTCCTCTGCGCAGGGAGAAAGTAGTTTGGGTGGATTTGTCTGCGTTCACGGCAATGTTCCATCGCTTCAACCATGGGTCGAGGGCATCCAGCTGGCTTTGAATGATGGCTGATGCTTCTTGGGGGTCTGAGGCGGAGGCTAGGAAGGCGGTGTCATCGGCGTATGTGGCCACTGTTAGGCTTCGGGAGGGTGTGATAGGAAGGTCTGCTGTGTAGAGTGTGTACAGTATTGGTCCAAGAACGCTGCCTTGGGGTACTCCGGCTCTTATCGGCCTAGGCGTGCTGGTCGCTGTTCCGCAGCGAACTTGGAACTCTCTACCCTCGGTGAAGGATTTGAGGAAGGCGAAGTGGGATCCGGGAAGGTGCGACTTGATCTTGTAGTGGAGACCAGGGTGCCAGACTTTGTCGAAGGCCTGTTTGACATCCAGCATGACGGCGCAGCAGTATTGCTTCCTTTCGAAGGCCTCCAATATTTGCTCTACAAGCCGGTGGCATTGCTCTGGTGTTCCGTGGGAGCGCCTGAAGCCAAACTGGTGATCGGGGATCAGACCAGCCTCGTCCAGTGCTGGCAAAACTCTGCGCAGAAATACTCTTTCGAGTATTTTGGAGAGGATTGCCAGCAAACTAATCGGACGATAGGAGGCGAGATTGGCTTCAGGTTTACCGGGCTTGAGGATGGTGATCACATCGGCGCGTTTCCATAGTTTCGGGAAGTACCCTAGTCGGAAGCAGCTGTTAAATATGTTGGCGAGCAGCTGTGAGCAAAATGTGGGTAACATTTTTAGTGCAGTAGCGTCGATGCGATCGGGGCCTGGGGACTTGCCGTTTTTCAGTGAGGCAATTTCCTGCGCGATCTCCTCTGGTGCAACGGGCTGGATTGCTGGTCCTGGAGCACATGGGCTTTCAACAGCTCTGATGGTGTCAGCTTGCTCTGCAGCTGTGCATCGGTCAAACGGTGTGAAGGCAGTATGGAGGTGGTCAGCAAAAGCTTCGGCTCTTTCTGCCTCAGACCGACACCAGGTGCCGTCCGCTTTACGCACTGGAACCGTTTTCTTGACAGGTCTTTTGATATGCCGCGTGACGTTCCACAGGTTGTGCTGCGGGTCTCCAGGTTCCAGGTCTTCAAGGAAACGTTGAAACGAGTCTTGGCGTAGGGTCGTCAGTTTTTCCTTCAGATCCTTGGAGGCACGATTGAGCGCTGTCTTATCCCTGGGGTTACGCGAGAGGAACCATACCCTTCTGAGGCGTCTTTTCTCGGCCACGAGGGCGGCTATTTCTGAGGCACATTTCCGGTCCAATCACCAGGGCCTGTTGCGGAGTGTAGTCCAAACGGCATCACTCTCCATTGGAACAGCCCTTTCCCTGGGACAGTTAAAGCCGTGAAGCCCCGGCTCGACTCTTCCAACGGTATTTGCCAATACCCATCCTTGAGGTCTAGACTGCTTATGAAGCGCGCCTCTTTTAGTTAGTCAAGGATGTAGTTTATCCGTGGCATCGGGAAATTCTTTATGGATTTCGCGTTTATCTGCCTGAAACCCACGCATAGTCTCCATTTTCCCATTTTCTTCTTCACCATGACTGAATTGCTAATTGAATTTACCCAGCAGATAACTCGAACTATTCAGGATAATATAGAGACCTTGGTAAGGAAACCAAGCAAACTTAACGTCAAGTGCCAATTGGACGGTCCCAGGTCGGTCAAACAGTCTAAATTCTGATAAATTTCCGGGTGATGCTAGATTGACTCCGGCCAGTAAAGGTTTAGATTTAATCAACAGGTCAGTTAAAGTCAACAGCTGGAAACTACGGCTTACCAGAAGTCCCAAAGGCATAAGCGTAGGTAACTTTATATATAGGGTCTGTCAGGGTCATGTAGACGGTAGCAGGAAATTCAGAAGTTCTCACCAGTAACGCTAACCTGTTAATTCGATGGTAGGGCTCGCGAATTTTATTGGCGGTCTCACAAACCCTACAGAGTCCTGCGATGGGAGGACAACTGTTCCGATGTGGACATCCGGAAGACAATTCGCGACAGAAAGCAATATCCATACCTTTAAAGCTTCCTTATCAATACAAAGTAATGCCCTTCGGTCTTACGAATGCTTCTCAATTGATGACTCGTCTTAATGATAAATTTATCCCAGCGGATTTGGGTAATGATGTTTTTGGTAATCTGTACGATTTGCTGATCATTTCTGATAGCTTTTGCTCAGCACTTGTTCTTCAAAGCGCTAAATTTGGCAATTCGTCTGTTGACGCCAGCAAAACGGATGTTGGACAGCTTTAGTTCAAAATACAGAAGAGGGAGACGAATATCCAATTGCGTTTGTTTCAAAAACGCATTTATTCAGACTAATAGTGGTAGATGGGCCGGCGTATAAGAAAATGGATCCGAGGTTCCCGCCTGTCGCGTGTCTTTTCCATTTTGGCAGCCATCCGAGGCAGTTGTGCGTTGAAGAACCAAACTTTCGAAAAGGAAAGGATCCAAGTATTTATAAATTCCCATTTGTTGTAGGTGATTTATTGTTGTAGGTGATTTATTGGCAAAATATGATTTTTATACAATAACAAGAGAGAACGCTATAGCCGAGTTCCCCGACTATCTGATACCCGTTACTCAGGTAGTGGAAGTGCGAAGGAGAGTCTTAAACTATGAAAGTTTTTGCGGTTTGTGGGCGTTAGAGTGGGCGTGGCAACTTGAATCAACAAACTGTTTTTTGTCTCTGGGGTCTGTATGCTTAATCTCAACTTTCTAGCTTTTGTAGTTCCTGAGATCTCAGCGTTCATACGGATGGACAGACGGACATGGCCAGATCGACTCGGCTATTGATCCTGATCAAAAATATATATACCTTGTATGGTCGGAAACGCTTTCTTCTACCAGTTACATACTTTTAAACGAATCTAGTATACGCTTTTGCTCTACGAGTATTATTACACCCGTTACTCGTAGGGTATACCGCCCAGTGTCGGCACAAGGGAACACCGATTACCGGCAACCAAAATGTTGGCAGAACAGTTCCAAAACGTTTTTATTTCTGTACAACCCAACAGATGTAGATTTATTTGTAACTTTTGGCTTTATTGTTATGCATTGAATTGGTTCACAACCCTCGAATTCGTTAACTAAAATGGGCAAAAATTTGAGCATATTAAAATAAAAGAAATTTTGTTTGTTTTGCTAAAGAAATGTTCCATCACTTCATAAATACAGTAAAATTTAAAAACATGCTTTTGCCTAGATTGACTGAGGTTAGTGGAGACGGCGAATTCGAAGAAGAGATATGGTCGTAAATGAATTTGTCACTTTGAATATTTTAATACAGCTTAAACATTCGCTGCTACGAAGCGCAAGTTTATCCAAAATTCTAAAATTTGCAATAACAAGTTTTTAAGTTATAACCATATATTTTTTTCTTTTTAAAAAAAGTAGTACATGATAAATAAAGCATAAAACATTTTTGCTTTATAAATAAACGATTTATTTCATTGCGATTTTAGTTAGCAATTTACGAGAAAGAAATATACTTCTTAAAATATAATTTTTATATGTTCTTATTAAAGAATATTTGTTTGCATAATCCTGTCATCGACATAATTTTGAAATGTAGCACAGTTTTTCACACTTCACTCCACAAGCTTATATGTCTAAAATTAAAATGCATGTTACGATTAAATGTGAATTAAGATGAGTGCATTTTCGAATGTCAAAACATTAGGATGAAGAAACAGTAATAGTAACTTCCTTAATGGCTTTCTTGCCAGGGTCTTCATTCTGACTGTTCGGTGATGCGGATCTGCTTATATTTTTTGCAGGATCCAGTTCAGTTTTTAATCGTTTAGAGTGGTATTTTTCAAGTATTGCGTCTTCAGAAGCAGCATTTTGTGATGCGCAGCGTTTGGGCGCACTGTTATCATTTATAGTATCTGAAACACTTTCAGATGTCTTAAGTAACTTATCTTCAGTTTGATTTGGATGAATAGTAGACTGTAGCTCTTGCAGCTTTTTCTTAAACTGAACGATTACAGCAGTCATGTTGTCGCACCCAGTTCCATCACCCATTGTATTCGGAGCTAAGCAGTTATCAAAAAGCTAAAATTTTCATTGGTTATTATTATATATAAGAAAACAGTAAGTATTTTTACCTCTTCACAAATCGTTGACAATTTCTTGTTATCTTTTAATCTGCAACGTACAAATTCTACGACTTCCTCACTGGACATGTAATTCCAAATACCATCACAGGCGAGTACCATAAACTCGTCCTCTGGGGTGATAATTAGCTTTTTGACGTCAGGTAGGGCAGATATCATTTGTTCCTCAGCTGGTAAGCTTCCGTTCGTTTTATAGGCGTGGTCTCCAAGGGCACGAGACAAATTGAGGCCACCATTTACGCGTCCATCAAGTGTGACACGACCCCCTGCCTTTATTATGCGTGAGGCTTCTTCGTCATCTTCGGGCTTGTGGTCTATACTCATTTCAATAGCTAGTCCATTGCGTGATATAACACATCGGGAGTCCCCTGCGTTTGCCACGTAAAGGTCACGGCCTTGCAACAAACATACAACTGCAGTACATCCACTATCTTTGCCAGGTTCCTCAATCATATTTGCGCAAAAATTGTCATTAGCCATCTGGTCTTCATCAGTCTCTTCTTCGTCACTATCCTCATTGCCCTGCGGAAAGGTAAGTTAATTATATTTAATTTATGTTATGTTTACTTATGATTTAATAACTTGCATCTTCGTCACCGTCATTTTCTGTGCAGTCAGAGCTTTCGGATGAAGTATCAGGACTCTTGACAATGTCATTTTCTTCATAGTCCGCATCATCGTCTGTGAACTCATCCTCTTGGGAACTGTTTATGTCGGTTATATCGTTAGGACCAGTCTCGAATAATTTACTATTACTGGAAGTTCGCTTAAAACCAGTTCCATTCGATCCCTCATTTTGGTCATTAATAGAATCATCTTTTAATGCAGCATTCTTTCCGGACAAATTGTTGATATTGCTAGTCTTACTGCCAACAGTCTCAGCCTTAGGATTTACTACATTGCTCGGATAACGAGAAATAACTACACCATCGACGGATAGCGCAGATGCAGCCGCTGCTGCGGAAGTTGAAGAGCCATCTGGCTTTGCAGAGGGGTCCATTACAGCTTTATTAGTAGCTTCGGCAGCTAATGCTGCAGCTCGGCGCCCCCGAAAATATGGAGAGTGCATTTTAAAAATTTCTCTGTGGTTTGAATTCTTAAGATCCAAATCTCCTTGCGGAAGCCCTTTGTATTTTTCCAGAACTTCATTTAGAGGCAGTTTGCTTTCCTCTTGCAATTCAGCTAAATCTTCTTCTTCGTAATCTTCCGCTTCAGCATCGACGAAGTTATGTTCTCCAGCCAATATTTTAAGAATATTGACTACCGATGGATCAAGCAGTGTTTTGTCAAATCCCAAAAATGCTTCCTTTAGTGCCACTTCAAATTGTCCATCTTTATAGGTTTCAAGATTCTTAAGAAAATCTGGTAACTTGTCTGCACAATATTGCGCTACCTCAGCTCCACCGTGACCATCATACACAGCGAAAAACGATGTATTGGTGTCAAAATTTAGAATAAAGTTATGTGCATCCTGAAATATGACAAAATCGTTATAGTATTCTTATTTAGGGAAGCACATCTCAATTTACCTCTTGACTGTTCCGCCATCCCTGCATAGAGCTAGCTCCAACGGCTAGCAAATCATTAAACTGATCTGTAGAGGTTTTATCTGTCTTCGGATGGGACAAATACGCTCCCATATTATAACCTTTTCAAATTATAAGAGTTTAACAACTCAATTGTCACGCCTCGTCCTTTATCACAGATTTACCGCTAAAATATCGATGCTTTATCAAGGAATATACCGCTTTATTCACAAATTTCTCCGCTTATGCGGTACTTGCATACATTTACGGAAATATATTTCGTTATAATGTATATTGAGTCAACGTTGATTACTTCAAATACTTCTTAAGTATGGCTTCAGTAGGAGTTTTGGGAAACAGTAAGTAGATATTTAACGTAAATAACAATCAAATCGAGCTAAATTTATTTGCGAAATCTTCACCCTTATACTCTTTGTATATAATCACATCGGAAGTTTTCTGATTTCTATATATATATGTATCGAATACGGGGAAAGTTTACGTAAAATTGTACCTATTTCCCCTTATTTCAGTTAATATAGCGACGGTCGATTAGAGACTAAAACGGAACTGCTGGAAAAGGAACGCGGAGCAAAATCTTATTTTCCCATTACTTAGCTAAAATTGGTAAGGCCTAAATGCATACGATACTTTGCAACGCGTACAACGCGTTGTATATATTTAATTCTTACATTGACAAACCCTATTCTTGGTTATTAATATCCAACTACATCTTAAATACAGGTTGAATTAAAAATCTTATTAATATAATATGTTATCATATCTCCATGGGCTCGTGTGGCTCTCGATTACGGAAAATTCCAATATTATTACCTATCATTAATTATACCCGTTACTCGTAGAGTAAAAGGGTATACTAGATTCGTTGAAAAGTATGTAACAGGCAGAAGGAAGGGTTTCCGACCATATAAAGTATATATATTCTTGATCAGGACCAATAGCCGAGTCGATATGACCATGTCCGTCTGTCCGTCTGTCCGTCTGTCCGTCTGTCCGTCTGTCTGTCCGTCCGTATGAACGCTGTGATCTCAGGAAATACAAAAGCTAGAAAGTTGAGATTAAGCATACAGACTCCAGAGACATAGACGCAGCGCAAGTTTGTCGAATCATGTTGCCACGCCCACTCTAACGCCCACAAACCGCCCAAAACTGCCACGCCCACACTTTTGAAAAATGTTTTGATATTTTTTCATTTTTGTATTGGTCTTGTAAATTTCTATTGATTTGCCAAAAAACTTTTTGCCACGCCCACTCTAACGCCCACAAACCGCCCAAAGCTGCTACGCCCACACTTTTGAAAAATGTTTTGATATTTTTTCATTTTTGTATTAGTCTTGTAAATTTCTATCGATTTGCCAAAAAACTTTTTGCCACGCCCACTATAACGCCTACAAACCGCCAAAAACTGTGTTTAAGACTCTCCTCCCTTCCACTAGCTGAGTAACGGGTATCAGATAGTCGGGGAACTCGACTATAGCGTTCTCTCTTGTTTTTTATACCCGTTACTCGTAGAGTAAAAGGGTATACTAGATTCGTTGAAAAGTATGTAACAGGCAGAAGGAAGGGTTTCCGACCATATAAAGTATATATATTCTTGATCAGGACCAATAGCCGAGTCGATATGACCATGTCCGTCTGTCCGTCTGTCTGTCCGTCCGTATGAACGCTGTGATCTCAGGAAATACAAAAGCTAGAAAGTTGAGATTAAGCATACAGACTCCAGAGACATAGACGCAGCGCAAGTTTGTCGAATCATGTTGCCACGCCCACTCTAACGCCCACAAACCGCCCAAAACTGCCACGCCCACACTTTTGAAAAATGTTTTGATATTTTTTCATTTTTGTATTGGTCTTGTAAATTTCTATTGATTTGCCAAAAAACTTTTTGCCACGCCCACTCTAACGCCCACAAACCGCCCAAAGCTGCTACGCCCACACTTTTGAAAAATGTTTTGATATTTTTTCATTTTTGTATTAGTCTTGTAAATTTCTATCGATTTGCCAAAAAACTTTTTGCCACGCCCACTATAACGCCTACAAACCGCCAAAAACTGTGTTTAAGACTCTCCTCCCTTCCACTAGCTGAGTAACGGGTATCAGATAGTCGGGGAACTCGACTATAGCGTTCTCTCTTGTTTTGTATTAGCATATTGCGAGCTACCCGGTACTCATAAAGTAAAAGGGTATACTAGATTCGTTGAAAAGTATGTAACAGGCAGAAGGAAACGTTTCCATATAAAGTATATATATTCTTGATCAGGATTAATAGCCGAGTCGATTTGGCCATGTCCGTCTATCCGTCCGTTTGTCCGTCCATATGAACGTCGAGATTTCAATAACTATAAAAGCTAGAAAATAGAGATTCAGCATGTAGACTCCAGAAACATAAACGCAGCGCAAGTTTGTTAACCCATGCTGCCACGTTCACAAACCGCCCAAAACTGCCACACCCACACTTTGAAAAAATGTTTTGATTCTTTTTTACATATTTGTTATCTATCTGATATATGATATGTTTATTTAGACTTGTGAATTTCTCTCGCTTTGCCAAAAAAATTTTTTACCATCCCTACAACATACAACTGCAGTAAGTCCACTATCTTTGCCAGGTTCCTCAATCATATTTGCGCAAAAATTGTCATTAGCCATCTGGTCTTCATCAGTCTCTTCTTCGTCACCTCATTACCCTGCGGAAAGGTATGTTAATTTATTTAATTTATGTTATGTTTACTTATGATTTATTAACTTGCGTCTTCGTCACCGTCATTTTCTGTGCAGTCAGAGCTTTCGGATGAAGTATCATAACTACACCATCGACGGATAGCGCAGATGCAGCCGCTGCTGCGGAAGTTAAAGAACCATCTGACTTTGCAGAGGGGTCCATTACAGCTTTATTAGTAGCTTCGGCAGCTAATGCTGCAGCTCGGCGCCCGCGAAAATATGGAGAGTGCCTTTTAAAAATTTCTCTGTGGTTTGAATTCTTAAGATCCAAATATCCTTGCGGCAGCCCGTTGTATTTCTCTAGAACTTCATTTAGAGGCAATTTGCTTTCCTCTTGCAATTCAGCTAAATCTTCTTCTTCGTAATCTTCCGCTTCTGCATCGACGAAGTTATGTTCTCCAACCAATATTTGAAGAATATTGACTACCGATGGATCAAGCAGTGTTTTGTCAAATCCCAAAAATTTTGGTGTCAAAATTTAAAATAAAGTTATGTGCATCCTGAAATATGACAAAATCGTTATAGTATTCTTATTTAGAAAAGCACATCTCAATTTACCTCTTGACTGTTCCGCCATCCCTGCATAGAGCTAGCTCCAACGGCCCACTCTAACGCCCACAAACCGCAAAAACTGTCAGTGTTGAAGAGCGTGTCGACTATAGCGTTCTCTCTTGTTTGGCTTCAATTGCTCCCTGATGACCTTTACAATTGCGTTTGCTTGACTTTTGCCAGCTTAGTTTCAGCTTAAAATTGTTGGCGACAGTAGGCCGAATGTATTAGTTGAAGGGCTTGGCTTAAATAAAATTTTAAGGCGTAAGACAGATGTAGGGGCTCCTTTCTTTACGATTCAGGACATAGAGAGATTGTCTTTTTCGTGGCTTAGAGCCTTGGACAGCCATGATTAAAAGGGCTGGAGAGTGGTCTGATGTCACATCCAAACGCGATCTTGCAGTTAGTTAGTCATGAGGTATTGTTTTTGTCAGAGCAAAATTAATTAATTCATGAAGCTTTTATAATCTGCAGACCAGTATGTGGGACTGGCTGGTAAATAGTAACTTAATATTGAATTTTTGTAGCATACTTCAATGAAAATGGTTTTTAATGCGATCACTAACACTTTTACTCATTCTGGTTAGCTGATTTAGAACGTGTAATAACGTGTAAAAAAAGAAAATCCCCTCTATGGCGCTTACTTTTTTTTGTTCTGCATGCATTCTGGAAACGTTACCGCTGCCGCAAACAGTGTGTAACGCTTAGCGGACTCCTTGTCAAGCTCTGCTCTAACTGCATTTGATGATTCGGTTCTGCACGTGAATATGGAGCTGATCGATGAGAAACAAGAAACATTCAAAAAAATTCTCAACGAGTTTTGGGAACTTAACTTGGACGAAATTGAAAGAGACAATGCGCTGGAAACCATTTGCTCACTGGAAATATTTAACTATCATTGTCGTTTGGTTTTTGACACTCATTTCTGAAATTTTGGGGCTAAGGGCAGGGCAGTGAGCTCTCGGATAAATTTAACGCTCATATTCGAGCTTTAAGTGGAATGGGCTGAAATATGGATTTTACCCTGGCAAGCTATGGGCCAGGCAATTAGGTGCAAAGTAACAGAATGTCTGATTTGCGTATATCCGCCCTCTCGCTGCTGGGCACAACATATTATTGCCAGAGCTTAACAAACCTGACGCCAGTTAATTGATTCAAAGAAACAAAAAAGCTCCCACTTTGAATAAATTGCCGTCCATGTGGATCTAAGTACCACACTCTCATTCACCTGGGAATCTGGACCTTGCCTTCACAACAATAAAGATCACAGCTTGCCGCTGATTCCCATCATGCTGTAGAACCCTTTGCATTGCATGGATCGTCTGCTGCGCTTTTTGCACAGGATAATATTTCAATGTGATCTCGAACGTCTAACTACTCTACCGACATCACTGCTGTTCAATCCTCCAATACAATCGAAAGTCAGTCGTGCTTAAACATTGACATCCGCAACTGGAACATACCTCAAAATCTAAAGCTCGCGAACCCAATGGCCCAAGGCTCACCTACTAACTGCTGTCAAGTTAAGCTTCTGCCGGGATTGCCGGTAATGCAACAGACTCGGTTAGGCTGGGTTGTTTGTGGAGGTTGCAGTCGCGCGGATGGTACGGTCTCCATAGCTGCTTGACCGCCTACGACATTAACAAAGAAGCCAGCACAAAACTTTCGCAAAATCGACGAAGCAGGCTACGTCTACTTTCCCTTAAGAATGCTGTTGAAAGCAACGCTACCAACAGGAGTCTCACAGGAACCAGCAGTTCCTAAGTTCATTTGTTTATTTCTACCAATTTTGGAGATTACATTTTGGAATTAAGATTTTAGCTGTGCAATTATCTTTCGTTAACTATGCTCCCCTTTTTCGCTCGCTCTCTATTTTGTTGTCTCGGACTTGCACCTTTGCCTTAGCATTCTGCTTTCGCTTTTCAATTAATCATTCGCTTTCGTAACCTATTCATGCGCGAGTTAACTTCCAGTAATTACAACCGCTGGAGTTTAGGGGTAAAATCAGAATGAATGTATTTATTTGCCTTCAAACTTGGTTTGCTACATTCTGTTTAATTTGCTAACCGACTGAATGGAACTGAAGCGGATGCGAAATATGCTGAATCGCTTAGTCTTCGTGGCGATTCAAGTATTTGTCAGTGCAGCGTTTCGACGTTTGAATAGGTTGCAAAAAAGTATTTCTTGGTGCTCCTAAACCTCTGGTTGTCGAGGGGGTTTCGGCGGGGGACCGCCGAGGGTGAATGCTGAGGCGGTAACTCCTTGCCCCTCAGACTGAATCACCGACCGTAGTGGAGGTATGGTTGCTGTTAGCGTAGCGGCTGAAGCGATGGTGGGTGTGAAGCTGGCACGTGGTGTAGTCTCTGGTGCGAAATTTTTTTTTTCTTTGGGAAACAGGCCACGATAATATAATACTAGCGAGCATCGTGTAGGTGGTTGTCGTCTGGATCGTGGTTCCCCACTGTATCCTGTTGATCTGTATTTTAGTCTCCATATCCTCCATCCTCAGCTCGTGTATTCCCAATTCTTGGGTTGTCCTGTTCTTCTTAACCATTTATATCTGGGGTACGTTCAACTTCAATTGCGCTATACAAAGCTTCTCCACCGCTTCATACTGTATATTGTTCACCCTCGCTTTTCACTGGCTGAAAATTGTCCGCAAATTGTCTGCAGCTTGCTTTTTTCTCCGTTGAATATTGCGATGTAGCCGGGCTCCGGCTCGAATCTAGTTGTGGTGAGTCCTGCATCTATTGTTTCGAATTTTGTGTCCCTTCCACTCAGCAGTCTTCTTATACAATTTTCAATAATATGATTTACAATCTTAACATTCTTACTTGCATACAAACTGACATTTTTCCTCATAGTAATGTATTTCGTCCTCATGAATCGCCACATAATTTGGTCCATCTAAATTCCCTGATATGGCTTTAAGCACCGAGCCTAGGCCATTGACCTAGTCCTTCTACGTCTGGGGCTTTGGTTTATTAATTATTCTCATTTTTCCTTTGTGAATTGTCTGAGGCGTGGTTTTGGATAGTGTTAAACCAAAGACATTAGAATAACAAGATGCGTAACGCCATACGATTTTTTTGCACACGATTTTTTCGTGGTGGCTTTTCAAGTGGCTTTTCGCTCTCTCGAAATTTTATTCAAAAGCCAGAGAGCGGAGAGCTCTAGAGCCACCAGCTCTCTTGTACGCATACAGCGACAGCTGACCACTGTATTGGTGCACACGTATGCACATGCATTGTAAAAATGACAAAATATGCCCTTCATCTTAGAAGTTCTTAGACTTTAAATCTATATTATTTTTTATAAATTGACACCACTTAAAAACTCTAGTCTTGCATTGCCTTAACATAACAATTATTCAAATTTAACACAGAAATAATAATAGCACAATCTATGTACAAAAAAATGCATAATAATTTTAAAAGATGACTTTATATTAGAATAATTGTCATTAGAGTATTCAGCGTGCGACGTGTGAAAAATATAAGAAGACAATGATTCTTCGGTGCTTATGTCCGCACTTCGTGCATCAATGAAATCAATTTTGCAATAAAGAGTTTCCAAATTTTTATTTATTTTATAATTAATATTTTAGTTTATGAATTATTTTTATGAAATATTTTAAATGTAATTTCGTTTTTTGAAAATTCTTTGTTTAAAATTACAGTAGTTTCAATAATTTACTTTATATACATTTTAATTATTTACTATAGTTATTTAGTCAAATTACTAGTATAAAAATTACCAATTTTCAGTATTTAAAATGCAAATAAGATTCACTTAAATTTTATTTTATTTTGATATTTTTAAAAAAGCGCGCAATTACGGGTGGTAAAAAACGGGTGGTAACGGGTATAAAAAACTTCTTTCAAACCAAAACATTAATCAAATTTGTTTCTTAGATCAAAATTGATTTCGGCCCTAAAATCGTCTTCTAGCATAAGCACACACACATGCACACGATCTCCTTTATTGTTTTTACTCATACAAGCAAGACAATTCTATTTTTAGATTTTAACGCTCACGATTTTAGGCGAGCGAAAAGAGAGCAATTTTGGTCGTCACCAAAAAAGTGGCTGCATAGTGCAAACCAATATATGGCCGTTACGCATCTTATTATTATAATGTCTTTGGTTAAACTGTTGTCTTCCTGAACTTTGTGTTTAGAGAACCCAGGAGTTAGTTTATTTTTCCTATTCTCCCTACCGGCACTGGGTCTAGTTCTTGCCTATCCATATTCGCTGCTTCAATTCTCTTAGTCTTTGTTTTTGTACCCTCTCTTTAATCTTTGGGTACACGTCGGCTTGAAACGCATTTATTACCTGTAGTTTCGTCGCTGAGTGAATGGCGTTATTATACGTTATAATATCACTTCACTTAGTATCTCTTCATGATTAAGTTCTAGCCTCCCTGCCTTCCAACTTTCCATAATTAATTGATATATTTTTGTTATCGTGGAATGTAATCTTTCGACCGTGGAGTTACTCGACGATTGCTGGAAGGACGTTGTATGCAGTTCGAATTCGTACTGCCTACAAAAATCCTTGAAGAAATTCGACGAGAATTCAACTCCTTGATCGCAGATTATTTTTTTTGGTATTCCAAACAAGGCCATAAAGTTCATCTTTGCCTTAACAATGTAAATACTTTCCTTGGCTGGAATAGTTATTCTCTAAGGGTCTTTCTGGAGTTTTAGTTACACTGTACTTGGTTTTCTGGGGCCTTCTGTCTTATTTTTGCATTTAACAGGTATCACAATTGTTAATTGTCTCGGTTATTACTTGTTTCATGTAAGGTAAAAACACCCTTCTTCTTGTATGCGCAAGTGGTTCCTCTCTACCCCTGTGGTTACTCTTTTGGCGATACTCTTTGATGACTTCTTCTTGTTTTTTTTTTGTCGATTACGTCCGGCAATAAGATTGTACATCTTATCGCCCTATACAATCTGCTGTAAGCAAAGTACTTGCAATATATCTCTTGGATGGCTATAACCAACTCCTTTGTTATTAGCAATGGCACTCTTAGGTTTTAAAAATTCCTTGAGTCTATGGGCAATTGTTTCGTCATCAAAACTATTGTCTGTCCATAACGGAACTTGCTTAACCACTTTTCTACAGCTACCTGTTATATTCATTCAGTGGTTTTTCCGAAATTGGAAATCCCAACTGTAAGTCTTCTACTGCGGAGCGTATTGTCTCTCCGTTTGTGGCTACTTTAGAGGCGTTTTCTAATATTTCTATGTACTACCTTTTTCCCTTTAAGTAGCTTCGTCAGCGGTTTCGTTGTTGCTGCGTAATCCCTAATAAACTTCCTGTAGTAATACTAAGTATTATACCAAATAAAATATGATACAAAGATCCCATAAATTCGAACGGTGCACGCTTGCTTCTGGATCTAGACTGCATCATAAACAATTTATTGTTTTCTTCAAGTTCCGATAACTGATCTTGCATATTATCTAAAACTTGACTACATTGTTATTCAAAGCTATGAAGCCTTTCACAAACTTTTCTCATTCCTCTTATAAGCGCATTACTTTTTGTAATCATTCCAGAATATGGATCCATTTTATAATAGATCACTAAATTCCAAGAAGTACTGACAATCTCAACATCTTCTAGAGGATCTAAATATATTGCTGAGGTCTTATTTATATTCTCTATTGAATATTTCGGTGTTAAATTTTTAGGTAATGCGCTAGAAAATTGACAGCTTAATATAAACAACATTGTCATGACAATCCCAGTCTTGGACATTCCTGATGGCCCTCTGGTCCGTCTTTTTGGCTCAGGGTCAGCGTCATTTATTTTTTCGACAGAACTTATACCTTCTAAAGGACAAATTTTTGTAATGGGATAAAAGAGTTGACATTTCCTCGTATGTCAAAATAGTGTCGCCAATTGAACGCTTTAAATGGTATTATATTGACTTAGCCCCAGCTTCCCAAATACCTCCGAAGTGAGGTCCTGCCGGGGGAATAAAATGCCAGTCAATTCTATCATTCTCCAGCTGCGCAGCCATTGCTAAATATTCTTGAATTGCAAAAAATAGTTCTTGATCTAATTTTCTGGCACCTCCTACAAAATTTGTTCCGTTATCTGAATAGATATTGGCACATTTCCCTCGTCTTGCAATGAACCTTCTGAGAGCAGCTAAAAATGCGTCAGACGTTAGATCGCTTACCATTTCTAAATGTATGGCTTTGGTTGCCATACAAACAACTACGGCAACGTATCCTTTAAATGTTTTTTGTCCGCGATTTTTTGAACACCTAACATAATAAGGACCTGCGTAATCTAATCCCGTACTTAAAAATGGAAATGACATAGTAACCCTATATCTTGGCAAATCACCCATTATTTGATGAGCTGTGTTTTGCCTGTACCTTGCGCACTTCACACATTCACTTAAATATTTTTTTAGTGAATTTTTTAAACCAAAAATCCAATATTTTCTTTGGAGGTAATTTCGCATTAGGTTTATCCCACCATGCAATCTTTCCCTATGAGCATTTAGTATTAATAATTTTGTTAAGTAACCTTTTTCTAAAATAATCGGATGCTTAACTTCAAACGCTGCATTTGAGTTTTGCAGTCTTCCTCCTACTCTCAGAATCCCATCCTTGTCCAAAAATGGATTTAATGACAATATTTTATTATTTGTCTTAATTTCTTTGTTGTTTTGCAGGCACTTTATCTCCTGACCGAACTGATGTTCTTGTTGTTTCTTAATAACAACCCTTTCAGCGAGTTTTAACTCCTTTACTGAAAAATAAGATGGATAGTACTCTTTTTTGGTTTTTGTTTGAATTAATCTGTTTATATATGCTACTATACGTATGAGTTTTTCCATACTGGAATACTTTTCTATTAATTTATTAATTGGATCATTTGTTTCGTCATTAATTATTGTGTTTACCAGTACAGTTTCTTCAACAGATTTCTGCTGAGGCCAAAGTTCTTTTGGGATAGCTAGCAATCTTGGACCTTTCTAAAGAGGTTAACAGTGTGTCAATTGTTTTGAATCAATTCACCTAGATGCTAAATCTGCTGGATTATCCTCTGACTTCACATGATTCCATTCAGTATTTTTTAATTTCCTAATGTCATCCGTTCTTCGTCTGATAAATTTAACCTTACTCTGGCCATTCTTGATCCATGCTAAAGTAATAGAGGAATCACTCCAAGCATAAATTTCTACATTACTGGCTCTTTTATTCTTTGGATCAGTACACTTAACAAATGAGCGGTGCACAGTTCTAGTTTAGGGATAGTTTTTTCTATTTTTTACATGATTGACTCTACTTTTGCTAGCTATTATAGTTACAGCATCTCCTAATTTAGCATACACTACTGCAGCATATGCTTTTTCTGAGGCATCAGCAAATCCATGTAGCTGAATACTTATGCCATTTCTAGAATTAATCCATATTTGGATTCGAATATTTTCTAAATATAATAAATTTTCCTTATATGCTTCCCAGTATTTCAAATCTTCTGCTGCTAATTCCTGATCCCATTCAATTTTGCTTATCCAAAGTTTTTGAATGAAAAGATTTCCTAAAATAGTCACGGGAGTCAACTATCCTAAGGGATCATATATTTTAGATAATATCGATAGTACTTTCCTTTTGTTTGTAAATTTTGATAACCCGCATCTTACTTTAAACTTGAATAAATCCTTTTGTGGTTTCCATTGAAGTCCAAGTGTTTTAACACTCTCATTTTCAATAATACTAAGAACCTTGTTATCCCCAGTATCCTCTACTGTTGATATTATTTCTGAATAATTAGATATCCATTTTCTTAAATTTTGTCCTACTTTTTGTATTTCTTTTGAAACTAGTTGGACAAAATTTTTGGCGTCTTCTACAGAATCGGCTCCAGTCATTAGGTCGTGCATGTAAAAATCGTTTCTTAGTATTTCACTTACATTTTTATTTTGACATTTATCTGCTGTCCACCAGAACCCTAGTAGTAAAGTATGGTGCAGATGCCGTACCATAAGTGACTGTTGTTAGTTTATAATTTTTAATTTTTTCTTCTGGAGAATTTCTCCATAAAATATATTGATATTTTTGGTCATATTCATTTATTTTATTCTGACGGTACATTTTTTTAATGTCCGCAGAAACAACAAATTCCCATTTTTTACATTTAACAATAATGTCAAAAATATCCTTTTGAACTCGCATTATGTCGTTCAAACTTTTGTTATTAGTGGTGTTGGGTCAAAACCCAATTAGAATAATCTTGTATATTTGAATTCCGCGTTTTTTGAATGATGTTAACATAACAGTTGTTGCGTTAGGCTGCCAACTCGTACTAGCGAACGAGTGGCAGATAGGAATTAGAAAAAAGAGAGAATAGAACAAGGATAGATAAAAAATTGAAGTTGAAGATATAGCCACGAGGAGTTTAAGTGAGGAGAAATAATCAAGAATTGTCATTAAAATTTAACTATTAAACTAGCACCATCCGACTTATCATTTATACTCAAGAAAAAGCTTTTGTTTTTACATTTTGGCGACCGTGACAGGACTTGTGCTACGTTTTAGTTAATTGTGGTCATGATTGTGATTACGTTCGCCCATTTTTACTTTGCTCTAAGTCTCGTACGCGCTGTTGAGGCACTAATTGATTTGGGCCTAGGGAGAGCAATAAGAAACAACCTTTTGTAGCAGTCACTTATTTTTTATTTAATTTATTTTATGCAAGCGAGCAGCTTTAAAAAACTTTGTTTCTTCTCCTTCGCCAGTGTTTCCTCAAGTGTCGAACAAGTGTTGCCCTATCCAATAACCGCAGATCATGGGTAACACTTTTACCAAAAGTTTTCAGGGTTACGTCTTTTTGGCCTAGTTGGCGGTTGAATTTAAATTACGGCGGTAACATTGGGGGACGTTTGGTAAACCACTTGCTGCGTCTGGTTAAACTTGGGGTAAATTCCTTAACCCAGCGATTCCAGAATTTGTCTGCGAATAACTGAGTTTGTTGCCAACGCAGCCTTAGATCGGTATTGCCATCTGCCATACGCTTATAGCCGTTCGTCGATCCCAGAAGTAAATGATTCGGGGTGAGTGCTTCGTCGTCAGCTGAATCTAAAGAGACAAAGGTTAGTGGTCTGGAATTGATGATACTTTCCGCTTCCATAAGGGCGGTTTGAAGAGTTTCGTCGTTGAAGTTGTTTGTTGGGCAGATTGCTTTCAAAACAGTTTTGACCGATCGGACTAGTCGTTCCCATGCGCCTCCCATATGAGGTGCTGCAGGCGGGTTGAAGTGCCACTTAATTGCTTCGTATTTTATGGTGATTTCATCAAAGTCGATCTTTTGAAGTTCTTCTTTCACCATTTTCTCCGTGGCTTTAAAGTTTGTGCTATTGTCAGAAAAGATTTCTTTTGGAGTCCCGCGACGTGTCATAAAATTCCGCAGACACATAATGCATGAGCTTACATCGAGTTTGTGGGCTACTTCTATGTGTACGGCTCTCAGCGTCAGGCAGGTAAAGAGGACTCCCCACCGTTTTTCCTTGTGCCTGCCAACGTTGACCAGTATGGGACCGAAGTAGTCGACTCCCGTGTATGTAAAGGGCCTCTCGAAGCAGGCTAGTCGGGCGACTGGTAATGGAGCCATTTGAGGTACTTCGGGGCTGGCGGTGGCAATTTTGCACAGTTGACAAGCCTTTCGAACTGTTTTATACAGCACTCGTAGACGAGGTACGTAGAAGTCGTTTCGAATACGATTTATCGTTGACTCGTGCATCATGTGATGTGATTTTTCATGGTAATATTTTGTAATTAAAAATGCGATTTGGGAGTTCTTTGACAGAACGATGGCGTTGTCAGGATTTATGTTATCGTTTCTTCCCTGAATGCGTAGTACGCCGTCTTCGTCCAGGTAAACGTTCAGGGCAATCAACGAGCTTGACTTGTCAATGGCTGAATTATTTTTTAGAGCGGTTATTTCAGCTGAATACACCCTGGATTGCGCCTGTTTATATAGCCACGATTTTGCTCTATTAATGATTTCCGGGTCTAACGTTGTTGGTAGTTGATTTCCGAGACATTTGGCACATATTCTTTCAATGTATAGCACGAATGTTGCCACAGCTCTGTATAGGCGTCTCCAATCAGAGAAGTACTCTACTGCAAAATCAAAATACTTTAGTTTGTTTACAACGAAGATATGCTTACGTAGTTCACACAGCTCGCTGTTATCGAGAATAATGTCTTGTAGTGGCCATTCGCTTTCTGGCTTGACTAGGAAGTGAGGGCCTTTTAACCAGCGATTAGCGTCAGGTGTTTTGATAAATTTGGTAGCTGAGTCCGCAACGTTTTGCTTTGTGGGAATCCATCGCCATTGGTTTCGACTTGTGTTATCGATTATCTCCCCAACTCTATGCATAACGAAGGCTTGAAATTTCCGTGGGTCCATATCAAGCCACTGTAGAACGGTCTTAGAGTCTGTCCAGTATGTACTTGAATTGATGTTGAGCCTTCTAACATTCATGGCCTTTTTGGCGAGGCCCACTCCAATTACAGCGGCCAGTAGTTCCATGCGTGGTATTGAGACTGGTTTTAGTGGGGCGACCTTACATTTGGCTGCTGCCAGTACTGTGTCGACGTCTGCTCCTCGCTTGATACTAAGATATGTGACTGCTGCGTAGGCGTACTCGCTCGCGTCTACAAACGTGTGTAGATCAATCTGGTCGGCATTCGGCAGCAAAGTGGAGTAGAAGCGAGGAAATTCCAGTTCGGTAGCTTGAAGCAGGACCGTTTTCCATTGTTGCCATGACGTGAACAGGGCGTCCGGCAGTTCTTCGTCCCAGTCTATGCCTGCACGCCATACTTTTTGCAGAAGCATTTTAAGGCCGATCGTGTAGCAGGATAACAGGCCCAAGGGATCAAAAATCGACATTAATACTTGTAGGGCTTCTCGTTTTGTTGGTATGGATTCTCCATTTAGGACGTCTCTTTTAAGTCTCGCGAATCTAAAAGTATACTTAAAAACGTCGTTTGAGGGTTCCCAATACATACCAAGAACCTTCTCCGGGCCACCAATTTATTTTATGCAAGCGAGCAGCTTTAAAAAACTTTGTTTCTTCTCCTTCGCCAGTGTTTCCTCAAGTGTCGAACAAGTGTTGCCCTATCCAATAACCGCAGATCATGGGTAACACTTTTACCAAAAGTTTTCAGGGTTACGTCTTTTTGGCCTAGTTGGCGGTTGAATTTAAATTACGGCGGTAACACGCGCATTTACGACTTTTGCCCTGCCAAACTCTCGTACATTCGCGCATCGCGTTCGCTGCCGGTCTACCCAGCGTCCGCATAGGATTTTCGCTAGTGCATTTGCCCACAACTACATGCAGCGCAGGTGCCGGCTATACTCAAGGGTCTCCCGTCGCATCATTGGACATCGTTGGACATCCTCCAAGTGTCATCGCCATAGTTGGAGTCGACATCTCGGTCCTCCATCTATACATATTGCCCCCAGGAGCACCCCATACATAACCTCATTCTGTCGCAACACTCTAGGTTGCACTCTAGGCTTGGCGAGCGAAAATTTTCCACTACATCTCGTCGTCTCGCTCGCTCTCACAGACCTTGTCAAGCAAGGAATATCCAGATCGAAATTAAATAAAGTAAACAAACATCTGCAAAAATGTCTTCGCTGGAGCAACTTAAAGCTCAACGAACGAGTGCTCGAAAAAACCTTACACGTATGAGCAAATCAGTGGAACCTGGTTTGAATTTATCTCCGTTGGAATTATCTTGCCGTTTGTCGATTTTGGAATCGTATTTTAAACTTGCTTTATCTACCCAGGAAGCCATAGAGCAGATGGAGCCAGATGAGGCGCAGCGCAATACTCGCTTCGAAATAGAGGAACTGTTTATCCACGCCAAGGTTTGCGTTCAGGAGCAACTTGGACCAGACGCTAACAGCACCGGCATTCATGAATCTACGGTTAATTTTGGGCACACATCTGCAGTTAAGCTCCCGCGCTTATCATTGCCGACATTTGACGGCAAATACTGCGAGTACCAAAACTTTATCTTGTCGTTTAACCAAGTTATTGGCCACCAGCCATCCATGTCTAAGATCAAGAAGTTCAACCAGTTGTTAAACTGTCTTCGAGGACCAGCCCTTGAAACGGTTCGAGCTTTCCAGGTGACCGCAGACAACTACACAAAGGCTCTGGACCGCTTAAAGCAGCGCTACGACAACCCGACTCTCGTATTTTTGGATAACATATCGCCACTCTTCGCATTGCCAACTGTCGCCAAGTCAAATGGTCAGCAGTTGCGCAGCCTAATCGATAATGCATCCGCATTATACAACTCGTTGCGTTCGTTGAGCACCGAGCCACAGATTTGCGAGGCCATGCTCATCTCCATAGTTATGGGCAAAGTGGACCAGGAGACTAAGAGGAAGTGGAATGAGTCGCTGGACTACACTACGTTGCCTTCGTGGGACAAATGCGTTGGAGTCGTTGAACGTCATTGTCAATATTTGGAATCGGATAAGAAGCCTCCTGCTGAAGCCGCTATGAGTCAACCAGGTGGCCATAGGTCGCGCTCGCAGAGGAATCAGGCAAGTCTGTCCTTCAATTGCACCACAGAAACTTGTAACATCTGTTTCCAGACAGACCACAAGACCTTTAGATGCCCAGAACTAATCAATCTCGCCCTAGATAATCGCCTCAATGCAGTAAAGCGCCACAAGCTATGCATTAATTGCCTTGGCAGGGGTCATCTTGTAGCCAACAGCCCGTCGACGCGGAGGTGCCACTCATGTGCACTACCGCATCACTCGCTGCTTCATCGGCCATCGCCAGGATCGGCCGCAGCTCCCTTGCCACTCCCTCAAGCGGAGCCTGTACAAGTTTCGGACGCAGTCGCGCATACTCACACGGAGTCTCGTTCCGACTGTGTCATTCTGGCCACGGCACTGATTCTGGTCAAGGATGCATCTGGAAGCTACAAAATAGGAAGAGCGCTTCTGGATTCATGTTCTCAGGTGAATTTCATATCCGAGGAGTTTGCCCAAAGACTTCGACTGCCACGGAGCAAGCTCAACCTCGAGATTCGTAGCATTGGTGAGACACAAACGCGAATTAAACACCATGCAACCACCAATATCAAGTCGAGGCACAATGGATTCGAGTTGCTCCTTGATTTTTGCGTGACATCCCACATTGCCTATCATCCAGAATCTGCGTGGAACTTTCCGCAGCACTCATCTCATAGTGTCTGGTCGATGTCGAGCTCATCCCAGAACACTCCATCAGTACTCATCTATCGCATTAACAGAAATTAACCAAAAAATGGAACGGCTATGGCGCATCGATCATGTGGAGCCTCCTGAGATCACACTTACGCCAGAGCAGCGAAACTGTGAGGAGTTCTACACCAAAACGGTACGACGTAATTCAGACGGTCGATTGGAAGTACGACTTCCATTTAAAGATGAACCTACCGTTCTCGGAGCCTCATTCGACATTGCCAAAAGGAGATTCCTCTCCCTCGAACGCAGCCTATGCAAAAGGCCTGAGGTAGGGGCCAAATATGTTGAATTTATGCAGGAGTTTCAAAAGCTGGGACACATGAGTTCCGTGAGCCATCCACAGTTAAACACTCCGCATTATTATATTCCGCACCAGTGCGTGCTCAAGCCTAATAGCACATCAACAAAGCTTAGAGTGGTTTTCGACGCATCCTGCAAGACGACGTCCCAGAAATCGCTCAACGACATTCTGATGGTCGGGCCGACCATTCACCCAGATCTTTATACACTACTCCTGCGTTTTCGGATACATCGCTATGCCATCACTGCTGATGTGGTCAAGATGTTCCGCCAAGTCAACATGTTTGCCGAGGATCGCAGATTCCAATACATTCTTTGGAGAGCGTCGCCATCGCAACCATTGAGCACCTTCGAATTGAATAATGTAACATATGGCACAGCGGCTGCACCGTATCTAGCCATACGCAGTTTGTCATATCTAGCCGACAAATTCATGGACAAATTGGAGATTGGAGCTAAAGCCATCAAATCGTCTTTCTATGTGGATGACTTCCTAGGTGGAGCGGATACGGTAGAGGAGCTACATCAAATCAAAAGGGAAGTTACAGCGATTCTACAGGATGGCCAATTAGAACTCGCAAAATGGCATTCAAATCACTGCAAGTTTGTCGATGACGCTACAGTCAAACATTTGCAGTTGGACGACGAAATGCTAACCAGCACGCTTGGCCTAAAATGGGACCAAGTACGGGACACATTCATGTTCTCGTTCTCGCCAAGATTCGATTCGGACCACGTCACCAAGCGATCGATTTTGTCCATAGCCTCTTCGCTGTTTGATCCGTAGGGATTAGTTACTCCCATCATCATAGTGGCAAAAATTATCCTCCAGGAGCTGTGGCTTCTAAAACTACATTGGGACGAGTCAGTACCCCAAGGCATTCATACAGCTTGGATGTCCCTGCTTGCATCGCTTTCGTCGTTGGAGTCTGTAGCAATACCACGATATTGCCTCCAATCAGCGATACATACCTTTCAAATACACGGCTTTTGTGACGCCTCCATTCGAGCGTATGGATGCTGCATCTACGCTCGCACAATCGGATCAGATGGGCTGACCAAGGTACAGCTAATCACATCGAAGTCCAGAGTTGCTCCCACCAAGAAGCTATCTCTGCCGAAATTAGAACTGTGTGGAGCATATTTGTTAGCACAGCTCTACAAAAAAATCATTAGAATCTTCGCTGACAGAAAGCCGACTTCGTTCTTATGGTGCGATGCTCAAATTGTTCTACATTGGAATCGCCAACACTCGGCCACCTTATCAACCTTTGTCGGCAATCGAATTGCCGAAATTTCCTACTCACTGCAACCCGGCTGATATCTTGTCCAGGGGCTGCACTATCACCGAGTTGGAACAATCGATATGGTTCGAGGGACCTGAGTTCCTAGGCCAAGATCATCAACATTGGCCAAAGGACAGTCGAGACAACAGTGACATTGATATGGAAACTGTCCAACTGGAGAAGAGAAAATCAGCCGTACACACGACTAGTAATCAACTGCTTGAAGGAATCTACAAGATCAGTTCGCATCATCGCTGCCTACTAGTTATCGCTTGGGTGTACAGATTTACTCAGCGCTGCCGTAAACTAACGCCATTCCAATCACCTTCGCCGACGCCAGCAGAACTGATGCGGGCGCTACATTGCATCGTCTGGAATATTCAAACTATTCACTTCGCTCAAGAGATGTCCTCGGTCCTGAAGGGCCATCCGATTCGCACTAACCTTAAAAATCTTAGTCTCTTCCTCCAGGTTACAGATGGCTTCCAAATGCTAAAGGTCGGAGGGCGCCTGGAGCTAGCAGACTACCCAAAAACCCAAAAGCATCCTGTGCTGCTCCCAGCTAAGGATCCATTTGTGTCACAGTTCGCTCGCCATCTTCATCTACAGAACTATCACGCCGGGCCACGGACGCTCGTCGCTTTAATTAGAAAACAGTTCTGGATAGTGAATGCAAGGGACTTGGCGCGACAAGTCGTTCGCTCATGTATACATTGTCGCCGCTATCGACCAACTCTCGAAAGGCAGCTAATGGGCCAACTGCCTAAAGAGCGGATCACACCATCTAGACCATTTTCAAGATGCGGAATATACTTTTGCGGACCAATCAACGTCTATTTGCGCATCCGGGGTAAGCCGCCTACCAAGGCCTACCTAGCCGTCTTCGTTTGCTTTGCCACGAAGGCGATACATGTCGAAGTGGTATCGGATCTCACGACGGATAGCTTCATTGCATCACTAAAGCGTTTTATTGCCCGACGCGGACTTCCCTCGGACATATTCTGTGACAACGCTACAAATTTCGCAGGAGCTAACAACAAGCTCGAATCGTTGAAGCAGTTTCTGTTTAAAGACGAAACAACAAGAACAATAAACTATTTATGTCGCTCAGAGTTCATTAACTTCCACTTTATTCCACCCAGGGCTCCACACTTTGGGGGCATATGGGAAGCTGCAGTAAAAAGTGTCAAGGGACTACTCAATCGCACTCTTCGAGACACCAGGTTAACCTTCGAGGAGTTAGCCACTGCAGCTGCTGACGTCGAGGCGATCCTGAACTCTCGCCCGTTAACGCCGCTCTCATCAGACCCAAACGACCTGGCCGCTCTCACGCCTGGCCACTTCTTAGTGGGTGACGCACTCCGAGCACTACCGGAACTTCCACCAATCGACGACAACCTGGACAAGTTGGATCGATGGAAAAGAGTCAGCGCTCTCAAACATCACATCTGGAGTCGCTGGAGCCACGAGTACATCAACGAGCTCCAAGTTCGCACAACCTGGACGAAGACTTCACCAAATTTGGCTGTCAACGACATGGTCATCGTTCACGAGGATAATCTTCCCCCACAACGGTGGCTTCTTGGGCGCATAGTAAGCACGATTGCAGGAGCGGACAACATCGTGCGTGTAGCCGACGTACGCACTGCCAAGGGAATCATCCGCCGCCCTATACGGAAACTCGCCTTATTACCTGTCTCTTGAAAATCAATCGCATACTTTCAAGGGGGCCGGTATGTTGGGTCAAAACCCAATTAGAATAATCTTGTATATTTGAATTCCGCGTTTTTTGAATGATGTTAACATAACAGCTGTTGCGCTAGGCTGCCAACTCGTACTAGCGAACGAGTGGCAGATAGGAATTAGAAAAAAGATTTAAGTTGAATATAGCCACGAGGAGTTTAAGTGAGGAGAAATAATCAAGAATTGTCATTAAAATTTAACTATTAAACTAGCACCATCCGACTTATCATTTATACTCAAGAAAAAGCTTTTGTTTTTACAAGTGGTTTTTGCTGAAGCATCAAAAACTACTATTAATTTGGCTTGAATCTCTAATTACAGCCTGGTGTGGCAAGAAATATTTGCCTTCATTATTCACCTCAACCATGTGTCCTAAATCCATGTATTCTTTCATGAATTTAGTGTAGTCAACCTTAAGTTTTTCATTTCTTTGTAGTTTTTTTCTCCAGATTCATGTAACGAGCTATGGTTTGTTTCTTTGAATCTCCTAAGGTGACATCCTCCTTGAATGGAATTGACACAATGTATCGCCCATCTGAATCCTTTTTTGTAGTTTTAATAAATTTATTTTCACAGATTTCAGACTCGATATAATTTTTTTCCTCTTCTTCAACTTGCCAGTAGCGATCTAAATCTTTTAATTCTATTGTTGTAGCTACAATGGTTTCTTTTCCTTTTGATTTTTTACATCCAGAAACTATCCACCCGAAATCAGTTTTTTGTCCAAGGATTTTTTTAACACCATTTTGCAAAATGTGAGTATATACGTCTGCTCCAATGATTAGATCAATACGACCTGGTTTATTAAATTCGGGGTCGGCTAATTTAAAGCCCTTCCATTTTTTCTGATCAACATTAATTGTGTTGACTGGAAGTGCTTCCATTAGCTTTGGAAGAACAAGTGCTTCAATTTCTAAATTTTTTGGAGAATTTCGAAATTGATCGAAATAATTGTCTTGTGCCTGGAAATGGACGTTCCTGTGGAAGATACTCCACTTATTTCTGTCTGTGAACGAACTTTTTTCAATTTAAGAATCTGTGCAGATTCTTCTGAAGCTATTGTTCTTTGAGAACCACTATCAATCAATGCTCTTAGTTTTTCAAAACCTGCATTCCTTGACTTCACTTGAACCAAAGCCGTGGCTAACAAGGCTTGACCTGCTGTTCTACACGTATTTACTTTTTCTGGATTATGACCTGCAAGGTGAAGCAGCGTGTGGTGAGGTCTTTGACAAGTCGAACAAAGCTGTTCGCTTGTACATTTTTTATTAAAAAGATGCCTTAGACATCTTAGGCAAACCCGATTTTTTCTTACCCGTTCTCGGTATTCATGGATTCATTATTTTAAATTTATGGCATTGAATTAATTAATGCCCTGGTAGTCTGTAATATGCACAATTATCATTTTTATTCATGCTAGTATTAGTAATTTTCTTTACAGGTTTAACTTCCTGTGAAAATGACGAAATAGAATTGAGCCTTTGCTCTAAAAAGTCCATGACATCAGAAAGTGCCTGGATTTCTTTAGTTTTTTTGACATGGCTTTCAAATAAACTGAGCGACTCTTTGTTAAATTTTCGAAGAATTATGTGAGCAAAAATTGCATCCACTTCTTCTGGCAACTGTGCCTTTAATTTGACAATGTAAATTGACTCGTTTATTGTGTCAATAAATGTCTTAATTTGTTTTCTTGTTCGATTCCAAATTTAAGCTTGGCATATCGATTAGCCTATTCATGTGCTCTGAGAAAATTTTGCTTTTATTTTCAAACTGTTTTGTCCCAAGTGGCTTCGTAATTCTCTCCAGAGCCAAGCAATAAATGAGTCACCATATTCCTGGCTTCTCCTTTTAATGCTGACTTCAGGTAATTAAATTTGAGTGAAGGACTAAGATCCTCCCTCGTATGAATGAGCTCTGTGAAGAGCTCATTAAAAAGATCCCATTCTTTGGAATCACCAAAGAAAGTGGGTATCTGTATTTTAGGCAGGGTTGGTAACTCCTCTGCCTTTACAACCGTCGACATTTCAGCTTTGTTGTTTGCTCCACTGAGTCGACTATTTATGGCTGTCAAAACATTCTGCCTGTCAAATTGAAGTTCGCTAATTTCTTCATCAAATAGCGAACTTTCAAAATAAGTATTAACCTGTTCTATCAGGTTATATATTTTGTTCCAAAGGAACTCCATTTTGTTTTTTCTTATTTGAAGGAAATCTGGACTACTATCTATCATTTTTGACGTATCTTCTAGGTATACCCTAAATTGACCAACATGGTCAAAGTGTTTTCACTTGGCTCCGGGTTTGAAATGGTGACTGGGAGCTCAACGGAACTACTACTTTTTTTACTTTTTTTAGTTTTAATTTTAATTTGTGCTAAGACCATCATTATTAGGTCATACTGCTTTGAATTAAAATATTCATGATCGACAACGCCGATCTTTATCAAATTGCTATGATTAGCAATAAAGCATTTTTGAAGCTCCTCTAAGCTTACTAAATCGGAATCTGACAATGTTGGTTTTGCTTCCAACTTCCTAATTTCCAAAATAATTTCGGACTGCTTTTTTAAAAATTGTATGCTTTTTTCCGATATCATTATGAATTTTTATAAAAATTTTTTTTTTTTAGTAAGGAAAAAATTCTTAGAAGTAATACAATAAAAAAAAAGTAATTTTGAGCTTATCTTTTTGCGTCCTTTTTGATGTTGGTGCGTTGCTCTGTTGTTGGTGCTGCCGTCTTAACTGCTGCTGTTGTTGGCGATGATCTTCTCACAGGCTCAGGGTTTTCCTTCTCGTCGATGTTTATCGGTGATTTTGTTTTTGGCACTTTTTATTTTAGTAGTCCAGTTAGAAGAGGCATTTATTTAGCACTCTTTTTCTCCACTAATGCTCTAATGGCATTTACACTGCAGTCAATTAATGAGCTGTTCATTATAATGCTCTATGGCATTTATTTGGCACTTTTTATTTTTATGCACTTTTTATTTTAACAGTTCCTGATGTATGGCCTCAAGCACGCCTTACCACAAATTATTATGGTAAACACAACAACCTTTAGTTATTAAAACACTATAAGGTGTTTGTTATACCCGTTACTCGTAGAGTAAAAGGGTATACTAGATTCGTTAAAAAGTAGGTAACAGGCAGAAGGAAGCGTTTCCGACCATATAAAGTATATATATTCTTGATCAGGATTAATAGCCGAGTCGATTTGGCCATGTCCGTCTGTCCGTCCGTCTGTCCGTCTGTCTGTCCGTATGAACGTCGAGATCTCAGGAACTACAAAAGCTAGAAAGTTGAGACTAAGCACACAGACTCCAGAGACATAGACGCAGCGCAAGTTTGTCGATTCATGTTGCCACGCCCACTCTAACGCCCACAAACCGCCCAAAACTGCGACGCCCACACTTTTGAAAAATGTTTTAATATTTTTTCATTTTTGTATTGGTCTTGAAAATTTCTATCGACTTGCACAAAATCTTTTTTTTGCTTTAATACTTGTATGATTGAAGCGTTTGAAAGAGTTCGGTTAGAACATCATACTAACTGAAAGCATTTACTTGAGTTAGATTGGTTAAACTTTTGTAAAAATGAAGAACAATTTAGCTGTATCCGATAAAATAAAGTGCAGAACATATACCTTAAGTGGTGTACGCAAAGGTCGAAGTTCCTTATGGAATATATTGGCCGAAATAAAAAATGAACAAGACGAAATTGTGCCCGGGTTCGTTTATTGTCGCACGTGCTCAATTGTGCTAACTTATAAAAACGGCCAAACCTCAAACTTGCATAGGCATAACTGTTGCAAGGCCATGAATAAACCAATTTTGTTAAAACAAATGTCTGTTAAAATAAAAAACGAGGCTACCAGAAAAACGCAAAAACGCATAAATATATATATTCCTGAAGTTACTTGATTATTATGAGAATCGTTGCGCTTCATACCTACAGTTCATACATTTTTACTCTAATATACCTCAAATGATTTGAATCAAAACAAAACAAAACAAATCAATCAAGACATTCAATGCAATGGAACGTCGTACGACTTTAGCCGATCCACTTTGATAGCAACCGAAGTGCACACTAAGTGCGCTGGCTTCAATGGCCGAACAAGTGATGACCTACCAAAAGGCCCTAATCTAGAATACTGTTGTGATACTTGCCTAGGAGTTGCGAATGAAATGAAACTCTTTATGCGCCAAACTAAAGGTGACTTGAAAGGACTGATCAGCAGTTTTGGCGTGACTAGAGATAGTTTTCGTTGAGCTGATGATCTTTATTCCGCGCTAGATTCATAGCCTCAAGCTGTTAGAGGAATCTCCAAAGCGCAAGAAAGCCTCTGGTGGTAGGCTGGCTAAGGGAAATACCCCGCAACCTCCGGCAAGCGATCAACAGGACTCCAAAGAAATCAGTTGACGATCGCAGCAAACCCTCAAATGTTGCTTAGATCGGCAGCTAAAAAAGATTCGAAGCAATCCGATCAATCCGTTGTGGAGAGAGTCCAGCCTTGGATTGCTACAGATTCCGTTTTGTCCGCACTGGTTTCACAACTCAATAGTTTACCACCACAAAGGAATATTAAGTCCGGACTACCGGCACAAGTTGGCACATCACAAATACAACCTGCAGTGCCAAAACCCCTCTCGGCGGTTCCACTAAAGAAACAAATTTTCGTTTCCCGGCTTTCCCCTGATCAAACATCATTTGATGTATTGTCTTATATACAAGACAAAACAAAAGCCGACAACATAAAACTTTTCTTACCCTAGAGACATCTCATCTTTCAAGATATCTGTCCCTAATGAGCTATTCTCGACCATATGTTCTGGTGATTTTTGGCCGGATAGTATGGTTGTGAAAGAGTTCGAAGCTAAGATTAAAAATAGAAAAAAAGGGTCCGTGGGAATTAAACTTCCCTCACGTGCAGAGAACTGCAACGAGTATGATTAAGTATGAACAAATACTCTGTTCAAAAAGAGAATCAAAACGGTACCAATCAACACGACCTTGTCCATTCATTATAAGTATGCCCAGCGTCAAACTGATTTGAATTAGAGTGAACTGTGCACGAAGTAGGAATTAAGGAATCAGACTCGGCTATACGGTATGGGCTACTTCGGTTGCAATCAAAGTGGATCGGCTAAAGCCGTACGACGTTCCATAGCATTGAACGTCTTGATTGCTTTGTTTTGATTTGGTTTGATTCAAATCATTTGAGGTATACTCGAGTAAAAATGTATGAACTGTGGTGGGAAGCGCAAACTGAACGATTCTCATAAAAAGAAAGTAACTTCAGGAATATAATTATTTATTTATTTACATATATGTCTTTACTTTATGGCAGGAAATTTTTATAAATTGAATTTAAAAATATTAGGCTATCGACTGAGCCAGGTGCAATGACTCGAGTAAATGCTTTCAGTTAGTATGATGTTCTACCCGAACTCTTTCAAACGCTTCAATCATACACATATTAGTGCGAATTATTTTCGGTTGTATCCTACAATAGTAAACGTGCAAAAGCAAATCAAGTATGAGGTGATTGGTAAATACTTTAAGTGTGTTGATTGTTGCTGATCGAAGGCAAATGGTTCGATTCATATACATGAATCAAACCGAAAGAATCGTTGAGAGTCCAAATCAGTACTCGAGTATGAACAAATATGTTTGACTCGTTGCAGCTCTCTGCTCACGTGGCCAGATCACTGCCCTATCCACCTCTACTACTTCTACTTCTTTATCTTTTTAAAAAAACTAAAATCTAGTCTCACTATCTGTTATCAAAATGTAAGAGGCTTGTGTAGTAAGCTAACTAATTTGTATTCAGATAGCCTTTCGTTTGCATCCCATATGATTGTGTTTACAGAGACTTGGTAAAAACCGGGTATACTTAACTCTGAAGGTTTCCCAGGTATGTACACAGTATACAGGCATGATCGTCCCTCCAGGCGGGGAGGTGGAGTCCTTATTGCTGTTAGGTCTACTCTCACGTCAGAGAAGATACTTTTTGACGAGTTCCGTAACTGAATTTCCTGAATATATAAACCATTTGTCCGCTATCCAATCCGTTTCAAATAGACTGTCTGATAGGGAACAACTAGTTGTTCTAGGTGACTTTAACATACCAGGCACTAAGTGGGCCACAGAAGAACATTTGAACATTCTTCTGCCTACAGCACAGCATGACTTTATTGCCGGCTTGCTCAACATATCGTTGTCGTAAGTTAATTATATTCGAAATTCTCCTGGTCGTTTGTTGGATCTATGCTTTGTTACAAGTCCTGAAAGTGTGTTTCTGAATAGAGTAGTACCTCTTAGTCAACCACACGATCTATACCATCCAACTTTCGAGGTGACAATCGACACAGGTACCGTAATAAAAGTGAGGCCAGATAAGTCAACCAAACGAATTCATTGTTTTCGTAGGGCAAACTTTCGGAGGCTAAATCTTTTTGTATCTGGCTTTAATTGGTCCGATCTTTATTCTTGCAAAATAATGGCCGATGCCATAAATATTTTTTATAATGCAATTAAATCATTTTTTAACTCTTGTGTTCGTAGGTACTATCCGTCTATCTCTAACAAACCTCCTTGGTTTAATAAAGAGTTAACACATCTAAGAAATGCTAAGTCCAGACTTTGTACAACATTTAAAAATACCGGTTCTCAATCTATATTTTCTAAATATTTACCGCGCTTAATGCTCAGTGTTATAAGAATGATTTAAACCGTTGTAAGTTCCAGTTCGCACAGGATCCCAAACAGTTTTATAATTTCGTTAATTTCGCTATTTTTTGAAAATACTACGGTAACATCTGATCGGGCAATAGCCGATCTATTTGCCAAGTTTTTTACCTCATACCGAACGGCCTTACTCTTAAGCGGTATCAAAATCAATTTTAATATTCTGTCCCACTCTAACCGAAAGCTCACTGCTTTATGATCTTCAGCGAGTTAAGCCTGTTTATTCGCCAGGTCCCGACGGAATTCCTGGCTGTGTGCTTAGATTCTGTGCGGAAGCCTTGTGCAAACCTATACTGAAATTGTTCAATTTATCTCTGGAATCTTCACAGTTCCCCCATATATGGAAGGAGTCCTTGGTGATTCCTCTCCATAATACAGTAGCAAATCGGATGCAAGCAATTACAGAGGAATCTCCAAATTGTCTGCTATCCCTAAGCTTTTTGAAAACGTTATCACTCCTCATTTGCAGCACCTTTGTAGGTCAATTATATCACCATGTCAGCATGGGTTCATGAAACGCAGATCAACAACTACTAACCTTCTGGAGCTAACCTCCTTCATAGTACAGGGCTTCAAAAATAATCTTTAAACAGATGTCATTTATACGGATTTCAGTAAAGCATTCGACTCTGTTAATCATTCACTTTTAATAAAAAAAACTTGATTTATTAGGTTTCCCTGTTGATCTCCTAAATTGGATTCTAAGTTATCTGAATGGCAGGACGCAACGGATCCTCTTTAAAAATTCTCTATTTCCTTTTTACCTTATTTACTTGCCTAGGAGTTGCGAATGAAATGAAACTCTTTATGCGCCAAACTAAAGGTGACTTGAAAGGACTGATCAGCAGTTTTGGCGTGACTAGAGATAGTTTTCGTTGAGCTGATGATCTTTATTCCGCGATAGATTCATAGCCTCAAGCTGTTAGAGGAATCTCCAAAGCGCAAGAAAGCCTCTGGTGGTAGGCTGGCTAAGGGAAATACCCCGCAACCTCCGGCAAGCGATCAACAGGACTCCAAAGAAATCAGTTGACGATCGCAGCAAACCCTCAAATGTTGCTTAGATCGGCAGCTAAAAAAGATTCGAAGCAATCCGATCAATCCGTTGTGGAGAGAGTCCAGCCTTGGATTGCTACAGATTCCGTTTTGTCCGCACTGGTTTCACAACTCAATAGTTTACCACCACAAAGGAATATTAAGTCCGGACTACCGGCACAAGTTGGCACATCACAAATACAACCTGCAGTGCCAAAACCCCTCTCGGCGGTTCCACTAAAGAAACAAATTTTCGTTTCCCGGCTTTCCCCTGATCAAACATCATTTGATGTATTGTCTTATATACAAGACAAAACAAAAGCCGACAACATAAAACTTTTCTTACCCTAGAGACATCTCATCTTTCAAGATATCTGTCCCTAATGAGCTATTCTCGACCATATGTTCTGGTGATTTTTGGCCGGATAGTATGGTTGTGAAAGAGTTCGAAGCTAAGATTAAAAATAGAAAAAAAGGGTCCGTGGGAATTAAACTTCCCTCACGTGCAGAGAACTGCAACGAGTATGATTAAGTATGAACAAATACTCTGTTCAAAAAGAGAATCAAAACGGTACCAATCAACACGACCTTGTCCATTCATTATAAGTATGCCCAGCGTCAAACTGATTTGAATTAGAGTGAACTGTGCACGAAGTAGGAATTAAGGAATCAGACTCGGCTATACGGTATGGGCTACTTCGGTTGCAATCAAAGTGGATCGGCTAAAGCCGTACGACGTTCCATAGCATTGAACGTCTTGATTGCTTTGTTTTGATTTGGTTTGATTCAAATCATTTGAGGTATACTCGAGTAAAAATGTATGAACTGTGGTGGGAAGCGCAAACTGAACGATTCTCATAAAAAGAAAGTAACTTCAGGAATATAATTATTTATTTATTTACATATATGTCTTTACTTTATGGCAGGAAATTTTTATAAATTGAATTTAAAAATATTAGGCTATCGACTGAGCCAGGTGCAATGACTCGAGTAAATGCTTTCAGTTAGTATGATGTTCTACCCGAACTCTTTCAAACGCTTCAATCATACACATATTAGTGCGAATTATTTTCGGTTGTATCCTACAATAGTAAACGTGCAAAAGCAAATCAAGTATGAGGTGATTGGTAAATACTTTAAGTGTGTTGATTGTTGCTGATCGAAGGCAAATGGTTCGATTCATATACATGAATCAAACCGAAAGAATCGTTGAGAGTCCAAATCAGTACTCGAGTATGAACAAATATGTTTGACTCGTTGCAGCTCTCTGCTCACGTGGCCAGATCACTGCCCTATCCACCTCTACTACTTCTACTTCTTTATCTTTTTAAAAAAACTAAAATCTAGTCTCACTATCTGTTATCAAAATGTAAGAGGCTTGTGTAGTAAGCTAACTAATTTGTATTCAGATAGCCTTTCGTTTGCATCCCATATGATTGTGTTTACAGAGACTTGGTAAAAACCGGGTATACTTAACTCTGAAGGTTTCCCAGGTATGTACACAGTATACAGGCATGATCGTCCCTCCAGGCGGGGAGGTGGAGTCCTTATTGCTGTTAGGTCTACTTTCACGTCAGAGAAGATACTTTTTGACGAGTTCCGTAACTTAGAATTCTTATGCATAAAGCTGTCATTTTCTGATAGCTATGTTTATATTACGAGCTCTTTCATTCCGCCGTCTTCTGAATTTCCTGAATATATAAAGCATTTGTCCGCTATCCAATCCGTTTCAAATAGATTGTCTGATAGGGAACAACTAGTTGTTCTAGGTGACTTTAACATACCAGGCACTAAGTGGGCCACAGAAGAACAGTTGAACATTCTTCTGCCTACAGCACAGCATGACTTTATTGCCGGCTTGCTCAACATATCGTTGTCGTAAGTTAATTATATTCGAAATTCTCCTGGTCGTTTGTTGGATCTATGCTTTGTTACAAGTCCTGAAAGTGTGTTTCTGAATAGAGTAGTACCTCTTAGTCAACCACACGATCTATACCATCCAACTTTCGAGGTGACAATCGACACAGGTACCGTAATAAAAGTGAGGCCAGATAAGTCAACCAAACGAATTCATTGTTTTCGTAGGGCAAACTTTCGGAGGCTAAATCTTTTTGTATCTGGCTTTAATTGGTCCGATCTTTATTCTTGCAAAATAATGGCCGATGCCATAAATATTTTTTATAATGCAATTAAATCATTTTTTAACTCTTGTGTTCGTAGGTACTATCCGTCTATCTCTAACAAACCTCCTTGGTTTAATAAAGAGTTAACACATCTAAGAAATGCTAAGTCCAGACTTTGTACAACATTTAAAAATACCGGTTCTCAATCTATATTTTCTAAATATTTACCGCGCTTAATGCTCAGTGTTATAAGAATGATTTAAACCGTTGTAAGTTCCAGTTCGCACAGGATCCCAAACAGTTTTATAATTTCGTTAATTTCGCTATTTTTGGAAAATACTACGGTAACATCTGATCGGGCAATAGCCGATCTATTTGCCAAGTTTTTTACCTCATACCGAACGGCCTTACTCTTAAGCGGTATCAAAATCAATTTTAATATTCTGTCCCACTCTAAACGAAAGCTCACTGCTTTATGATCTTCAGCGAGTTAAGCCTGTTTATTCGCCAGGTCCCGACGGAATTCCTGGCTGTGTGCTTAGATTCTGTGCGGAAGCCTTGTGCAAACCTATACTGAAATTGTTCAATTTATCTCTGGAATCTTCACAGTTCCCCCATATATGGAAGGAGTCCTTGGTGATTCCTCTCCATAATACAGTAGCAAATCGGATGCAAGCAATTACAGAGGAATCTCCAAATTGTCTGCTATCCCTAAGCTTTTTGAAAACGTTATCACTCCTCATTTGCAGCACCTTTGTATGTCAATTATATCACCATGTCAGCATGGGTTCATGAAACGCAGATCAACAACTACTAACCTTCTGGAGCTAACCTCCTTCATAGTACAGGGCTTCAAAAATAATCTTTAAACAGATGTCATTTATACGGATTTCAGTAAAGCATTCGACTCTGTTAATCATTCACTTTTAATAAAAAAAACTTGATTTATTAGGTTTCCCTGTTGATCTCCTAAATTGGATTCTAAGTTATCTGAATGGCAGGACGCAACGGATCCTCTTTAAAAATTCTCTATTTCCTTTTTACCTTATTTATTAACGACCTTCCCTTAATAATAAATCATTCGCGTGTACTAATGTACGCTGATGATGTAAAATTATGCTTGCAATATAAGGACATTTCTCGCCATTTGGACTTACAATCCGATCTAGATAGCTTTCGAACCTGGTGCTGTGATAACGTATTAAACTTAAATGGCTCTAAGTGTAAAGTTATGACCTTCTATCAAGCCAACTCAATGCACGCAACTTACACTTTAAGTGGGTGCTCTTTAAACAGAATAACACATGTTGATGATAATAGTGTTCTTCTGGACCCTAAACTTAAATTTTCAGACCATATTTCGTCTATTGTCAATAAGGCCAGGAGTGTGCTTGGTTTTATAAAACGGTGGCGGTACATCTCTAGTCCGTCCGATCCTCGAGTATGGATGACCTGTTTCGAGTCCACAATATGAAGTTTACTCGGACCGAATTGAATCGGTTCAAAAGAACTTCTTACTTTTTGCCTTACGGCGCCTTAATTGGGATTCAAACCTTAGATTACCTCCTTATTTAAGTAGACTTATTTTAATTAACTTACCCTTTTTAGCTAACCGTAGAACGATGCTTGGAACAGTCTTTATTATTAACCTTATTCGTGGTGAAGTTGATAGTCCCGACTTGGTTAGTCGGCTAAACTTTACTGTTTCAAGCAGATTTACTAGAAATTACGTACCGTTAATTTTAAATCAATGTAGATCTAATTATGAGTTGCATGATCCCTAAAGAGTATTATGTTCTGAATATAATAGATTCTATCCTATTATCTCTAATTCTGACTCTCTGTCGTTCTTAAAGCGATCTATACTAACGTATTTATCAAACTCTTAGATCTTACTAGTATATATATATATTTCCTCGTTCTTTACTGTCTTCTATATCGCGTCTATCTTTCCGCGATTCGAGCCGTACGATACGCGGTAGCGCCGTGTTCGGCAATGAAGCCTCCAAACCACCCAAGCCGACAGAGGTCAAAAAGCGACCTCCACGTAAGAGGGAGCGCTCCAAGGGCGTCCCCTCCGACCCCTCGGCAAAGCGGCAACGCGTACAGCCAGGGCGATCCCTTGCGGAGATCGCGAAAAACCGCATTCTCCTGGGCGTGGTCGACAGAAACGACCCGAGTGGCAGGATTCCACGGAACAAGTGGAAGTGGGTGGAGGCAGCCCTAGCCATAAAATGCTTCGAGATTCTGGCCAAGGAACCTGGCCCCCCTCCTGTCTGCAAAGACGTGGGATGGTTCCAAGGCGGCGTCAAGGTGATCGCCTGTGACGATGAAGGTTCTGCAGAGCTATACAAAGCCGCAGTAATGGAGCTGGGGGAGGTGTATGAGGGCGCCGGGCTTGTTGCGCTGAGCTGGTCCGACGTACCTTGCCGACCCCATCCATCAAGGCGCCGGACCAGATCCTCACCATGCTGCAGCGCTTCAACCCGCACCTTCCCACCTCGGACTGGCGTGTGGTGAAGGTCGACGAAATGGAGGGACCAACAAACCAGGCCATCCTCATTCTAAACAAGGAGTCCCTGGCTCCCAATGAGGCCGCTCACGGGGAGCTAAACTTCGGGTTTAGCTCAGTGACCATAAAGGTCTACAAATCGTACTCTGCCAAGGAGGATCAGGAAGGCAGTGGAGAAGTGATCGAGGAGATCGCCTCCGAGATCGAGGCATCGCAAACCGAGGACGGCTACTCGACCGATGACATGGGTCAATTGACGGACCTGGACACATCGGACGAGGAGGGAGCCGATACAACCGTGGTAGAGACGCCCAGAGCAGATAACCTCCACCACAGTAAGGAAGCTTCCGCTGGTCTTCAACTCATCTGGCTGAAGATGGAGTCCACATAGTCCTGATCCAGGAACCTTGGATAGTGGGAGGAAAGATTTCAGGATTAGGGACTAACAAATATAAGCTTCTAACAGCTCCCAGCGAAGGTAAAATTAGGGCCTGCATTCTAGCCAAAAAGCACCTTAGCATTTTTTTGCTCCATAATTACAGCGATCCAGACAAAGCGGCAGCCACCGTGGAGAGTCTGCCATCTCCGTTCCGAGTGCTGTCATCATACATGGCCTACGAAAGGCATGATGATCCGCCGGATGAACTGGTAAGGAGACTGGTAGAAGACAGCGACAAGCAAAACATAGGCCTACTAATAGGCTGTGATGCTAACGCCCACCATACACAATGGGAAAGTTCAGACACAAACGACCGCGGTGAGTCTCTTTTTAACTTTATCTTTAGTTCAAATCTATTCATATGTAATAAAGGTAATGACCCCACCTTTATCATTAAGAACCGAAAAGAGGTAATAGACGTAACTCTCGTCTCTAAACCACTATTAGAGACAGTAACTCACTGGAGGGTGCTAGATAAGCACTCTTTCAGGTACATAGAAACGACCCTCACAATCAACCCCTCAAAACTAGCAGTTTTCACAAACCCAAGGAAAACAGACTGGCAAAAATACATAAATATTTAAAGGGAAAAAATCCCAACGGATCCCCCTCCATACCCCCAAACAATCTCTAGTCTAAACGAACTAGTTTCAATTTTCACAGAAACCTGCAACTATGCACTAAAAAAGGCCTGCCCCAATAGCAAGCGCAAAAGAAAAAGAAAACCTCCCTGGTGGTCAGCAGAACTGTCCCCCCTCTGAATAGACTGCAGAACCCTTTTTAACAGGGCCAAGGTAGGAAATGAGGAGGCCCTGTGGACCGCCTACAAGAGAGCCCTTGCAAACTACAAAAAAGCCATCAGGAAAGCAAAGCGATCCTCGTGGCATTCCTTCTGCTCAGAAATTGAAAATACAACTGAAGCAGCCAGACTTAGACAAAATCATACCCGCACAAATCCAGCATGCGGGAAATATAGCCATAAACTGGCTTCTTGACATTTTTAAACGGTCCCTACTTCTTGGACACCTACCACAATCGTGGCTAGAGTCCCGTATTGTCTTCATCCCCAAAGCTGGGAAACCATCACGCACGACCCCCAAGAAAGAATCATTGGTCTGCATCTGGGATCAACTCTCAACCCTAGTCTCATCACAAACACGCAACAAACCTACAAGAAAGGGAAATCGACAGAGACAGCACTACACTCTCTCGTCTCCAAGATAGAAAAATCAATGTCCCTGGACATAGAAGGAGCTTTTAACAACGTCATCCCAACGGCGATTACCGAAGCCCTGATAGACCTTGGGCTGGACCTCCACTTGGTGGGACTCATAAACCAACTGCTCACCTGCAGTAAGGTTATGTCTTCACTAGGCGCGTCAATCCTCACTAGGCACGTCAGCAGAGGCACTCCGCAAGGATGCGTCCTCTCCCCACTTCTTTGGTACATAGCAGTCAACTCGATTCTACGCGACATGGAAGGGTGGGGCTGCCGGATAATAGCCTATGTGGACGACGTTGCTATCATCTTCACAGGCAAAGCTTCAATAGCACTCTTCACGTGCAAGAAAGCAATAGGGCTCAAATGGGGCATGACACCCTATATAGTAAACTGGATATATACGGCCATCGTCAGACCAAAACTACTGTACGGAGTCGTGGTATGGTGGCCGGCTCTGAACAAGAATTCCAGCATAAAAATGCTAGCAAAAATGCAAAGAGCTGCGACACTCTGCATCAGCAGTGCTTTACGCACCACCCTAAACGAAGCCCTAAATGCCACACTCAACCTCCCCAAGCCCAGAACTAGCTGACATGGAACAGGCCACAGTAGCGGCAATCAGGCTTACAGATACCAAACAGTGGAACCCACAAGAAGTGGGTCACTCATGTATCCTAAAAAACATTCAAACAGTCCCCTTCAGGACAGACTACTGCACTCCTACGTTGTACATACAAACACCTTTCCACACAATCATCCCAGAGAGGGACGATTGGAACTCACAAATACCTGGCCCCCAGAATGCTATATACTTCTATACGGATGGGTCAAAACTACAGAACAGAGTAGGAGGAGGAGTTTACTCCAAACAGCTAGGCCTACGCACTTCGTTCAGACTCCCCGATCATTGCAGCGTCTTCCAGGCTGAAGTGGCAGCAATAATGGAGGCCCTAAAACACTTAAAATCACTAAAGCCGGAAGGCTCACATGTAAACATTTTTAGTGACAGCCAAGCAGCTATCAAATCGATTGACTCAATCTCGAAAACAGTATCGAATTGCCGATCATCTTCATCATCAGCCTTATATGGGTACCCGGACACAGAGACATAGAAGGCAACTGCATCGTAGATGAACTAGCTCGAGAGGGCTCTACCGCGTCACTCATACAAGAGATGGAGGGCATGAGTATGCTTTTAGCCACTTGTAAACTACTACTTAGGGAAAACCTATACCGTAACAAACAGACAATATGGGAAAACACCACACACTGTCGCCTAACACGCCAAATATGACCAAAAATAAGCTCAAAAAGAAATTCAAAACTTTAAAGATTGAACAGAGCAAACTTCAGCACTGCTATGAAAGTCATCACAGGGCATTGATTGATAGGCACCCATGACAGAAGACTAAATGCCCCGTATAATGATTTCTGCCGTAGCTGTAGGGACGAAGAAATGGAAGAAACAGTAGAGCATCTACTATGCCACTGTCCAGCACTGCAAGCGAAAAGACTTGCTCGCGGGACTCGCACAAAAAAAAAAAAAAAAATTAGGAAGCAGATTCCTGATAGACACGTCCGACCTGTCAGCCACCGATCCACATCGGATACAAAAATTCACCAGCGCCTCTGGCTGGAGAAACTGCTAACTTCACACGAAACTCGACACGTAAAAGGGGAAAACACACACGTTATCACAATGGACCTCTAATGGTCTAAGTGCGTCGGATAACCGACGTCCGGTAAAACCTAACCAAACCTAAGGATCTTCAAGCGAACAGTGCATCGTCGTCGGGACCATTACCATACCAAATTATTGTATCCAGCATTCCGCAGCCCCAATAGTGTATAGCGCGGAAAACGGAGTTTACTCAGAATATATGAGCAGTGTGCTGACGCGAGAAGCGGAGTAGGCCAAAAAACCGATGACATAACGTTTGATGGACAACCTTGACAAAAGAGGATCGTATTGCGCGGCACGCGACGATCCATCAGGCATGCGGACCCATAAAGACACCAGTACACGGGCACTAATACGCCGACGTAAAAGATTTTCCTTTCTTGTTTAATGAATAAAAATATCGGGTATTTTTTTACAGAGTTTCAGGTTTACTCAAGGACCCCAGCTAAATAAATTATGGTGAGCGAAACTTTATTTATTTAATATAATCCCAAAATACGAAATTCAGACAAGTCATAAAACAAACAAGAGAGAACGCTTTAGTCGAGTTCACCGACTATCTAATACCCGTTACTCAGCTTGTGGAAGTACAAAAAAAATTTCAACATTGGCCGTTTTTGCCAGCTTTTGGGCCTTAGAGTAGTCGGGTCATGAAACAGCAACAAACTTGCGCTGCGTCTATGTCTCTGACGAATCTAGTATACCCTTTTACTTTACGAGTAACGCCGCCGAAAAAATTAATTAGTACTGTTATTATTACCTAATTAAATATTTTATGGCGCCCCCGGGTGGACAGTTTAATTAAAAAACGGCAAAAAAAAAAAAAAGTTACAGTGACACAGATTCCTGATTATTGCTGACATCACCGAGACATTCACAGTAAAGGAAAGTGGCTTATAAAATTTCTCAGAGGAAACCAAATTTGTGCAAAAAATTTAAAGCTGAAGTTGGAGACAAACTTAATGTTTATTGTCTTGTGCCGCAACTCATTAGAGGGTAAGTTGTCGTTCTTGATGACGACCATGTCATCGATGCGAAGATTTTTTGTCGGGGCCTGCCATTTAGTGCGCTTGGCACCATCGCACATGGAACTGCTGATGGAGAGCCTTCAAATGCTGCCACCGATTTATAATGGATTTCGTTTCTCCCTTTACTTCGGGTTCCACCGTGGACATAAGGGGTCCCCCTTGGAGTCCGTCCAGCAGTAATGTAGGCATCTGTGGAATGATGGCTGCAGCCATTTCGGAAAGCAATACTTTGGGAAAGCAATATTTTGGGAGTGAAACCGTTTTGACTGGTGCTACCCGGGTCTTCGCGGTTAGGAGTTGCACCATAATGGTGCTGCCCACTTCTACGCGGACCTATATTGCCGCCCCATAAGCCTTTTGCGATGCATCGCAAGAGCCATGATACTCGACCTGGAACTCTGGATGAAACGAGAGCCAGCGTGGAATGCGTATCTGCTCTAAAACCGAATAACTTTGGAGAAAATTAACCCATCGCTGAAAAAGCTCATTTGGAATATCTTTGTACCGCCCAAGCTCCTGTAGCCAAATCTCCTGTACGAAAATTTTAGCTCGAAGCATAAACGGCGCTAGCCAGTCTGCAGGGTCGAATAATTTGGCAATTTGGAACAGGACTTGGCGTTTTGTGAAGGACGTTTCAATAGCCAACTATGGCGGAACGAAGAAGAATTCGTCGGAAGTTGCCTTCCAGCGAATACCGAGGGTTTTGGCAGTGCTTTTTGAATCGATCTTGAGAAAATCAGTATTTAAGAGATGGTCGCTCTGAATGGCCGCTAAAACTTCCTTTTGGTTGGGGTCCATTTCCTCAATGGGAATCCGGCGGAATTCAGAGCGTCTTGGAGCTCTTGCACCATGAGCTGAGCTTCTTCCGTGGAGTCCGCTCCGGCTAGAACATCATCCACATACATAAAATTTCGCATGATATTGCTAGCTTTTGGATGGCTGAGTTCTACGTCAGCTGCTAGCTGCTGCAGTACTCGGATGGCCAGGAACGGCGCGCAATGGACTCCAAAAGTTACTGTTTTTGATTTGAAATCTCTGATTTCCCCTCTATTATTTCGGAAAAGTATTCTTTGGAATGGAGTGTGCTTTGGATCTACCCAGACCTGCCGATACATTTTTTCGATATCGGCGCTAAACACTTTTCGGAAATAGCGCCACTTCAGAATTTGAATGGTTAAGTCGGACTGTAAGACAAGGCCAGCATAAAGGATATCATTTAAACTGGTACCATTCGATGAAGGGCTGGAGGCATTGAATACTACACGGAGTTTAGAAGTTACGCTCTCCGGTTTTAAGACGGCGTGATGTGGTAGATAATAGGCGTTGCAGTCATGGGTAGGGAGAACTTGTCGCATGTGCTTTAAGTCGAGATATTCCTGGATCACCGAATTCTATGTCGCTTTTAAGGCCTCATCTCTTTTTAGACGCTGCTCATTTCTTAAAAACTGAGCCAACGCGAAAGACCTGGAATGCCCTAGCCCGGAACCGATATGTTCTGGGTCGCGAAAAAGCAGAGTAACGACATATTTGCCGCACTCGTCTCTCGTGGTCGTTTGAAGGAAATTCTTCTCGCACATGGAAACGGATTCTTTTACCAACTTTATTGGTATATTCTCCACCTCCCAAAATTTTGTGAGTAAATTATCGAACGCGTGGGAGATCTGCGTCGAAAAGGAGGAAATTCTGCTTTGTGCTGAGGCTAACACTGGTCCAGTTAATACCCAGCCGAAAATGGTCTTTTGTCCCAAGAGAGTGCCACAGATGTTGGATTTTGCTCCACTCAGAAGCACCGAAGGCAGAATGTCGGCTCCGATAAGGACAAATAGACGTCATGCGCTCTCATAGAATTTTGGATCCGCCAGTGGAAAATCGGGAAGATCCCGAGGCAAATTTTTCGGAATTGGGTAGGAAGGCAGATTTTCGGCTAGTTGAGGGAGGACATAGGCCGTCGTCTCCAACTGCAACACGGGCCTGTTCGGAGATCGGATGGTGAAACTGCAGAGCTTCTTGGACTGAGCTGCTACTGTTTGGTTTAAGCCTGAGACTTGGGCTTGTACTCTGAGCCGGAGTCGATCAGGGCGCGTGCCTTAAAGTTAGTGCCCAGATGGGAAATATTGATCACGGCAGTGCCAGGAAGGATAGCTCTTGAGCCCGTGGCGAAATAGTTTTGAACACCGGCTTGCTCATTAGGAACGAAATTAACTTGATTAGCAGAAATTGGCCTTGCAGGATTTGAAGGACTTGAATTGCTTGAAAAGTGGTTGTTTCGGTGCAACAACGTGTGACGCCGGCCACGGCAGGTAAAACAATAGTGCGTGCTTTTGCACTCACGAAGCTGATGTCCCTTTGCAAAGCAGTTTAAGCATAACTGCTTCTGTTTAATGTAGGCTGACCGGTCGTCAACCGAGATTTGAAGAAAACGCGGACATACACGGACAGGATGGTTTTCCTTGTTGCACAAGTTGCAACTTTTAGATTTTGGAGCCACTTTCGTCTCGTAGGAACTTATTTTTCTAGAGAACCCACTTGAATTCATCGCTTTAGAATTCGATTGACTTGGTACGGGCGGTCTCACATCATCGATGGGAAGGTGTTCAGCTCTACCCATGTCGGGATGTCGGCTTTCTTATGGAGCGACTGCTCCCGTAAGGAGAGAGTTATCTTCGGGAGCTTGGATGAACACAGATATATCAGCAGGCAGTCCCAGTTCTCAATGTTGATGCCTGACATTTCTAAGGCAGTCAAGCAACCCTGAACAGTACTTTGCAGTACCTTCAAGGCCGCCCCAGATTCCTGTGGCATCGAATGCACATTAAACATGATTTTCAATTGACTGTTGACCAACAATCGTTTATTTTCGAAACGCTCTGTTAGGTTATCCCACGCAGAGCGGATACCCTCGTTGATGAGAAGCAAAATCGAAACAATGGCATGCGCGTCGCCACTGGTTTTGGCATTTAAATGGAATAACTTTTTAACCGGAGTCAGCCGTGGATTATTTATATGGCTGTGAAAAGATCCCGGAAAGTCGGCCAGCGAAGATAGTCGCCTGCGAAATCTTCTGTATCGCATGGAGGCAACCGACACCCAGCGTTTGCGGCTGGGAGGGACTGAGATGTGCCCTGTTCGATTTTATCAACGAGCTGGGCAACACACCTTGCATAGACTGAATAGCAATAACTGTACTTAGGCATGTTGCCTGCTGCCGCTTCGCCTGCTCACACAAGGCACTCGGAGCAGATGTCGAATTCCTTTTCAACCTTTTCCCATAGGATTCGGACTTGGTCGCGACGGACGCTAAGCATCGTGACGGTTGGAGCATCAGATTCCGAAGTGTTGATCTGAGCCTCAAATTACCTTAAGCGGTCAGAAACCGGAATGAAGTTGGCTAGCGCTAGATTGGAAGCAGCCATATTTTTAGCTGTAAGCTGTACTGTGGCTTTGGATGGACTAGCACAGTCGTCGAAAATCTGCGCAGGCGTTTTCACCGAAATGCTTGGAATTCTTGGACTCTTCGGCCCTTGTGGTGAAAAAATAGACCTGGGTTTGTCAGCGGACAATTTCTTTTTATCGTCCCCGATGGGCATAATCGAAGAAATGCGAAATGGTAAGGAAGCGGTTTTGGAGCACGGTCACACTTTTGCAAATGTGGACAGATTATCGTTAGACTGCACTTAATAAGTTTAAGATTGCTGCCGTGAACGGTAGAAGCAGCGGAAAAAGATCGTATAGGATGTAAGTGGTGTAAAATTTACTAAGTGGGAACGCCTCAGTTTGGACTAATTGGACAGCTGACTTGGAGTGAAAAGCGAATTGTATAAATGTCCAGTGATTTATGGTAATCAGGTCCACCTGATTTACGGTTGGAACACTTGGAATGTGGAACACGGTCGCAGAAATGTTTATTAGAACGTAGCAAAAAATTTTATTTTTTTCTTTACAAGTGGAAACGGAGATATTTGGAATGGTGGAATTGGAATCTGTTCTCCGCGTTGTAAGTACTTCTAAAAACAAACAAAAATGAATATCCAAGCAATACAGGAAAAAATATTTGTCGGATGAACGACTAATATTTGGCGGTCGTCTATTTATTTTTTAAATTTTGGTTTACAAAGAAAATTTGTTTTTGGATGAAAAAATTATTGTGGATCTTGTAGATGTTATAAAAATTTAAAAATAATTAAATAAATATTGAAAAATTTATTTGTTAAAAAAGAAAACCCGCATTTAATTTATTGCTCGGAAATTGATTTGGAAATTTATTTATGGTGTATTTTATGGATAGAAAATAAACGCCTTTTCCGCGTCGGCACCTTAGAAAAAATTTTATTTGTTTCTTTGGACTTGCCGTCGGGGAACAATTTACACTTTGGTATATGTGTATAAGAAATGCAGATAATATGCGCAATGTATGTTGGTAATATATGTAAATAATATATGTAGGTAATATATGTGATATATGTGGGTTTAATATATGTAATATATGTTGCTGTAATATGGAATATATGTTGATGTAATATGGAATATATGTTGATGTAATATGTTATATATGGAACTGGCGTGTAAATGTTTAATTTATATTTTATTTGGAATGGCCAGAGGGTATGCGTTGTTTGTCTTGTTATTGTATTCTTCGATAGCAAATTGTATTAAGTGGACTGCGGAGTTTAAGCATAAATGTGTTGCGAAAAGAATTTGGCTTGCGTTGAACACAGTGAAACGAGAACAGAATGGTTGCCACTTTTGGCAGAGCTTTGGACTTAGAAATTTTCACTGAACTTGGCTCAAATTATTTTCACTTTTTCACATTTGGAATTTTACACTTTTTTGAACTTTTTATTCTTTTCGCACTTTAAAATTTCGGGATGATTATTTAAATATATTTGGAGATTTGGACTTTTAACTTTCACGAACGAAGGTAAAAGGGAACGGTGGGTAATATGGCGGCGCCCGTAGGAATGAATAAGTACTTTTTCATTAATTGCCTTTTGTCGGAGAAATCCGTTAGATTTGACAATAAATCTTACAGCAAATTAAACGAAATTGGATTTTCGAACCTTTTGCTGCAGACCGGCAATTAAAAGGAATGGAAATTTCGTACTTATCTTGGAATTTGTTCGCTGGTGGACAAAATCGAAAATCCAGGCTATCCGGCTCGAATGGATCAAAATGTTGGATGAGGGGTTGGCTGGCCTGGAATTTTCCGGTATGCTGTAAGATAAAACATTCGGACAGGCGAACTTTTAATAATTGCGCGGGCGCGACCGGGCGTATTGTTTATTCAGCGAATTACAATTAGACACTTATGCTTATTCTACTTAGCTAAGCTCCCCCAAGCGCAGCGGAGACTCCAATTTGAGCTGGCACGGGAAGAGTATAATTGGAGATTCTGTGGTGAAGAGCGATTGGAGATTCTGTGGTGAAGAGCGAGATAGAAAGAGAGAGGGAGGGAGCGGAGAGCGGATGACAGTATAAAGTATATATCTTCTTGATCAGGGTCAATACCCGAGTAGATCTGGCCATGTCTGTCTGTCCGTTTGTCTCTCCATTCGTATGAACGCCGAGATCTGAGAAACTATAAAAGCATGAAAGTTGATATTCAGCATACGAACTCAAATCGACAGATGTTTCTCGATTCATGTTGCCAAGCCCACTCTAACGCCCGCAAGCCGCCTAAAACTGCCACGCCCACACTTGAAAAGTTTTGTCATATTTTTTCATTTTATTATTATTATTTTAAATTTTCCTTGATTTTCCAAAAATGTGTACATACTGTGAGTGATATAATAATAATATAATTTATTTTTAAATATAAAATTAAAATAATTAATTGAAAATGGCACTGGCCACTTTAAAAACTCTTACGAATGTCTAACAAATGTCTAATCTTTATAAATAATAATTAAACATTGTTTAGTCTTCAGAAAATATCGCATAAGTCTGCATCCTCCTTGAGAAACCTTATCGATACTGTTTCGTCGATGTAAGGTTCTTTTATCAATAGAAGACAAAACAAAAATTTCGAATGTAATTTTGATTTATTTGGTATTGAATAGGGTTGACACAACGACCATACAAAAATAGCAGGAACAGGTCGATTATGAGACTTTGCCGCTTTGGTCCGATTTCGAGAAAATGTTAAATCGCCGATATCAGCATTTGTCAGCGAATAACCGACAAAGCCGAAGCAAGACAAATAAATTGTCGAGCAAGCCACATAATCGAAGCTCATATTAGTGTTCCTCCTCTAACAGCGAGCCTCAGCAAACTTGTAGCTATTGCAATACAGCAGATCATTTAGCTCGTTTGGACGTCTCTCTGAAATGCAAAGGTTCGAGTTTGCTAAGTCTGCCTTCTAATGTATTAATTTTCTCCAAAAAAGACAAAGGCAAAAAGTGTCTGCTCACATTACATTCTTCTACATAGCTACACATGGCCAGAAAACAGTTTGGCGTTGCCAACCCTACAAGAAAACATTTCCTCTTTTTAACCTAAATCAGCCATCCACGACAAATGTCATGAAACGTCATTGGACTGGGTGATGTGACAACGGTGAATACGTTCTTACCCGAGCTCTTCTGGACTCTGGGTCTCAAACTAATTTTATAACAGAAGCATTGGCGAACCGCGAACGTAAAGAGATGTCGAGAATCTACTTACTTGGTATTGGCGAGTCCAATGCTCAAGTCAAGAAAAAAGTGCACACAGGTGTGCAGTCGAGAATCAATTGAAGTGAGTTTTCGTTCGTTAACATCAGTGATTGGAAGATCCCAAAGAACCTAACACCTACCCCCTATTTCTTAAAGTCACAAAAAATTGATATGTTGATAGGAGCAGTATAATTTTTTTAATTGTTAGCTGTTGGTCAAATTAGACAAGGTACTTGGTTGCGTTGTCTCAAGCCGATACAAATCGACGGTCGTGAAACAAATAGTTATACCCGTTACTCATAGAGTAAAAGGGTATACTAGATTCGTTGAAATGTATGTAACAGGCAGAAGGAAGCGTTTCCGACCATATAAAGTATATATATTCTTGATCAGGACCAATAGCCGTGTCGATATGACCATGTCCGTCTGTCCGTCCGTCTGTCCGTCCGTATGAACGCTGTGATCTCAGGAACTACAAAAGCTAGAAAGTTGAGATTAAGCATACAGACTCCAGAGACATAGACGCAGCGCAAGTTTGTCGATTCATGTTGCCACGCCCACTCTAACGCCCAAAACTGCCACGCCCACTCTTTTGAAAAATGTTTTGATATTTTTTCTTTTTGTATTAGTCTTGTAATTTTCTATCGATTTACCAAAAACTTTTTGCCACGCCCACTCTAACGCCCACAAACCGCCAAAAACTGTGTTTAAGACTCTCCTTCTCCCTTCCGCTAGCTGAGTAACGGGTATCAAATAGTCGGGGAACTTGACTATAGCGATCTCTCTTGTTTAAGTTGTAGTAAAGAACCGTTAGAATCGATTAACCGCACACTACAGAAATTTCAGATTTGGACGCAGAAATGTTTATGTATTGTCAAGTAATGGTTCCTTTAGCGGATAGGAAGTTTCATCTTATAGTGTGTAGGAGAGGCGCCTTATTCAAGCTCAATTCGTCACATATGATACTGGACCAGCCCCATTTCTGGCTATTCAGTGTTTCAAAAGGTTGAGTAATTCTGCAAGATTTTCGTTCGCTAGAGCTGTTGACGTAATTGGATCGGATTTTTACGTCGACATGCTGCTTGCGTGGATGGGCTGAAGATAATTAAGTCTGAAGTGTCTCAGGTTTTCAAAAAAACTTTGTCACCGACCGAATATATTGAAGCTTTTTATAAGATTATTAAAATAGTTCAAAAGAACAAGTATAAAAAGAAATTGAAAAGGTTCGTAATGGCTTCAAGGTTGGACCTTGTCTTTAGCGATTCATCCCATTAATTTATAAGGATAAAAAGGATTATGATAACTTGGGGAGCGACTAGCTAACGCTTCTATATCTTACGATGCCAAGTTCCCCTTGCTGATGACGAAACGCTCCCCGTTTGTACAGAGCTACTTCCGGCATCTGCAGCATTCGAACATTCATGGCCCTCGAGCGCCTGTGAGCATCCTACTACAGCGTATTCGGATCGTAAACGCTCAGGAACTCTGCAGTCAGACAGTACGATCATGGGAAATTTACCCGCAGATAGACTCCGTGCTCTCCGTCCATTTTCGACATGGGGCGTTGATTTTTGTGGCCGTGTCTATACGACATTGAACATTCGAGAAAGGCCTCCATAAAAGTTATACGTTGCCTTATTTGTTTGTGTTGGGTCCAAGGTGGTTCCCGTTGAGATTGTATAATACTGATTTTTTTTATTGGCCGTTGATAGGTTTATTAATCGACGAGGATGTCAGCAAACGGTTCATTGCGACAACGCGATGAACTTCGTCGTAGCGAGTCGCCACATCGCGGTTTTTCGCGAGTGGATCGAGAAACTGTCGGACCCAATTCGTGAATTAACGGAAAACGTTCGTTAAAAAACGGATGCAAAATTGCGTTCGCACCCTTTCGGGCTCCGTACATGGACGGACTATGGGAGGCAGGTGTCAAAACTGCCAAGCACCCACTCCTACGAGCGGTGGGCAGCGCGCTTCTCAACGCGCATGAGATTAAAACAGTCCTCCTCGGAATATAGGCCGTGATGAACTCGCGTCCTCTCGAAGCCAGAACCCAAGGACACCTGCTAACAAGCGGGCCCCTACTCGCAAAACCCGCACTCCGGTCCAGACGGGTCTCAGTTGCTTACGGCGATGGCGGCTTGTCTCGTCAGTCAGGCAAACGTTCTGGCGGCGATGTCCTGGGACTTTAAGTTCGGAGCAAGTGGCACCACCAGCAGAACAACTTCAAGGAGGGACAGCTCGTCGTCTTGGCAGGGTATAACCTGGCAACTGAACAATGGCTGCTGGGAAGGTTCATCGTGACGCACGCAGGGGAGGACGGCATAGTCAGAGTCGTTGACCTTAGAAGGAGCGACGCAGCAGTGTATCGGAGGGCGACCTACAAGCTGGCGCCGCTGCCATTTTGTTGAAGCCGTGGAGCCGTTTAACTGGGCCGAAGTTGGCTGAAGTTATGTAATGTATTGGTTTATTGTTTTTTGTTTATTGTTTTATTCGCTCCGCGAATGTTTTTCAATGTTTCATTCATAAAAAAATGTCGGAATTAAGCGTAACATAAACACTTGCGACTCCTAAATCCTGCTGGGACCGCCCAAGGAAATTATAAATAATTTAATTTGCAAGTTTTATGTTTCCAAAGTGAGGACAACGTGCATCAAACCCCTATTTGTGCTACAGAAAAGTTTCTGACTGTAAAATCCGAAACCTTGTTTGAATTTGGTGGAACGAACTCACAATCTCAGTGACCTACCAGATAAGGATATGAGGATGGAGATGTTTGGACCACGGACGAGCCCGAAACGGTCGAAATTCTCGAGGCATTGGATGACGGAAAGGAATAGATAATATAGAAGCGGGAGTTCAGGCGCAACCTGTGGGAACAGCATTGCAAGAATCCGAAAAGGCGGTATAATGGGCACGAAAAGCCTATGGAGTTCCTAAAGCGGATCGAACGGACACTAACCAATTCCACAGGGCGATGACGGAGCTGCTGAAAGACAGTCCTTGAAAGTCGGTCATAGAAAATACATGGTTCTGGGACATGTGGTTGATGCTGATACAGAACGGAAACTGCAATGTCTTCGGAGAGAAATCACTAATGATAATAATCTTTAAGATGGTAATCACATTTGGTTAACAGCATCTGGTGCACCACATACAGCGCAATATTTATTGGATTAGTGGCAAAATCTTGCAGGTAGCGCCTCAAAATGCTACGTCTGGTATCGACGGAAAAGGCAAGTCAGGCATGGCTTACGGAACGTGTATGCCAGCTCGAGTCTTACTCTACAGATACAAAGTCTGCGTAGACAAATTGGATTATTGATAAATCATCCAGGTAGCGCTGCAGAATGCTATGCCTATATGTCTGTAAACGTTTTCGAGTTACAAACGACTACTGGTTAACATCAAATCGGATATGTTTTCGTCCCATCAAATTTTTGTTGTTGTGTAGTAGGCCTACAAACACCGACCGCTGAAAGCTGAGACAGCCAAGGAGAATCAGGGGAATACCGCCGTGGAATTCAGCAAGGAGCAAAATTGCTAAGTCACGACGAAGAAAGTCATGGAAGCAAGAACATGTAGCTGAAGTCCCCAAAGGTAGAAGGCGGTAGAGTTGAGACGTTTTGAGTAGGGTGAAGCCTCATCACAGATCCTAGCATTGAGACCCTATCAGAGATTGCGTGGCTTAAACCTGGGTGCCCAAAGCGATCTTGAAAATGCGTGGTATCGGATCATGCAGTCGAAGCAGACGTGAGGCTTGCTGTGGTTAGGCCCGGAAAGCACGACCGTTGGCTGCTACAGTAATTCTTTGCCCAAGTCCCCAACACCTAGCTAGGCTGGCCAGTAAAGTGCGCAAGCTCCCGAGCTTCTGGATCAGGTAAAGTGGTCTACCAACATGTATACAGGTGATACTCCGCCAAATAAGAATAGAAGGTGAAGCAAAAAAAAGGACTAGTTAGGTGAACCATTTAAACACATCTTGCCCAAGATGCAGACCTTAATAAGACCCTAGGATACGAAAAGAATGAGTCGCTGAAGATCATCAAGAAGAACTACTCGCCAAACATGCGAATAACTGAGATCCTACCATTTGGACGACCTAGAAGCACTCATGACGAGTACAACGATCTGCACAAGGAAAAGGAAGCATTCGCAGAAGAGCCCAAGTTTAACGGAAACAAAGCCCCAGCCACCGGCTCCACACACACACAGAGACACCAAGGAACGACACATTGTTACAATATTTACTACACAACCAAATTCAAGTGCACCCGTAACATGAACCTCCATGAACACTCTCCGAGTTACGGGGCGAGGACAGTCACTCCGCTCCCTCTCTCTCTCTCTCGCTCTTCACCACAGAATCTCCAATTCTACTTTTCCCGTGGCAGCTCAAATTGGAGTCTCCGCTGCGCTCGGGAGAGCTTAGCTAAGTAGAATAAGCTTTAGGTTCTAATTGGTATTCGCTGAATAAACAATACGCCCGGTCGCGCCCGCGCAATAATTAAAAGTCAAGTGTTCGCCTGTTCGAGTGTTTTACATATCAGCTTACCGGAAATTTCCAGGCCAGCCACCCCCAGCCCAACAAACACTTTATGATACCGTCAGATTATTATTATAAAATTGAGCAGGACGACTACTGTACGATGGAAAGTATGGCCTGTAAAGCATAACAACCCAGCAACGCTTACAAGAACAATTACGGAAGAGTATGTTGAAGCACTCTGCAAAGCAACAAAATAATTTAACAGCCAACCTTTATACACAATAGGTTGAGAAATTAGGCTAAGCCCAATAAACAGCTTTTATCTGTAATGGACTGACTCCATATTAGCTAATACGTTAAGCACGTCACAGACCGTCAAAGCAATGACAAGGTAAGAAGTATCATACAAGCAGGCAAGTTCAACAGCATGAAAAGCTATATCAACTGGACAGTCAAACACTGTTCCACTTCTCGTAGTTACTCTTGTACGTTTTTTGGGCTGTTAGAATTTGTCTTCGTACCTCCATTCTCACCAGGTCATTGGCTATTTCTTCCTTCCAGAAACGACAACAAATTATCGCAAACTTTGTTGTATTTGTACTCCAAATAGTAACTGGAACGGAGTCTTCTTTGTGGAGCAGTGGAAATGCGAATTTATAGCTCCTTGAACTTGCGCTACAGACTGATACCACTTGGATGGTTCTTCAGCGGACAACTTAGTTATCATTGAGATTAAGTTATCCCCTTACAACTCCTGTTGTAGTAAATACATGCTCAATTCCATTTCTGGTAATATGCTCTTGGAATTGATTTGACGTAAACGCGACTCCTTTATCGCTTTTGAGACGAACTAGGTGGCCAAAGACTATTTAGAAGTTGCATCCATTGGTCCGAGATATACAACATGAAGAGTATGCAGTGGCTTATCTCCCTTCTTGTTAATCAGAATACATTTCACGTAGTTGTCGATGATTTCACCTATTTTTTTCTCCATATGCGGAATCCAAAACTGTTGCTGCAAGGAGTTTATAGTTTTCTGGCTAATATCACGCGCTTCCTTCATCATTTTGTTCTCCGTTGATTTAGAGACGACTATGACCTCATTACCATCCAACACTTTGAAAAGTAAGTTCCCCCTTAAACGGGAAATTATTGTAGGGCTGCCTTTATATGAACTGAGATTTCCGACGCTACTACGCAAACATCTAGCGAGTCAGACTGTCGACGTGTTTCATTTCATCTCCTGCACGTTGCTCAACTTGGAATGGGAAATCTTTAAGATACAGTATCCACTCAACTTCTTCTCTGAGTACATCCTTCTTCTTCAATGTCTGAAAAAACGCTGCGCAATCAGTGAGCAACTTGAACTCCCAGAAGGTAATACCGAAACTACCTGATACTAATAATTAAATACGCAGCTGTAACTTCTAGAATCTGGTGCTAAAGTTTTTTTGCTCCAATATGCAACTGGATAAAGTTCGCCTTCGAATCTCTGCATTAATATGCCAAAACCTATTCATAGAAGCATCAGTAGTTCGGTGCTTCCTGTTATACAACTGCAAGAGAGGTTCATTAGACAGCGTCGTCATTTGTTAGCGGGCGGGCTATTACTGCATACCGTCGTACAAATTTCCGGATTTCCTAAGAACGATTGAACATCTTTAATGTTCTTGGGTCGACCAAACTTCTGAACAGCCTGTGTATTTTTCTTTCCTGGCCAGATTTTGCCGTCCTTCACTGTGTGATCCAAAAAGCTGATCCTCTTTTCCAAATAAGAACATTTTTTCCACTTCATGCACAATCCATATTTCCTCCAGGAGTTTTTTTTAGTTTGTCTATGCATACCTCGTTCGTTTGAACGAATATGATTATATCGTCGACGTAGATCTGCACGACATGTTCTTGTATCAGGTTTTGAAAAAGGGAATTGACAAAACGGTTTAATACGGCAGGTGAGTTGCAATATTCAAACGGAGCTTTGCAGAACTCAAATAAGCAGAGTAGCGACAACTAGACTCTTTGATCGGTACATGTACAAATCTGTTCTCGAGAATAGTGAATACTTTTGCAGATTGTAGCAAATGTAAGGCATTAGTTATGTTGGATATTACACGAATTGCGGCGACTTCTCTACTCTGCTGACATCGGCTGCAATTTGACGACTTGAATACTTGACAACTTGACAAATTGACGACGATTGACCCTCCGACACACCAACTTCTATGCTCGGACTTGATCCCTGACGACTACTTTTACTAATTGACAACTTGACTCTATCTTCACGATCCCAATTTTTTACTCTTCGTACGCCATGTACTCTTCCGTTGGTTATGTTGCTGGTGATGTTTCTTCCTTCGCTTAAACGCTTAGCAGGCACGTTGATAACTATCGATGCCCAACTCTACTTTACATATATATAGTTTACATATTCTTGGTCTGGCCATTTCCATCCGTCTCTCTAGTGATCAAGCATGAAGATTCCAGAGCAATAAATGCAGCGCAAATCGGTTGAACAATGTTGCCAAACCCACTCTAACGCTCATAGTTTTAAAAAATGTTTCGAATTTTTTTTCAGTTTATTATTTGTTTTTCAAATTTCTATTGGTGTGCCAACAATTTTGCTGGGTGCCTGGGTGCATTTAAGGCTCGTGTCTGTGGCAATTTATAAAGTTCGCAGCTGTCAAGGGAGCAGGTGAGAAAAGAGGACAAAGCTGAAAAAGGGGGCCAAGCAGCAAAGACGGCACTTCCAGACAGCCACCGGTACCTACACTTGGCGGAGGTGGAGACAGCAGGGATCCGGAACCAACACCACCCACTTTGTCTTCGGGTATCAGGGTGTCCGGCAACACCCTAGCCCTAAGTCTGGTCACAGTCCCCGCCAGAAGGAAGACCACCTGATTACTCACACCACGGCATGGCCAAAAGACAATGGTGATGACAGGGAGCCAAACTACAAGGTACAGGAATCACGCCAAACCAAGTGGATGACATCATCATCAGAAATCCAGCGATGGTCTCCGAACCATAAGAGAGAACATGGCCCCCGTGACTCATATATAAGACAGTGGTCCAGAATGCCAGACGTAAGGGAGAGTTTATTATGATATTCCGGGGATTGTCCAAATTCTGGAGGCGGATATCAGCATTGGAGGTTAGAGTATTCGCCCAACGGAAATGCTAAATAAAATCAAAATCTGTGAAAGAGAACATGTAGAATAATTTCACGAAGACGGTAAGAAAAACGTAGAAGGACGCTTACAGACAACAACACAAAAAATCTCCTGACAAATGCAGATGTCAACATCGGACGGATATCCTGCCTTTTGCCAGTTACTCAAGAAATCACCGCGTAGTAACTAGAGCTTGTTGAAAGACATTTTGGAGATATTTGGAGAGACACAGTTTTGAGAAGAGCTTGGAGAAGAAAGGGTTGGAAAAGAATACGTGAAAAGAAGAAGGCCAGGGACACCAGGGCTCTGCAGAATCGCAACGGCTAGCCGTTCGGGACGAAGCAAGTCACCGAATTGAGATACAGGTAGCTTCCGAAGGAAGAACATTGTAGAGTTCGGATTTCTATTTCCTCTTTGCAATACTGTTTCTACTATTTCCTCCCAATACTGGGTGCCGTTATCGGGTTTAAATCGCCTTTATCTTCCTAAGTGAAAAGGTTTCTGCTACGCCTTAAAGGATTTGAAGTTCTCAAACACATCAGATGTATGATTGAGAAAATGTGGGATAAAAAAGCAAGTCACCGAATTCAGATAAAAGTAGCTGAGGTTCTTGAAGGAAGAACACTGTAGAGTTCGGACGCCTTCCCCCAACACTAATCGAGATCACACCCAGGCGAGCCCGGTAGTGGTCGAACAGGCGAGCCCCATCCCAACGAGATCCAAACTTAACACATTCTGGCGTACATATTTTTTCCTTGTTTTATGTTGCTAGCTCTGATGCTGGCATCTGCACTAAATTGGCTTCGGATTCCTCTTCAGCAAGATATTTCAGGTATCATCTCTGTCAGACTTTGGGTTTTTTTTTTAAAATGGTATATCTAGTCTTTTCTATCCTCTTCTCTAGACTCCAGAACCTTGAACCTTTAATGTATACTTACAGCAGGCTGGATTGGACAGAGTTGGCACACTGGTAATAAGCTGTGTTTATGTTTAAATAATTTCCGTGTTGTTTCCTTTTCTTGTTGAATGAATAGAATGATAGAAATTGTGAGCAAGAAACTTGCGTTTTATTTTACCGGAGGCGTATGCAATGTGATCCCACTTACAAGAGTTAAATGCTACAACGTCATAATTGCTAAATCTAAAGCCTCTTATTACGATTTTATAAATATGGGATTGTAGGTCAAGTTCCTGAAATAAAGCCTGAAAAATAATATGTATTTATATAGTTTGTAAGCCACATAATTTCTGCTGTTGCTTGTTGGTAACCCGATGGGTGTGTTTTTTCTAATTCAAACCCCTCTACCAATTCGTGTTAAAAATGGATCGTGAGAGCCACCATACCTTTTTGTCCTTTTTCACGTCAGCATCGTCATTAATATGGAGGAGGAAACTATTTTTTTTATTTTATATTTAATTCAGTCAGACCTTGGAGGAATACAAATAGAACCGATATCATTGTTGCTTTTGCAACACTTAGCACGTAAAATGAAAAAGCGCCGCAAGGAAGAAAACAAGTTTTCATTGTCAGGTCTGCGGCAAGATTCATGTGTTAGGCTGAGGTGACCATGAAAACAAAGCTAAAACAAAGGTTAATTATCCATTCGACTAGTTTTTGGCATGCCATTTGCAAGTGTCGTCCGCCTACCCCACGAATTGGGTTTCATCAATGGTTGAGTGTGACCGAAGTTCTTGGCGTTTAAGGCGGTCTTCACTTGAGGATGATACCACCCGAATCTCGAGAATTGAATCTCGAGTATTGAGTCCAGACCACTGACTCTAGAAATCTGACTCATTTGTCGGTGGGCTACGGTGTTTTTATAGCGGCTTAGAGCTTTTTCTGAGCTACTCCGGACATCTGCCTTCTATGCCAAGAGTTCCCACCTAGGAGTCATATTTCTAGATTTCCCCTATTTTGGGAGTCAATACCCCCTCGGTAAACTGTGCCCGTAACTGGATTTTCTTGATTGTACTCCTTTCCCTGCTTTAGATTCTGGTCGGTTTTATATGTGAATCTTTAAAGTCTTATGATCTTCCAAAAAGGGTGTACGTAACAGGCTCGAAGTGATCGATGGGTTAACGCATGGAATGACTTGGCAAAAGAAAATCGTACGGCATTCTTTAAGTTTATTTACCTTTCCTGTTATGATGTTCGCAAGGATCCCAAAGAAGGTTCAGTGTTTTAGAGTCAGAGCGTCTGCTCAGTTAGAGTTACTTTATTCGAATGTTTCTTATGCGCTCAACTTGGGCTGAGCTGACCCGTATATATAGTACTTATTTTTATATACATATAGTTCCATATCTATGCAGCAGGCATGCATGTATGGTCTGACCACTACAGTGGTCCATACATTATACAGTGGTTCTATTCCATCTGTTTTATTAAGATTTGCGAACTGCCTTGGTAATCTTCCAAAGACTAGTTCATATGGACAGTTATCATGCATGACTGATGGTGTTGTGTTGAAACAATATGTAAAATATTGTATCCAAACGTCCCAATCAGTTTTATCTGCAGAGATGTATTGTCCCTAAAGTTTGGTGATGATATGCGGTAGATGTTAGGTTTTCTATCTTCATGTATTTGCACATATCTAAAATTACTTTATTTTTATACTCGGTACCCATGTACGAATATAGCTATTGCGAAAGTATTTGCGCTTTTGTTTGCAACGAGTATGGTTACTAGATACTTCGTTAAATCATATATAAGTGTGACGATGTATTCGTTGCCATATTCTGATTTCGGTAGTGGACCTACTGTGTCCACTATCACTATATCAAAAGCATTTGTTAGGGTTTCTGTGTGAGTCATTGGGGTCTTTGTATGTGTCGTTGTTTTCGACATTTGGCATTTATGACATCTACGTATGTACTCTTTTATATGACGAGTCATATTTTTCCAATAATAGTGTATTTTTATTTTCGTTAGCGCTCTTGTAATGCCTGTATGACCTCCTTGAATTGGATCGTCATGATATGTAGACAGTATTGATTGTATCTCTTTTTCTGTTTTTATAATGGTCCCCGGCTGGTGCAGCGCTACTCTTATGATTTTAATATTATATTGCCCGTATTTTGAAATTATTTATTGAAATGGTTTCAAAGATTTTTTCACTCGGAGTTGGCTGATTTTTAGTATACCGGCTTTCATTTCAAGCGTTTGGAAGAACTGACCTAAATCAAAAATTCCATTGGTATATAAATCGTCAACATCAATTCTTGCAATAACTTTATTTCCTCGTTTTGGTAAACAAATAGATTCAGTTATTCGCAAGGTCACTACTTTTCGTACTTCATCATTTGTTATGACTTCGTGTACGTTGGGCTTAGATACATTTTGGATACTTTGCCTAGGCAATAGTCTGGTAGTGACTTTCAGGACTTTATGTTGCATGTCTTTGAGTTCTGTTATATTTATACGCGAGAGTGCGTCTGCTACAAAATTTTCTTTCCCCTTTAGGTATTCTACAGTGAAGTCGTATTCTTCAAGCTCTAACCGCATGCGAGTTAATTTAGAACTGGGATTGGTCATAGAAAATAGGTACGTTAAAGGTCTGTGGTCCGTTTTAATGGTGAAATGTTTGCCATAAATATATGGTCTAAAATGAATTGCCGCTAGTTCTTGTTCCGTTGTACTCTTATTGCTTTCTCCATTTGTAAATGAACGTGATGCATAAGCTATTGGGAGCTGAATCCCGATACGTTTCTGAGTTAGAACAGCTCCGCAAGCTTGTTTACTAGCATCCGTTATAATGCAAAATTCTTTGCGAAAATCAGGATATTGTAATATTATGGGGTGCATAAGATTTTCTTTAAGGTATTCGATTGCGTTCTGGCATTCGCTTGACCATTCAAAAGGGACATTCTTTTTACATAATCTAGTTATGTGCCGTGAGTAGTCGGCGAAGTTCCTTATAAATCGACGATAAAAGTTGCTACAAATCGTCTTGCGCTGTCCGCATCATGAGGGACAGGATAATTTTTGATGACGTCATATTTCTTGTTATCTGGCAATACTTCTTTGTCTGTGCATTTGTGACCTAGGAATGTCACTTCGTGCATGAAAAATGAACATTTTTCTGGATGCAACTTTAGGTTATATTTCCTACATACATTAAAAACGTCAGTTAAGTTTTTAATTATGTGTTTTTCTAAACATCCTATCACCATTAAGTCATCCATATAAAGGAATGCCTGAGAGGGTTCTAAACCCGAGAATGATATAGTCATCATCCTCTGAAATGAATTTGGTGCTATTTTAAGAGCAAATGGTAATCGCTTGAAGCGATATGAGGCATTGCTCGTTGAAAACGATGTTATATATTCCTTGAGTTTTCCTTAAGTTCTATTTGGTGGAAACCTGACATCAAGTCAAGGCATGAAAAGTATTTAGCTCGACCTACTTGATCTGAAATGTCATCAATTCTAGCGAGTGGAAATTTATCAGAAAGTATTTTTTTATTTATTTGACGATATTCAATTACTAATCGCCATTTCTTCTCTTGCGAATTTGGTAATGATTTTTTCGCAACTAACAAGAGTGGGCTGTTATACTCGGATACAGACGGTTCGACGATTTTGTCGCTAATTAATTTCCCTACTTGTTTTTGAATTTCTTCAATATGGCTATGCGGGCTCCTGTAGTTTTTTATATAAATGGGTTCATCATCTTTAAGTCTTAATGTTTGTTTATAAAAGTTGTTTGTTGATATTGGTTCGGTTTCCAGTCCGAACACATCACTATACTGTGTGCATAATTCAGTTAATTGATTTTTGAATTGGTCTGGAAAATTTTTCTTTAGTTTTGAAAGTACTTGTTCGCTTTTATTTTTAGTGTTGGTATTATGAATGTCACAATCTTTTAAATTTTTATATTGGATTTTGTTTACTTTGACCAATTGGTCGAAATTAGTTGTATTTAGAAGTCGAATGTATAAATGTTTGGATGCTGCTATTTTATTTGCAACATAAATCCCATTGTGTATTTCCTGATTAGAAACAAATATGTAATCATTTACAGCATTAATGTCTATTTTCCGAATAACTTGTGATCTGGCTGGCAGAAGAACTGTATTGTTGCCAGCGCTATATGTTATTGTAACATATATTGGATAATTTTAATTTTGGGGTCTAATTATAAACCAGTCTTCACTTGGTTTGAAATCTAGTTGACAATTGATTTCTTTATAAAATCAATGCCTATTATTCCATCACATGGTATTGCAAAATTTGGGTCTACCAAGTCAAATTCATGTGGAATAATATATTTTGTGGATTGGAGTTCTATTGAGGTTGTTCCTCTGGACTTTATCACACCTTGGCCTATGCCTTTGATGTTTATTATTTTTTCTGTTTGAATTTGGAAGTTATCAGAATTTACCTTCAGAAGTGAGATATCTGCACCAATATCAATGAGAAATGTTAGTTTATTTTCAGTTGAATGATTATGGAATGTTACGAATATATTAAGACTATAATTGATGGAATGAACTTTAACATTTATTGGCTGTTTCCTAAAGGGTTCTGTGAGTTTTCCGACGTATTTTGCGCGATTCTCACATTGCTATTATTATTATTATTACCCTGGTAGTAGTTTCCGCGGCCTCTCCCTTGGTTTTGGCGTCTTCTACCTCCACGGTTATTAAAGTTATTATTGTTGTTGTTATTGCTGCCTCGGTTGTAATTGTTGTGGTAGTTATTTCTTCCACGATTATAACCTCGGCCTCCTCTTTTATTATTATTTGCACCTCGTCGATAATAGAGTACAGTGTTACTCTGACCTGTTATCTCTGTGCAACTGTTTACAAATTTGGAGATAGCATCATTCATGTCTGTGAATGTGCCTGCTTGCATGATAAGTTTTACCTTATCAATGGAGCAATTCTGTGTCATTGCTTTTACAGCTGTTGTAGTGCTGTATTTATTCGCTAAAGACTAGCTGAGACCTTCACTGATATAGGCACCTTCAAGGGCCTTTGTCAGTTTCTCCACCTCTTGGGTGTATTGGTTAGCCGTTTTATTTCTCCGTTGTAGATTGAGAAGCTTGGCAGATATCACTTCTACCGATTCTCCTTTTACTGCACTTGACAGTTGTGTAATGATTGCAGCAATTGTCTGCTCATTACTTATAAGGTTTCTTACATGGCCTTTAAGTTTAGTTTTTATTAGGCTTATCGCAGTCGTTTCATGTGTGCTCTTTAAGCTGTCTAGTAGACCTAGAGCATCCAAAAAACTTTGTAGATTTTCTGGTTTACCATCAAACTCTGGTATCAGAGATGTGGCTAGCCTGATAAAGTCTGTCACTGTCTGTGCCATTTCAGAAACTGTTATTGTTTCGGATTTAAATTCAATTCGGTCGCTTCCTTCTAGTGTTTCAATGTCACTATTGGACTTAGCGCTGCCTGATTGTACAGATTCGTCTAGTTCTTTGAACTGGTCTGGGTTGAATTCAACCAATTGACTTCGACTTTCTGGTACATCTATCAGAATATGCCTTCTTTTTCTGATATTATTTAATCTTGTGTTTAGGGATTTTATAACCCTCAAAACATTTGTTATTATGTTCAGATGTGGGTCTACTTGCATATTTATTTACTAATGTAACTATATTATTATATTCTCCTACAACTATCTCTATATGATTTTTCAAAGTTTCGGATTTTATTACTGCATCTCTATTGATACATTTATAAGACTTATCAAACCTGTAGCGAAATTCGTATATTTGTATCGCTATTTCGCTCTATTTCATTCTTGTCGTAAAGAAAAAGTTTTTATGAAGCTTTCTTTTACTCTATTTTTTTTTTTAATCTGGTCTAAACGATTTGCCCTACTCATATAACGTTTTTTGATGATTTTGTTATGCTTAACATAAATTGTAAGCAGAAATTGTAGAATTAGCACTATTGTAATGATCAGCAATAAGATCCACAACGCATTTATATCGTCTGTGTGATCTATAATTTTTCGTTATTAACTACGTTGAAACGTTTTTTAAAGCAAAAAGTGAGATTTTCTATTTATGAGTTTTTCTCATTATTATCATTATTTTCTTCTTCTAGAAAATCAAAAATAAAAATTTTTACGTTTAAGAATTATAAATTGTAATATTATATATTGTCATTTAAAAAAAAAATTTTGTAGACGTGGAAATATTAGTTGTTAATAAATGTGGTTGGCTCACATATTTGTTTACAATAATAAAAAAAAAATTGTCCAACCGCATTGTTAGTAAAAAACCTAACAGATATTAGTGTTTTTCAAGCAGCAGTTTCCCGCATCGGCTTTGAATTAGAAATTAAAACTAAGGCAAATTGGGTCATTGGCATTTATTTATCGCACCTTGCGAAAGCTTGTTTTCAATGTCTTCCAGACGCCCTTTGTAGCGTTGCCGGGACGTCTCGTCTCTGGCCAACTGGGTAACTTCCTTGACCAGTCGGCGTTGTTTTAGTAGCTTCACCCTTTTTCCGGAGCGTTTGTTCTTCTTTGGTTCCTTCCTTTCCTGCCTTGCCCGGGACTCACCTATTGTGAGTGGGCGTGGTCCATCTGCAGGGTTTTGCTGCAGAGCTTCTTCTAACGTTGGCAAGTCCCTTTGTATCGTGGGCTGCGCGTTTAAAAATTGATTGTGCCTGTTGTTGTTATTATTTTTTGCACAAATTTTATCGGTGATTTGGTTGGCAAGGTGGCTAGGCATTTGTTGTCAGGCGGAGGCGAAACTTAGTTTCATGTCCTGATGTCCTGACGTCCTGTCACGGTCGCAAGGATCCCAAAGAAGGTTCAGTGTTTTAGAGTCAGAGCGTCTGCTCAGTTAGAGTTACTTTATTCGAATGTTTCTTATGCGCTCAACTTGGGCTGAGCTGACCCGTATATATAATACTTATTGTATATATAAATTAACAAGACCGTTTATTTTAAGTAAAGAATCTTTATTTCATCCATTACATCTCGGCAAAGCAACTTTATTTTGTTTTTATCAATTGGAGAACAAAATTAAAACTGGAACTTAGGGCCAACTCCGTCGGACCACGAAGCCGCCGCTGCCGCTGGAAAGTCGGCTGAATGTTGAGTCAGCGTCTGCAACGGGCGGTCCGGCAGCTTACGCGTGCGAGTCTCTGGTTTCGGCTGCAACTTTGTCACGACGGCATCCGGCGTAACAGCGTTGTCAGCAAACTTAAGCTTGCGCGTGTTAACTCCTCCCCTACTAGTTTGAAACGCGTCTTCGGGTTTCTTCTTTCTCATTTTGCGCTGGAACAATTTCCAGGTGCCCAGGAGGAGTAGGAATAGGGCGATGAGTGCCAAGCCGCCATATGATCGTGAAGATAATCCTGTTCTAAGATCCCCGATATGGCGGAGATTCTTCATGGTGAGGTCCCAGGTGACCGGGACGTGTGGCACAGTGTGCGACGGCTCCAGATACCAGTTGTTGCGCGCATGAAGTATTTTGTAGTCTTCTGCAGAAAGTAGTGCTCACAGTAGCAGCGCAGTCACGTACAGCGTAGGTCCTTGTTCCGCAGTCGGCCACCGTATTACCCTCTTCTAGATCTAATATTTTATTTTTTTACAGCTTAACAGAGGTTTTGGATATTTGATCAGAAAGTACAATAATTCAGAATTGTGAAAAGCTTTTATATGAGAGACCTCTAAAAGGTCGGTTATACTAATATTGGTGAGTTGTTCATTTAATAATTCTTTAATGTCGATGCTGTCTAGTATAAGGGGGCTGATTAAATTTATTTTTGCGAGTGTAACAGTAAGGATTAAGTCCTCAAGGTTAGTAATTATCATTCTATTCTTTGCCAAAATAGTTGCATAAAAATGTTCGACCTCTGCATCTGGTTTCAAAATGTTATTGATGGCCCTTGAAACGTCATTGAGTCTTGTTTGGAATTTAGTGTTGATCTCTATTTGCCTGCTTTCGAATTCTATTAACTGATTTTGTTTGAATTTTATTTGTTCCCAGTCATCAAAATCTGGGGTTCCTGCAATCGCCTTAAGGGCACTACCTATCATGTTAATGCTACGTGCTTGTCGGTGATGAACGGTCAAGGAAGTTATTGAGGTGGCTATGTTGTACGTCCGTTTTCAATACCTGTCTCATATGATCTTTGGGTAGTTTGTCTATTAGTTTCCATGTCTTGTCGATGTAAGTTTCGAAAGATGTCAGGTTCGTCGTGTGTCCCAAGTAAGTGTACGAGTCCCAGATTGTTACGTCTCCGTCAACTATAGGTAGTCCGCGTGGGAGTAGTCGTTGAGTCTCAATGTCGCTTCGGTCAAGGTCATTGTTGCTATTATTAAACTGAAAAGATATAACCTAAAAAATGTAATTAGTTAAAAATGATTTTCCAAATGTCAAAAGCCTATTTAAGATTGTCCTTATGGACCACCCCCCTTTAATAAGAACCGTCGTACCTAGGTCTGCTTCCACTATACCCGCTGTGAATAGGGGTGATAGCTTATTTCCTAATCGTTTATTGTTTTTTATCCAAACCCGATCGCCTACCAGATACGACTTATAGACCCTTTTTATATTCATTTGGTCAAGTGTCTTTTGCTGAGCTGACGCAACTTTTTCTTTGATCTGGACTGTACTATCTTTGGAGGCTGCGTGAATTATGTCTATGGGTCTCTCGTTTGTCACCGAATGGATTGACCTGTTGTACTTTGTGGTTGCAAGGAGAATGTTTTCGACAGTGTCCTCTACCTGTGTTTCCAACTTATAAGAGCGTGCTATATCCCCAAGAGTGCCGTGGAACCGCTCGACTTGTCCATTAGAGAGACTATGCAAGGGTGGGGCGTTTGAAATCACGATGCCAAAGTTATTGTTGAGCATTGATTTAATGTTTTCTGAGTTCAAGGATTTCTCATTGTCGCAGTAAATTTCCTTTGTTTTGGGGAATATGTTCAAAAGTTGCAAAAGTGGAGCTTTTATATCCACAATTGCGCGAGACCGTATAGGTTGTACTACTGCAAACTTGGAAAACTTATCGATGCAGGTTAGAAAATATTTACCGGCAATGGAGCAAACATCTATATGCAACATTTCTCCGGCCGGTTTTCCCTATTTCCTGTTTTCTTGGGTGCCGATCATGTTTACTCATAGTACAGATTCTACAGTTTGCAGCTATTTCTGAGGTTAAGTGACCCATTTTTGGAAAAAAGTATTCCCTAAGTATTTGTTTCTCATTTTCTTTCGCTGCTCTGTGCGCGCGATTATGTTTGGCTGTCGCAATTTGCCTCTGTTCCGTTGGGTTTACAATATCTGTTACCAAGTTCCTGCAATATCTAAAGATGGTGGAAGGGAATGCCGCAACTAATCCGTGTTGGATGAAAGCCAGTATGGGTAGCTCGCAATGAATTGCGTTGACTACGTCAGCATTTACTGCATCTTTAATGCTTTGAAATAATGTGCTGCGGTCAGAGAAATGTAGTATGTGACGAGTTTTTGTCTTAAACAAAATAAGCGTCTTCTGATGGGGAATTTTTCCTTCTTCCAAAATAATTTGGTTCCGGAAACAGTTCACCGGATTTTCTGTGGCTTCAATGGTATACGTGAGGGATTCTTCGCTGTGGATGGTGGCGACATCAGAGTCCACTGAGTCCTCTAGTGCATTGACATTTTGGCGAGACAGAGCGTCTGCTACCAAATTCTCCTTTCCGGGTTTATAAATTATGTTCGCGTTGTGCTCATCAATAAAGGCTTTCCAACGCTTTATTTTTGCATTCGGGTTTTTGTCCGATACAGAAAAGGTTAATGGCTGGTGGTCTGTATAAATGTTAAGATTCTTAACACCATACAAGTAATTTCTGAGGTTCTTAAGTGCCCATACGATGGCGATACCCCGCAGTGTTCGAGATATCATTGTTATCGGGCGGCCGTCTTGAGACAGTACCGCTCCCAGTCCGTAGCCAGACGCATCTGTTGTGAGGTCAAAAGGCTTTTTGTAATTTGGGTAGGACAACATTACATCTTCGGAGGCCAGTATGTTTTTTAGCCTATCGAAGGCTTCATATTGCTCTGGTGACAACTCGATTATCACCTTTCTTGAGTAGTTGGCACTTACTTTGCCATTTTCGCCTTGTTAGGGGCCTTGCGTTGTTGGCAAAGCCCGCTATGAAGCAGCTATAGTAGCGTGCTAGACCTAAAAATGACCTAAGAGCGAATAGTGTTTTTGGTGGGGGAAAGTCCTTAATAGTTAATTTTATCGGGCGAGGACTGAATCCCGCCTCTGCACACTGTAAATCCCAAATATTCCACGCTTTTCTTGAAAAACTTGGATTTTTCTTGGGGTAGATGATTCAGGTTTTGTGGTCCTCTTGGACTGGTCGACGTAAATTTGATTGTTCCTGTAGCCCTGTGCGGGTTGCCTATAGCGCGAGGAGGGGTCCACCTCCATTGGCTCGGGGACTCGCCCCTGGAACTTTTGGTTGTTAAAGCGCTGTTTTGTGCTATTTGGGTTTTGCTGGTCATTTCTATCTTTTTGGTTCTTTGGAAGTAGGGATTCCTGTTTTGAGGATTTTCTTCCTTTGCCTGTTGGGCGTTCTGACGCCAGTTCTGAGACTTTTGCGAATTTTGTTTTTGGGGTTTTTCCTCAAGGTGTTTTACAAAATTTGCTGCGAAAATGCTTAGTTGCTGTTGGATTACGTGAACCGGTGTCTTGTCCGCGTATGTGAAATCTAACCTAGCAATAATGGCTTTAAAATTCAACACTGTGTTGAATGAGGCCAGCACAGCATCTGCTGGTCCCCTTACTTTGTTTCTGATTATAGCTACTGCCTGGTAGTGTCTTGAGGTGCCGTTGTATGGCTCGAAGACTTTATAGGCTGCGGAAGCGGCTTGCCTCCACGAAACGTAGTTTTCTATCTTTCCGTCGAACTCGGGGATGGATTTTGCTACATCTAAAGGCTCGTCGCAGCGGGTCCCTGGCACTATTTCAATTTCTTGAAAAATTTCTATCTGTGGTGCAGAAACTCTAGCTTTACTAAGCTGGTTTGTCAGTGAGGCAATCCTCTCTTCAAATAAGCGGCCTTGTTCCTCAAGGGCTGCCTGCACCTTTGCCTCCATCCGGCAACCTGTTCAGTATTCATTTTTATACCCGTTACTCGTAGAGTAAAAGGGTATACTAGATTCGTTGAAAAGTATGTAACAGGCAGAAGGAAGTGTTTCCGACCATATAAAGTATATATATTCTTAATCAGGATCAATAGCCGAGTCGATCTGGCCATGTCCGTCTGTCCGTACGTCTGTCCGTCCGTCTGTCCGTCTGTCCGTCCGTATGAACGTCGAGATCTCAGAAACTTTAAAAGCTAGAAAGTTGAAATTCAGCATGCAGATTCCAGAGACATAGACGCAGCACAAGTTTGTCGAATCATGCTGCCACGCCCACTCTAACGCCAACAAACCGCCCAAAGCTGCCACGCCCACACTTTTGAAAAATGTTTTAATATTTTTTCATTTTTGTATTGGTCTTGTAAATTTCTATCGATTTGCAAGAAAACTTTTTGCCACGCCCACTCTAACGCCCACAAACCGCCCAAAACTGCTACGCCCACACTTTTGAAAAATGTTTTAATATTTTTTCATTTTTGTATTGGTCTTTTAAATTTCTATCGATTTGCAAAAAAACTTTTTGCCACGCCCACTCTAACGCCCACAAACCTTCGCACTTACACTAGCTGAGTAACGGGTATCAGATAGTCGGGGAACTCGACTATAGCGTTCTCTCTTGTTTTTGATTGCTCTAAAGTCCGCTCTAAGTATGAGGATATTAGTTCGTCGCACTACTGTCGTCCGCCCTTTCTTGGTATTGCCCCGGACACAACATAAAAGATTCAAATCGTTTCGGAATTAATTTTTGTTTAGGCTTATAGAGGTTCTTCAGCATCCTATTGCAACAGGCAGAAATTTACTTAAGTTTGTTTTAATAAACACTGAAATCTCACACTAGACAGCTCTGAGTATTTTATTTACTTTATTTTAAATAAAAAATGAACATCTTACTTACATTTTTTTTGATATGAAATTCTAACTTCGATCAAGAGGTGGGGTGGCCGCTGCGATATGCTGTTTCCCGTCGGCCGCTCGTATTGTTGATTTGTTTTATTAATTCGTTCAGCTCTTTTGGCTGGGGGTCTTAATTTTTTGTATTCGTTGTGAGTGCGTATTTTTTGCACTACTTTTGCACTATTTTTTTTTGCGGTTGTTTTATTTCACAAAATTTGTTGTTTTTTGTTCATTTTGAATCGTACCGCAACTCTTTGCGTTAGCTCGTAGAGTTATTTCAGTTAAATAATAGAGTAACTGTTCACTTGTTGATTTGGTTATTCACTTTATTGAACCGTAACGCGACTCTTTGCGTTAGCTCGAAGAGTTATTTCGGTTAGATAATAGAGTAATTGTTCACTTGTTGATTTGGTTGTTTACTTTATTGAACCGTACCGCGACTCTTTGCGTTAGCTCGAAGAGTTATTTCGGTTAGATAATAGAGTAACTGGGTTATTTTCCGTTTGGGCGCCAATTAACAAGACCGTTTATTTTAAGTAAAGAATCTTTATTTCATCCATTACATCTCGGCAAAGCAACTTTATTTTGTTTTATCAATTGGAGAACAAAATTAAAACTGGAACTTAGGGCCAACTCCGTCGGACCACGAAACCGCCGCTGCCGCTGGAAAGTCGGCTGAATTTTGAGTCAGCGTCTGCAACGAGCGGTCCGGCAGATTACGCGTGCGAGTCTCTGGTTTCGGCTGCAACTTTGTCACGACGGCATCCGCGGTAACAGCGTTGTCAGCAAACTTAAGCTTGCGCGTGTTAACTTATATGTATGCAAAAGGCATGCATATGTCATGTATGGTCTGACCACTTGAGCGGCAAAGTGCATGCTCAGCATTCCCACGCTCCGCGATCGGCTTATGTATAAGCGTTAGATCATATTACTTGAGCGCTGGAACACTTGTGTAATTGCTGGTGGTCTTTTGGGTACTTGAACGCTATGTTTATTATGACAAAGTGTCACAATGTTTTGAAGATAAGTTGTACCCATTAATTTAGTATATTTATAGGGTAGATATGCTACACTGTTCTCATCAGGCGCCCATAAACGTGTGGCTTCGACCCATCATACTCTGCTGACTGCGCTAGCCGGGCTATGTGTATTTATGTAAAGACAGACGTAATCGGTTGTGAAATTTTTATTTTTATTTTTTGTTTAAATGCTTTTGCCACTTTTCCAATACAATTCACCGGTATCTACTAGTGCCAGTATTTCCACTCCATTACCCTTAGTCTTGGCAAACAAATCTTGTTATCTTGTTGTACGCCCATCTCCGTGTCCACGACTTTCGGTCTAAAGCGTCGGTGTCGGTTATGTTTTCATAAAGTTTTTGTATTCTGCGAGCGTTCCGTGCGATGTTTTCCTCTGCCTCGGCGCTGTAGAAAATGCGCTGTCGTGCCAATGCATATTCCTGCTCTCGTTGTTCTAGGTTCTTATGTGATGGACAGATCTGCTTAAGCTTGAGGTTGCGGGTATGACGAATTCCCGTTCTTTTTTGGCGGAATCGAGAGATGCATGGATTTTTGTTTGCGGGGTGTTGGCGGTAGAAATCAACTCCGTATCCACACACATAGCAAATCATATCGTGCAAAGAGTTTCTGCACCCAAGCGGTGTTCTGTTGGACTCTCGGTTGTCTCCCGGTTTGCGTTAAAATTCTTCCACAAGGATACAATCAGGACTACGTCCTTTCACTTTTGAGCGTTGCATCTCATTTACTGGTTTACTTCGTACCGGTTTTCCATTGTTTTTTAACCAGCTGGTACCGCGGAAGCATGCTGAAGCGACCACTAGGTGGTCCTAATGGTAAATCTATCCCTCCGGCTGCTTCATCCATTGTGTTGCCAATCTTATCTGTCAGGTGTCCTACCTCCTGCGGCTGGTCTTCAAAGTTTTCGAGACTCTTTTGATTAAGTGCCTCATATAGTCGGGAGGTATCTGCAGCGCTTGCGTTTCGCGGTGCACAGATATCTTCTTGGGTGCGTGATCGGGTTACTCTCCCAGTGTATGTTTATTTATGTATTTGGGTTTCTCTATTTAAGAATCTGTTTTCGGTATTCTGCCTGGTATGCAGCTAAATATATGACACGATCTAGTGCAACTTGTTATAATAAGATAGGTAAGTTGGGGTGCTGTTACGCCATTAATAAGTCTTTCCTCAGTCAAAAACTCGTTAGGTATCTAAGTCTCGAGCCTCTCAAACGACCTGGCTCCTTAGTCTAGTACGTCGGCAGCTTCTATTTTACGTTTTCCTTTCAGTTCCCCCACCACCTCTGCATTGGATCGTAAAGCAGTTTGACATAAACGCGACTCCTTTATCGCTTTTGAGAAGAACTGGGTGGCCAAAGACTATTTAGAAGTTCCATCCATTGTTCCGAGATATAGACCATAAAGAGTATGCAGTGGCCCCCTTGTCAATAGAAAACAGTTGACCATTTTCTTTAGTTCGTAGTTGTCGATGATTTCACCTATTTTTTTCTCCATATGCGGAATTCAAAACTGTTGCTCCAAGGAGTTCATAGTTTTCTACAGGGCAAAATGGCTAATATCACGCGCTTCCTTCATCATTTTGTTCTCCGTTGATTTAGGGACGACTATGACCTCATTACCATCCAACACTTTGAAAAGTAAGTCCCCTTTAACGGAAAATTATTGTAGGGCTGCCTTTATATGAACTGAGATTTCCGACGCTACTACGCAAACATCTAGCGAGTCAGACTGTCGACGTGTTTCATTTTATTTCCTGCACGTTGCTCAACTTGGAATGGGAAATCTTAACTTCTTCTCTGAGTACATCCCTCTTCTTCAATGTCTGAGAAAACGCTGCGCAATCAGTGAGCAACTTGAACTCCCAGAAGGTAATACCGAAACTACCTGATACTGATAATTAAATACGCAGCTGTAACTTCTAGAATCTGGTGCTAAAGTTTTTTTGCTCCAATATGCAACTGGATAAAGTTCGCCTTCGAATCTCTGCATTAATATGCCAAAACCTATTCATAGAAGCATCAGTAGTTCGGTGCTTCCTGTTATACAACTGCAGGAGAGGTTCATTAGACAGCGTCGTCATTTGTTAGCGGGCGGGCTATTACTGCATACCGTCGTACAAATTTCCGGATAAATCCTGTCAATCCTAAGAACGATTGAACATCTTTAATGTTCTTGGGTCGACCAAACTTCTGAACAGCCTGTGTATTTTTCTTTCCTGGCCAGATTTTGCCGTCCTTCACTGTGTGATCCAAAAAGCTGAACCTCTTTTCCAAATAAGAACATTTTTTCCACTTCATGCGCAATCCATATTTCCTCCAGGAGTTTTTTTTGGTTTGACTATGCATACCTCGTTCATTTGAACGAATATGATTATATCGTCGACGTAGATCTGCACGACATGTTCTTGTATCAGGTTTTGAAAAAGGGCATTGACAAAACGGTTTAATACGGCAGGTGAGTTGCAATATTCAAACGGAGCTTTGCAGAACTCAAATAAATGTGTTAAAAGCAGAGTAGCGACAACTAGACTCTTTGATCGGTACATGTACAAATCTGTTCTCGAGAATAGTGAATACTTTTGCAGATTGTAGCAAATGTAAGGCATTAGTTATGTTGGATATTACACGAATTGCGGCGACTTCTCTACTCTGCTGACATCGGCTGCAATTTGACGACTTGAATACTTGACAACTTGACCCTCCGACACACCAACTTCTATGCTCGGACTTGATCCCTGACGACTACTTTTACTAATTGACAACTTGACTCTATCTTCACGATCCCAATTTTTTACTCTTCGTAATCGCTTAGCAGGCACGTTGATTACTATCGATGCCCAACTCTACTTTACATATATATAGTTTACATATTCTTGATCTGGCTTATCCATCCGTCTCTTTAGTGATCAAGCATGAAGATTCCAGAGCAATAAATGCAACGCAAATTGGTTGACCAATGTTGCCAAACAATGTTTCGAATTTTTTTTCAGTTTATTATTTGTCTTTCAAATTTCTATTGGTGTGCCAACAATTTTTGTTGCTGGTGGACCGCCTGGGTCATGCGCCAGCGAACGGCGACTGTGGCAATTTATAAAGTTCGCAGCTGTCAAGGGAGCAGGTGAGAAAAGAGGACAAAGCTGAAAAAGGGGGCCAAGCAGCAAAGACGGCTCTTCCAGCCAGCCACCGGTACCTACACTTGGCGGAGGTGGAGACAGCAGAGATCCGGAACCAACACCCCTTTGTCTTCGGGTAGCAGGGTGTCCGGCAACACCCTAGCCCTAAGTCTGGTCACAGTCCCCGCCAGAAGGAAGACACCCTGATTACTCACAACACGGCATGGCCAGAAGACAATGGTTATGACAGGGACCAAACTACAAGGTACAGAAATCACGTCAAACCAAGTGGATGACATCGTCATCGGAAGTCCAGCGATGGTCTCCGAACCATAAGAGAGAACATGGCCCCCGTGACTCATGTATAAGACAGTGGTCCGGAATGCCAGACGTAAGGGAGAGTTTATTATAATATTCCGGGGATTGTCCAAATTCTGGAGGCGGATATCAGCATTGGAGGTTAGAGTATTCGCCCAACGGAAATGCTAAATAAAATCAAATTCTGTGAAAGAGAACATGTAGAATAATTTCACAAAGACGGTAAGAAAAACGTAGAAGGAATGCTTACAGATAACAACACAAAAAAACTCCTGACAAATGCGGATGTCAACATCGGACGGATATCCTGCCTTTTGCCAGTTACTCAAGAAATCACCGCGTAGTAACTAGAGCTTGTTGAAAGACATTTTGGAGATATTTGGAGACACACAGTTTTGAGAAGAGCTTGGAGAAGAAAGGTTTGGAAAAGAATACGTGAAAAGAAGAAGGCCAGGGACACCAGGCTCCGCAGGATCGCAACGGCTAGCCGTTCGGGACGAAGCAAGTCACCGAATTGAGATACAGGTAGCTGAAGTTTCCGAAGGAAGAACATTGTAGAGTTCGGATTTCTATTTCCTCTTTGCAATACTGTTTCTACTATTTCCTCCCAATACTGGGTGCCGTTATCGGGTTTAAATCGCCTTTATCTTCCTAAGTGAAAAGGTTTCTGCTACGCCTTAAAGGATTTGAAGTTCTCAAACACATCAGATGTATGTTTGAGAAAATGTGGGATAAAAAAGCAAGTCACCGAATTGAGATAAAAGTAGCTGAGGTTCTTGAAGGAAGAACACTGTAGAGTTCGGACGCCTTCCCCCAACACTAATCGAGATCACACCCAGGCCGGTAGTGGTCGATCAGGCGAGCCCCATCCCAACGAGATCCAAACTTAACACATTCTGGCGTACATAATTTACCTCGTTTTATGTTGCTAGCTCTGATGCTGGCATCTGCACTAAATTGGCTTCGGATTCCTCTTCCAGCATTGAGCCTGCTTTGTTGGAGCAAGATATTTCAGGTATCATCTCTGTCAGACTTTGGGTTTTTTTTTAAAATGGTATATCTAGTCTTTTCTATCCTCTTCTCTAGACTCCAGAACCTTGAACCTTTAATGTATACTTACAGGAGGCTGGATTGGACAGAGTTGGCACACTGGTAATAAGCTGTGTTTATGTTTAAATAATTTCCGTGTTGTTTCCTTTTCTTGTTGAATGAATAGAATGATAGAAATTGTGAGCAAGAAACTTGCGTTTTATTTTACCGGAGGCGTATGCAATGTGATCCCACTTACAAGAGTTAAATGCTACAACGTCATAATTGCTAAATCTAAAGCCTCTTATTACGATTTTATAAATATGGGATTGTAGGTCAAGTTCCTGAAATAAAGCCTGAAAAATAATATGTATTTATATAGTTTGTAAGCCACATAATTTCTGCTGTTGCTTGTTGGTAACCCGATGGGTGTGTTTTTTCTAATTCAAACCCCTCTACCAATTCGGGTTAAAAATGGATCGTGAGAGCCACCATACCTTTTTGTCCTTTTTCACGTCAGCATCGTCATTAATATGGAGGAGGAAACTATTTTTTTTATTTTATATTTAATTCAGTCAGACCTTGGAGGAATACAAATAGAACCGATATCATTGTTGCTTTTGCAACACTTAGCACGTAAAATGAAAAAGCGCCGCAAGGCAGAAAACAAGTTTTCATTGTCAGGTCTGCGGCAAGATTCATGTGTTAGGCTGAGGTGACCATGAAAACAAAGCTAAAACAAAGGTTAATTATCCATTCGACTAGTTTTTGGCATGCCATTTGCAAGTGTCGTCCGCCTACCCCACGAATTGGGTTTCATCAATGGTTGAGTGTGACCGAAGTTCTTGGCGTTTAAGGCGGTCTTCACTTGAGGATGATACCACCCGAATCTCGAAAATTGAATCTCGAGTATTGAGTCCCGACTACTGACTCTAGAAATCTGACTAATTTGTCGGTGGGCAACGGTGTTTTTATAGCGCTTAGAGCTTTTTCTGAGCTACTCCGGACATCTGCCTTCTATGCCAAGAGTTCCCACCTAGGAGTCATATTTCTAGATTTCCCCTATTTTGGGAGTCAGTACCCCTCGGTAAACTGTGCCCGTAACTGGAGTAGATTTGATTTTCTTGATTGTACCCCTTTCCCTGCTTTAGATTCTGGTCGGTTTTATATGTGAATCCTTTAAGTCTTATGATCTTCCAAAAAGGGTGTACGTAACAGGCTCGAAGTGATCGATGCGTTTACGCATGGAATGACTTGGCAAAAGAAAATCGTACGGCATTCTTTAAGTTTATTTACCTTTCCTGTTCTCATCAGGCGCACATAAACGTGTGGCTTCGACCCACCATACTCTGCTGACTGCGCTAGCCGGGCTATGTGTATTTTTGTAAAGACAGACGTAATTGGTTGTGAAATTTTAATTTTTTTTTTAATGCCTTTGCAACTTTTCCAATACAATTCACCGGTATCTACTAGTGCCAGTATTTCCACTCCATCACCCTTAGTCTTAACAAACATACGGTTATCGTGTTGTACGCTCATCTCCGTGTCCACGACTTTCGGTCTAAAGCGTCGGTGTCGGTTATGTTTTCATAGAGGTTTTGTATTCTGCGAGCGTTCCGTGCTGTTATCTGGGACTAAGGCCGAACGAGGGGGACTAAGGCCGAGCGAGGGGCATTCAATGTTCATTTAACATGTTGCCAGCCTAAACGTCGGTTTCGGGACGTGGGATCTTGGTAACCCCCCCCCCCTAAAACATAACGACAATAAATATTACTAGTGCCTGTAAATGTTCGTACCGTTCGTCAGTCATCAGTCCTTACTGCCCCACAAGCCGTAGCTTGAGCGTAAAACGATCGGAAACAGTTTCGGCTTCATTCACTCCCCTTCATGCGTCCGCATGCCTGATTAATAATAGTCGCGGGCCGCGCAATACGATTCCCTTTTGTCAAGGGAAACTCCAGGGTATGCTGCACATCTAATATCCACGGTGTTGATCACATTGGCGGTGTTGTCGGAGGCATGAGACTCCTTGCCGCCCATCTTGAGACTTCTATAGAATTGTAGTTTTTCTTCAAGCGTGTTCCTTGTATTGATCCTGGATCCTCCCAGACTACGTCCTGTTATCCTGGGGGTTGATGCAGTCCTCGCTCCTCTCGGCAGTTTTTCTTTGACCGAAGTTATTAGCGTTTTAAGGCAGTCATCATTTGAATCGCGCGGATAAAGTCTCGAAAAAAGCATTCTCGGGAATTGAGTCCCGACTACTGATTCTCGAGTATTGGCTTTCGGTTAGTAAGTTCGAGTCTTCCCGAATATTCACTTTCGGGAATTCACTTCGAGTCTTCCCGGGTATTGACTAACGGGTTTTCACCCGGTTATTGACTATTTTATCGGTGGGCCACGGTCTTTTTATACCGGCATAGAGCTATTCTGAGCTACTCCGGGAATCGGCCTTCTATGCGAAGTGTTCCCACCTAGGGGTCGTATTTCTAAATTTCCCTTATTTTGGGAGTCTATACCCCCTCGGTGAACTGTGCCCGTAACTGGAGTACTGCGGCCGCTCGGTCTTCGGACACTCGTTTATTGTCGACTTGCGTTTTCGTTGTCGCTTTCCGTCTGACTCAACGCGATGATAGTACAAAGTCTTAATTTCTTACAAATAGGGTGTTCGTAACACAACCTCCACCAAATGAATTTCTTGCTTTAATTAAAGCGCTTACGTAGCCGATTAAGTGTAAGTCAAGAAACTCGATCGATTAGTTTATCAAGGAAATGGATCGGAGCTGCTATTGCAGTCAAACAACTGAACCTCTCACAAATCCGTTTATCTTAAACAAATAAAACCAATCTTGAATAATTTAAATTTAAAATTTTTAACACGTATCAGGATTGCTGTAGCTAAAATTATTGGAATTGAATTTTCTTCGTCTTTAAGCTTCGTATGAACTTAAAAGAAATTTGTATACCTGTTACTCGTAAAGTAAAAGAGTAAGTGATTTTGTGGTGCGTCGGGTGAGTTAAATCACCACCTGGACATTTTTTTTATTTGTATCTCCCTGATTGGACCTCTCTACAGGTTCGGGAGGTTGCATCTTAGTTTCATCTTATCCGGATTTCCTTTTCCTCCATTTCCTTTTTGCAATACTCGGTGCTGTTATCGGATTGAATCGCCTTTATCTGAATGCCTGAAAAGGATTCTGCTAAGGCTTTAAGGATATGAAGTTCTCAAACACATCAGATTTATGAATCAGAAAATGTGGGATAAAAAGGTGAAAATCATCTATAAGTTGTATTTATGCCTTGGTATTATGCCTTTTGGGTTAACATTTCTACCTTGACTTCTCAACTTATAGGGATGGATAACGTTTAATATATAAATTTAAAACAAGAGAAAAATCTATAGTCGTGTTCCCCAACTATGCAAACGAGATTTTTACATTTTCTTGAATATCGGTAGAAATTGTGGTAAAAAATAAAAATAGTTTCCAAAAATTTGGACGTGACAGCTTTGGGCGTGGCAGCATTTAACTATATGCTTAACCTCTCTAATCTCGTTCCTTTCGCCTACTGTTCGCTCCGTAATTAAGTCGCACTGAATTTTCACTCTCGTTTTCGTACCCCATGCATGCGCATCGCCGCCAAATTTCTCGAGAAAAAAATCGTCTTTCAATTGCCAAAAAAAAAATCCTGTCTGAGGGACACGGCCTTGGAAACTATTTGCTCATCAGAGGGCAACTATGCTTAGTTTTGGAATTGTTACAAAACAGATTTGCTAATCGGCGTCTAGTTTTTCAGGCGCAGGTCACTAAGATTTTGCATAAATAGCCTCAAGAGTGGGCATCAACTGAGTATTGGAAATTGGAAATTCAGAGGGCAACTATGCTTAGTTTTGGAATTGTTACAAAACAGATTTGTTAATCGGCGTCTAGTTTTTCAGACGCAGGTCACTGAGATTTTGCATAAATAGCCTCAAGAGTGGGCATCAACTGAGTACATGCATTCCAGCGATTTTAGTGCATGCGTATTTAAGCACCACACCCTGCTTCCTTTGGGAATCTTGGCCTCGCCTTCACCACATGGAGAAACGCTTGCTTCTGACTCACATCATGACGTAAAACCCTCTGCATTGCCTGGAACGATCTAAGAATTGGTCAAAAACGTTAGTATTGATCGCGTTAAGAACGGCAGAGAGTCAGAATTTGAGATAATAGGATAGAATCTATTATAGTCAGAACAGTTAGGTCTGAATTGACTTAAAATTAGGGGTACGAAATTTCTAGTAAATCTGCTTGGAACAGTGAAGTTTAGACGACTTATGAAGTCGAGACTATCAAATTCACCACGAATAAGATTGAAATTATAGACTGCTCCAAGCATCATTCTGCGGTTAGCTAGGGAAGGTAAGTTAATTAACATAATTCTACTGGAATAAGGTGGTAATATAAGGTTTACATTCCAGTTAAGGCGCCGTAAGACAAAAAGTAAGAGGTTTTTTTGAACCGATTCAAAGCGGTCCGAGTAAACTTCTTAATGTGGACTTTACACAGGTGATCCATACTCAAGAATCGGACGGACTAGAGATATGAATAAGGTTTTGGTCATGTAAGGATCATCAAATTCTTTTGACCACCGTTTTAAAAAACCACGCATCCCTGGCCTTATAGACAATAGAAATATGGTCTGAAAATTTAAGTTTACGGTTCAGAAGAACACCAAGATCATCAACATGTGTTATTCTGTCCAAAGAGCATGCACTTAGTGTCTAAGTCGCGTGTATTGAGTTGGCACGACGAAAGTTCATAACTTTGCACTTGGAGCCATTTAACTTTAATACGTTATTACGGCACCAGGTTTGAAAGCTATCTAGATCGAATTTTAAGTCCAAATGGCGAGAAATGTCCTTATACTGCAGGCATAAGCGTACATAAGTTCACGCAAGTGCTTTATTATTAGGAGAAGGATGTTAAAAAATAAGGTATGAAGGAGGAGCCCTAGGTGCTTTCCTCGTGGGACACTCGGAGAATACAAGAAAGAGAATTTTTAAAGAGAACCCGAGGGATCGAGGGATCATAAAGGACTCCTTCCATATATGGGGGAACTGTGAAGGTTTCAGAGATAAATTAAACAGTTTCAGTAGAGGCTTGCACAAGGCTTCCGCACTGAATCTAAGCACACACCCAGGAAATCCGTCGGGACCTGGCGAATAGACAGGCTTAACTCGCTGAAGATCATAAAGCAGTGAGCTTTCGCTTAGAGTGGGACAGAGTATTAAATTCAACTCTGATACCGCGTAAGGGTAAGGCTGTTCGGAATGATGTAACGTAGAATATATAGTTTGAAAAAACTTGGCAAATAGATCGGCTATTGCCTGATCCAATGTTACCGTAGTATTTTTCGCGTGAAAAGATGTAAAGATGCTGCGCTCCTAGCCACTGCCACCGTAATAGTGAGGAACCGTTCAGGAATCTTCGTGCCTTGCCGTGCTATGCTCGACTCTGGATTTCAACTGCTCCTTATAACATCCCGATTCGCAAATTAGCGTAAGCTGGAGGAGGCAAAATCGGCAGCTTGTGTTGCTGGAATAAGCCATTCTCATTTTGAGACGGATGGTTCGTCATGAAACATTTCAATGCGATCTCGAACGTCTAACTACTCGCCTGTTATTGCCTCCAATATTATTGAAAGTCCGCCCAGCTTAGACATTGACAATTGCAACTGGAACGTATCCAAAAATCGTAAGCTCACGGACCCAGAGTTTTATCGTTCTCAATGCATTGACTTACTGATTGGCGCCAGTCTCTTCTACGAACTACTGTGCGTCGGTCAAGTCAAGCTTCTTCCGAGATTGCCGCCAATGCAACATGCTCAGTCAGGCTGGGTTGTTTCTGGAGGTCGCAGTCGCTCAAATCTCACGGACTCCATAACTGATTGGCCACCTACGGCATTAATTCAGTCAATGATTTTCTTTTGGAACATCTCCGCACACTATAGAATTAGGACAGCAATCAAGCTAACGTGCCTCGCTTTCACCCTCTGTTGACCAAGAAATCCTTCGTCGGGTCTCGCAGCTGCCAGAAATTACAAAATTTGGTTTTTGTAAACATGCCAACTTTGGAGACACAGTTCATTAGCATTATCTTTGTTATCTATGCAGACCACTTGCGTAAACATCTAAGCTCTTCCCTTTTTGCGATCACTCTCTTTTTTATTACTCTCACACCTACACCTTTCTGTTGTTCGCTCTGCAATTAAGTCGCTCTGCATTTTTACTCTCGTTTTCTTACCCCATGCATGCGCATCGCTGCCAAATTTCTCGAAGAAAAAAAAATTAAAATCGTTTGAATTCGCTACCATAAAAATCGTCTTTCTTTTGCAAAAAAGCTCTACACACACATTTCACCGAGTAATGGGTATAATTAAATGTTACCTTGGCCGTTTCTTTATTTATATTGATAAATATTTACTATAGTAATTAATGCATAAATAATAAATTGTTTATAATTTATATAAAGGCTGTTTAATGCAAGAGTAAACAATAAAATCTCGCACTTAAGTTAAGAATAAAATTATTTCAATAACGGTATGATTTTTGATTCTTATGCTCATTGTACCCATACCACACCACGTATTTAGAGCAGCGGCATTTAGAAAAAACCAAAAAATAAATGCAAAAAAAGTTGCACATATAGAGGCAAAGGCTCAGGGAACGATCTCTGTCAACAACAGGAAATATGAGTTTTATAGACTTTCTTTGGGCTGAAAAATGCCACAAGTAAAATGCTCAGCATTGATAGGATATGTTATGTTTACGTTGATGACCTAATAATTATACCCGTTACTCGTAGAGTAAAAGGGTATACTAGATTCGTTGAAAAGTATGTAACAGGCAGAAGGAAGCGTTTCCGACCATATAAAGTATATATATTCTTGATCAGGATCAGTAGCCGAGTCGATCTGGCCATGTCCGTCTGTCCGTCCGTCTGTCTGTCCGTCTGTCCGTATGAACGTCGAGATCTTAGGAACTACAAAAGCTAGAAAGTTGAGATTGAGTATACAGACTCCAGGAACATAGACGCAGCGCAAGTTTGTCGATTCATGTTGCCACGCCCACTCTAACGCCCACAAACCGCCTAAAACTGCCACGCCCACACTTTTGAAAAATGTTGTAATATTTCTTCATTTTTGTATTGGTCTTGTAAATTTCTATCGATTTGCCAAAAAACTTTTTGCCACGCCCACTCTAACGCCCACAAACCGCCCAAAGCTGCTACGCCCACACTTTTGAAAAATGTTTTGATATTTTTTCATTTTTGTATTGGTCTTGTAAACTTCTATCGATTTGCCAAAAAACTCTCTGCCACGCCCACTATAACGCCTACAAACCTACCACTAGCTGAGTAACGGGTATCAGATAGTCGGGGAACTCGACTATAGCGTTCTCTCTTGTTTTATCTATGTCCAAGAAAGACCATATCAGGGTCATTGAGTGGGTCCTTAGGGACGCAGCAATGGAAGTGTATCAAAAAATATTAAAGTTAATTAAAAACAAGAGAGAACGCTATAGTCGAGTTCCCCGACTATCTGATACCCGTTACTCAGATAGTGGAAGTCCGAAGGAGAGTCTTAAAGTGGGCGTGCCAAAAAGTTTTTTGGCAAATCAATAGAAATTTACAAGACTATTGGGCGGTTTTTGGGCGTTAAAGTGGGTCGTTCTTTACATTTTATATACAGCAGACATGCCTACAAACTATCAGCTCACAAGCTCTACGTTTGCTGACGATACCGCAATACTCAGCCCATCCAAATGCCCATCATAGGCAACAGAAAAACTTGACTGTCATCTTAAAACAGTGGAAAGATGGTTTGCGGACTGGCGCATTAAGATAAACGAAACCAAAAGCAGACATGTAACATTCACACTGAATAGACAAACCTGCCCACCATGTACCCTAAACAATACACTCATCCCACAATCAGACGTAGTAACATATCTCGGGGTTCACCTAGATAGACGCCTCACCTGGCGGCGACATATAGAATCTAAACGGACTCGTATGAATCTTAAAGCAGGTAATCTCCACTGGCTTATTAATTGCAACTCTCCGCTTAGTCTGGAATACAAAGTACTTCTCTACAATACCGTGCTGAAACCCATTTGGACATACGGCTGTGAATTATGGGGAAACGCGTCCAAAACCAACATTGAAATTATACAGCGAGCTCAGTCAGCGATTCTGCGAACTATCACTGGGGCACCATGGTACCTACGCAGCGAAAGCATCCATAGAGACCTCAACATAAACCTCGTCAACGAGGAAATGCAGATGAGAAAGAGTAAACATCAAGCAAAGCTCGCCGCACACGAAAATCCTCTCGCGAAGTCGCTCACGCGTGTATGTAGTCACAGCAGACTAAAGCGCAAAGATTCTCCAGCCCAGCAAATAAATCCTAGGGCCGTCTCTAACTAATACAACTATTTAATATTGTACTTAAACTAATTTATATAATAAGATTTGAATAATTATTGTTAGTCTCATAATAAGAGAAGATCCAATAAATAACGCAATAAGTTCAAAAAAAAAAAAAAAAAAAAAAAGAGTGGGCGTGGCAAAAATCGATAGAAATTACCAGACTAATGCTAAAATGAAAAAAATTAAAACATTTTTCAAAAGTGTGGGCGTGGCAGTTTTGGGCGGTTTGTGGGCGTGAATCGATAAACTTGCGCTGCGTCTATGTCTCTGGAGTATGCATGCTTAAGCTCAATTTTCTAGCTTGTATAGTTCCTGAGATCTCGACGTTCATACGGACAGACAGACGGACGGACAGGCGGACGGACGGACAGTCGGACGGACGGACAGACGGACATGGCCCGATCGACTCGGCTATTGATCCTGATCAAGAATATATAATGAATGCAAGAAAATGCAAGAATATATATACTTTATATATATTATTATATTATATTATATATTATTATATTATGCTTTCGGAGAACTTGGTTACATATGTAACATAATGGAACAAAGGGAAATTGCAACAGCTGAACATAGTCGCGCAAACAGACCACTGCCAAAAAATGCGAAACAAATACTTAGGGACTAAGTAATAGAAATAGCTGCAAACTGTAGAATGTATGTTCTGGGTAAACATGATCGGCATCCATCATATGCCCGAGATGCCCGTAAACATTTTCTAGCATGCATCGGAAAATTTTCCAAAGTACAATAGTAATAGTTCGCAATAGTACAGCTCATACTCCCGCAATCACAGGTAAAGGATACTGTCGAAAGTATTTCCCTTGCAACCAAAAAGCACAACAGATCAATCCGGTGGTAAACGAGAGACCCACAGACGTAAAAAATCTCATAAGCATAGAAAAAGGCACTGGACCAAATGAACAAAAGTAGAGCCTATAAGTCGTGTCTGGTAAACGACAGGGCTTGGATAGAAAACAATATGAGATTAGGGAATAAACTATCACCACTAATCACAGAAGCTATAGTGGAAGACACGGTTCTTATTAGCGGAAGGGTGGTCCATAAGGACAATCTTAAGTCAGCTTTTGAAATTAGAAAATCATGACAATTATTAAAAAAAAAATTTTTTTTAATTTTAACTGCTAAAAGCACACACATTCGCATAAAGAAAACGGTCCTATTCGCACGTGTGTCTGCGGTCTCGCGGACAACAAAAATGGGATTAAAGAACATAAAAGGAGATTAAATCCCTTGAACTGCAAGACAGTGGACGGCGATCTGAAGGACACCTACGTAAATGCAAAGGCTGCCATTAAACGACTTATTGGTGATGAGCTGAACAACAATCTATCACCAGTTTCCCGGCCATCACCATCTCAACTCTTAAGATTGGCCTTACTGTCGTTTATGGGAAACCATACCAAGTATACAAATTTTATTACTTCATTCTTGAATCTTATGAACCGTGAAAACATATCGAGCGTAGATAAGTTCAACCATCTCCGCAACTGTCTAACAGGATCAGCCATTATCTACTGGCATTGGATAAAATGAAGTTTCGGTACAATAAGCTGGCACTTACGAGTATATTCGTGAAATCAGTCGTGTCAATTTTCATGCACTGCAAGCGAAAAGACTTGCTCAATTAGGAAGCAGATTCCTGATAGACACGTCCGACCTGTCCGACACCGATCCACATCGGATACAAAAATTCACCAGCGCCTCTGGCTGGGGAAACTGCCAACTTCACACGAACCTCGACGGGAAAAAAGGGGAAAACCTACACGGTATCACATCGGACCTCTAATGGTCTAAGTGCGTCAGATAACCGACGGCCGGTAAAACCTAAGCTAACCTAACCTACGGAGCATAATTGACAACGAATCTGACCTTTTTAGTTCGTTATCATTTTTAGGATCTGATGCAGAAATTTCTCTACATCATCTACATTATATTAGAAAAGTGTGATCAACAAAGCAAAGCCAAGTGTAATGAGTCACTGGAATAAGTTACTCTTCCATCCTGGAATCAATTTGTGAAGGTGTCATTGCCAATTTCTTCTGTCGTTCTTCTGTGGTCCTGTTCAAACGCAAAGATCAAAGCAACTGCGAACGAATCGTAACTTTAACAGAGCACATAATGCCTTGTTTGCAATTACCAACCATTCTTCTGTACTTTGCTCATAGACGTCACTCAAGCTATTTGGCTGCGATAGGTTTAACTGCATAAATTCTGTAGAATGCTTTAATTAGGTACAATCGCATCGACTCTGCTTAAATTGCCTGTGCGGCGGCCTTCACCTGGCAAGATGCCCATCGGGGAATCGTTGTCGTACATGAAACAGGGCTTATGATACACTTTTACACAACCATTCTTTAGAAAGCTCAACAACACCGCTCAGCAACAACACCTCCAGCACCTATTCTAGAAGCGTTACGTCGCACATCGCTTACCAGCCTGACAACGATATTGACACCACCGCGTGGAATCTTCAACACTCCGCTAGCGGACGATAAATTTTACCGATCGCGATTTAAATATTAATAGGAACCGAAGCATTTTTTGATTCTATGTCAATTGGACAAATCAAACTGGGTCCCTCTGGCCCAATGCTTCAGAGAACATTATTTGGATGGGTTGTGACTGGCAGATTTCAGCCCAGTGGCATGACTAAATCATCAATCTGCTTGGCTCTCAGCACCACCGCAATCGATCGCAGTCTTCAGCGACTCTGGGAACATATCAGATCATATGTGCAAGGAGCAGTAAAAGAAAATTACATACTTAAATAGCACGGGCAAAATAATCGTCAAACTGCCTGTTGGTCATGCAGCCGCCTAAACTGTGCAGTAGACTAATCTTAGACTTGTAATATTGTAAGCCCAAAAAGTAGTAGTAGCTGTTGCGATGCCCATAGTGCAAACCGCTGTTCTCGCATAAATTTATCTGTACGGCGCTTATCCCTTTCTTTTCTTGTTATCTACCTACATTAAGCTTGGGCGCACCATTGGGCTGTCTGTCCTGCCAATTGTCACTTCTTCGTTTTTCGGAGACTTAATTTGTGCATTCGTTATAGCTCTTGGTCGGCTCTAGCTGCCAGCATAATTAACAAAATTAGCTGTATCGGAAAAAAGACTACATATTTTTCGCAACAGCTATTGAAAAAGCTCAATAGCTAAACACTGCCGTTTAAGGATAGTCCAATAATCCCCAATTCGGGAGTCGCCGGTTCCTCAGTATCGAACGTCGCTTATCGCAATCATTACCGCTTCGGACACAATATTGCGAATTTATGGAAGAGTATGAGAGACTGGAGCACATGTTTCTAGTCTCTCGACCTAAGTTCCACGATCCGCACTACTACATCCCCCATCATTATGTCACTATCCCTAGCCGCGCAAAAAGCCTACTCTACGGAACCCTGACGACTTTTAGATTTACGTTTAAAGAGCTTTGCACTGTCACAGCGGAAGTAGAAACCGTTCTTAGTTCACACCCTTTGTCTCCGCAGTCTCCAGATCCCAGCAATTTCGGAGCATTCAGGTGATCTCTTTCAGAACGCACCATGCCTACGTCAATACTTACAAATCTAGAACGGTTCGACGCCATAACTGCTGCTAAGCAATAGTTTTGGCGACGATGGTCAGCCAACTACATAAACGAGTTTCGAGGACGAACGAAATGGACAACACCAACATCGAACATTTTGGTGGGCTCCCCTATGGAAATAAAACCATCGTTTACAAACGCTCACACACGCCTACTTCTCGTGGAAAACTCGTTGAAAATAACAACGTATTAATTAACTCTATACACCCCCAACACTGATATCTCATACAGCACAAAAAAAGCTTTGTGCATCAATAATATAAAAGCTTTTTATAATTCTGAATTATTGTACTTTCTGATCAAATATCCCAAACATTTGCTAAGTTAAAAACTATAGATTTGTTTTCCGTGCTATGTTGATTTTGAAAAGGTATTTCCAAATGCTGTATGTACGTATGTAAATGTACGTATTTATTTATATGACATCTGCATGTATGCATTCAATTTGGCAAATGGATCAATCAATCTAGAAGAGGATACAGTATTTTCACTGCATATCTTTTTGAGAGTAAATAGATAGAATAACATTATGTTATTGGTAGAGATATATAAGAAAAAATTATAAACTGAAAAAGAAAAATAAAAAAAAAAACCGAATAATTTATGCCTAATTAAATATTTATAATTATTTTTTTACAAATTGCTACTTGCAAAATAAAAAACCAAATCTGAAAGCCGACGAAATTTTTAACATTTTTCTTTTCTCCATATGTTTTTCGAATACACCGTTTATTCAGCCTTATTTATTATTGCCTTATATCAGCTACATATGTATATGTTTTTTTTATTTTGATTATGTGTATGCTTATTAATTATGCCATTAATAAAAAATACAAGCTTTACATAAATATTAGTATTCCCGCAGAAACTGTTTGTAGGCAAAACAGGGTTCGGCTTTTATCCGAATGTGCACGATTGTAAACATATGAGCAATCGGCAAATTTTCCTTAACATGTCTAAAGGAGTATATCAAAATGTATTATAGCAGAGCTTTATACGAAGACTTTTATTCAATATTTGTATCAATTATCTTAAGTGTAGAAAAAATAAATTGTTTCGTTAATTTGTGGAAAATGAAGTATCTATAATATAATTATTTTTTTCGACACGTTCCCGAACGGAGTCCATTTGATAATCCGCACGTGGATTGCGGCGTCCGGAATGATGTTTCGCACGTGGAATGCGGCCAGTGGGTTTCCTAGTTGCACCTGTTGTAGATGGCTGTGGTTAGGGCTGCCAGATCAGTTACCAGGAACTCCACTAGTTATCGCTATAGATAATAAATCGAAACCTTGACTACTTGAAAATGGTTTAAAACCGCTCTCACACATTTTATCCACTAATTCAATTGTTCGAAAAATTCCACAATTTAAATATTTGTATGGCCGTGCATATTATATTTTATTCTCGATTTGTTGTTTTTATTGTATGCTATTTATATTTTTTTTTTTTTTTTTTTTTTTGCTTTTTTTATTATTTATTGAATCTTCCCTTTGTGTTAAGAGACTAACAATAAGTGTTCAAATCTTAATCTAACTTAATTAACTTTCACTTAGTGATAGTTTTTTCATTAATGCCCTAATAAGTTTATTGCTGGGCTGGGAGGTCGTTGCGGTGCAGCCGGCTTTGACTGCATACTCGGATTAGTTTTCTTGCGAGGGGATTTGTATGGGTGGTCAGCTTTTCGTTATACTTCGTTTTTTTCTCAGCTATTACTTCGATTACTAATTTGATTTTTAGGTCTCTGTGTATGTTTTCGTTCCGAAGGTACCACGGCGCTCCAGTGATAATTCTCAGAATTCTTGACTGTGCTCGCTGAATAATGTCTATGTTACTTCTGGATGCGTTGCCCCACAGCTCGGAGCCATAAGTCCAGATAGGTTTTAAGACGGAGTTGTATAGAAGAGCTTTGAACTCCAGACTAAGTGGAGAGCAAGCATTTATGAGCCAGTGGAGGTTCCTTGCTTTAAGTTTAAGATGTATCGATTTGGCTTCTATATGTTTGCGCCAAGTGAGCCGCCTGTCCAGATGAACACCCAGATATGTTACCTCGTCGGCTTGTGGAATGCATATGTTATTCAAGACCAGTGGTGGGCATGTTTGTTTGTTTAAGGTAAAGGTAACCTGCTTGCATTTTTGAACATTTATTGAAATTCTCCAGTCGGCAAGCCATCGTTCTACAGATGTTAAGTGTCGGGATAGGAGTGCCGTGGCTTTTATTGGGCATTTGGAGCGACTGAGTATCGCGGTATCATCAGCGAACGTGGAGGTTGTTAGATTGTAGTCTATGGGGAAATCCGCCGTATACAGGGTGTATAAGATTGGACCCAGTACACTGCCTTGCGGCACTCCAGCTTCGATTGCGCAATCGCGTGAAGTGCTTGTATCGCATCTTATTGCAAACACTCTGTTATATAGGTATGACTTCAGTAGCTTATGTGTGTTTTGGGGCAACAGCTTGATTATTTTAAACAAAAGTCCATCGAGCCACACTCTGTCAAATGCCTGCGCGACGTCTAGAAAAATGGCTGTGCAGTATTCTCGATGTTCAAAAGCAGTACGAATTTCTGACGTGATTCGATTGACCTGTTCGATGGTTCCATGTTTTTCTCTAAAGCCAAATTGATGTGTTGGAAGTGTGTTGTTTATTCTAAGATGAGGGCTAATCCGAAGGAGTAGCATTTTTTCAAACAGCTTTGAAAGACATGTTAGTAAGCTTATCGGTCTATATGATGATGGCTGCGTTTTATCTTTTCCTGGCTTTGGAATCATTACTATGGTCGACTTTTTCCATTTTTGAGGGAAGTATCCAAGCTTGGCGATTGCGTTGAACAACAGGCAGATGTGAAGAATAGCACACTTTGGGAGTTCAATGAGCATTCTTGGAGTTATTAGGTCGTAGCCAGGCGATTTTCTTGGGTTCAGTTGCTTTTTGATAACCTTTGCTAGTTCACATGGTCGGAATTCAAAGGGTTCTTGAGGATCTAGATTGGCTGCTATTAAAGGAGGGAGAATAAATGTGTTGGTAGAGGGATTTGGTCGGAATACATTTTGTAAATGGTCAGCGAAAGCACTGGCTCTTTCTTCATCACTTCGAAGCCAGGTGCCAGAGGGACTTCGTAGTGGCATAATTGGCGCTATTGGAGTCTTTAGGTTTCTGTGAGCTCTCCAAAGAGGGTACTTAGTGCTGGTGGGAGAGAGTTGCTCGATATATGAACGTTGGCTGTTTTTTTCCTCTTGTTTGAGAGCATTGGTAAGCCTGCGTGTGGCTATCTTAAGCATGTGCTTTGTAATTGGTGATCTATTAGACTGCCAATCCCTTCGTAGGCGTCGTTTATCTAATACCAGCCGCTCGATTTCGCGATTAGTTTTGATGTAGTTTGGTTTTGCATACGTCACTGGCGGGGTTGAAGCCTTTGCAGCCGAAACTAAAATGTTTCCAAGAGTTTCCGTTGACTTGTCTATATCCTCCTTTGTAGATAATGCCGTCGTTAGTTCTATGTGTGAACAGACATACTTTTGATACCTTGGCCAGTTTGTTCTAAAATTTGTGAGTCTATACGGTGGGTCGACGATGTGGGGGCGAGTTAGCATATTTAGAAAAACAGGTGAGTGATCTGATGATAAATCTGCTAGTGCTTCGGCGGTGACCATGTTGCGGGGGACATGTTTAGTAATTGCAAAATCGATCAGGTCTGGGATTTTTCTTGGGTCTGCTGGCCAGTATGTAGGCTTACCCGGGGATACATAGTCTAGCTTGTTTTCTGGCTTCGTAAGCGCATTGTACAATTGCTTACCCTTTGGCGTCACAAGTCGAGATCCCCAATGGGTGTGCTTGGCGTTATAGTCACCCGCTGCGATGAACCTGTCACCTAGTGTGTTAAAGAATTCCATGAATTGATCCTCAGAGATTGGAAAGCGCGGTGGGCAGTAGACTGCGGCTAGAGTCGTTGAACCATTGTTGAGTTGTAAGGCTATGGACGTAGATTGTAAGTAGTTTTTGTCAAAATTGTTTAAGTGGTGGTGTTTTATGCGATTTCTGATGAGTATTCCAGTGCCTCCATGAGCTTTACCATCTGGATGATTTGTACCATAGAACAAGTATCCTGGTATATGAAAATTGTTTTTATTTGTGAGGTGCGTTTCTGATAGTAGCATTACGTCGATGTTTTTTTCGTAAATGAACTGTGTGAGCTCTTGTGTATGCCGTGAAACGCCATTTGCGTTCCACAGAGATATCCGTAGGGAAGCCATTATGGGGATTTTGAAGATACAAGAAGTTGAATCAGGATATTTTGGTTTTTCATGAGCTCTTGCAAAGTATTTTGCATGAACGTCATAAAGTCTTTCATGCTTTGCTGTAGGGATAGCATCATAGCTTCGATGCCACTTTGTTGTGTTTGTTGGATGTTTGTCGGAGTATGATCGGAATGAGCAGTTCTTGTCGGTGGGGCGGGCACTTCTAGTCCGGATTTTAGGGCGCTAGCGAAAGAAATTGTTGGAGTAGTGCTTGGGACAGTTAGGGGTGGTTGAAAAATCGGTTGCGGAGAGTAGAAATTGACTTTGTTGTATGTATGTGCTGTGGCAATACGTTTGTTTAGGCGGCTCTTCAATTCTTTGTACACCACACAGCCTCTGTAGTTTGCAGTATGTTTTTCCCCGCAGTTACTGCATTTCTTCACAGACTTATCGTCCTTGTTTTTGGGGCAGTTTGCGGTAGTATGAGGTTCGCTACAGACAACACATACGGACTTAAGGGTGCAGTATGCCTTGGTGTGGCCGTATTCTTGGCAATTAGTACATTGAACTGGATTGATACGTTTGTGCGGCTCCTCCACGGTGATCCTCCGATGTAGCAAGTACTGTAAATTGTATATTGGGTGCACTTCGTTTTTCTTTAGTGCCTGGAGCTCTGGTTCGAGTTCTATTTTGAATAGTGGCTGCGGAACTTTGTCTTTGTTTAAAATATTAATAGCTGTCTTTGCAGAAAAGTTTTTGGCCTTCAGAGCCTCAATTATCTCAGCTGGTGTCACTGTTGCTTCAATGCCCTTAAGTACTACCTGTAGCCCTTTGCAACTTTTTAATTGGTATGTGTAGTAGTTTTTACCAGCATCATTTAGGTATTTAGTCACTATACGGTGGTCTGCTTCTGTTTGGATCTGTAGTTTTATTTCATGAATATTTCCTTTTTTAAGTGGGATAATGTGGAATTTGCTGTCACCAATCAAAGCAACGAGTTTATTTACAAGTGCATTTGTACTTTGTTCTCGTATGAAAATTGGTGGAGGCCTGGTCTTTTTTGGTTCCCCTACCGTTTTTTCGTTGGGTTGTTCGGTCGCAGAATCAGCCAAGATAGCATATCGGTTTGAATTATTTACTGCAGAGTTTTCATTGCCGTTGTTGGTTCGATTGATTTTGGGTTGATTACCTGCCTTATTGTTTTGAGGGCTGAGCTTTCTCTTGATTTGGATGTAGCGATCCATGCCAGTCTGCACAGTCGAAATCGACTTCTGCTTTTGTTTTGATTCTTCTTTGCGTGCATTATTGTTGTTGCAAACGGTCAGTGCTGCTGAATTATTTACAGCTGGCACAGCGATAATTAGTTGGGCCGCTGACGAAGTTGTTGTTGTGGTAGCAGTGACAGTTGCCAGTGAGGTCACTGCACTCGTTATTGCAGTGTTACAGTTACCCGGGACGGTCGTTTGGCGCTGCGAGAGGAGCGGGGTAGGAGAGGCGGTCTCTTCGCTCCACGACTTGTGAGCCGAAGCAGGCAGAGAGGGAGAGCAAGAACGCGGTCTGTCGTTCTCTGAGGGCAAAAGTTTCGAGTTAGTTGAAGGTGAGGGTGCTCGATCACCGATTTGCGGTGAGACGAAAGAAAAGTATGCATTGTTGCGTTGTAAAGAGAGCCGGCGCTCGTCTTGTTCACATTGTCGCTGAGAACGTATGTCGTTTTGATTCATTGTTCTAAGTCCACATATAACAATTACCAGAACAATATGGAATAATTATTTATTTTAGTAAATAATTACTATAGTCAATAATTGTTAGTTGTGCAAACTGCACTTTACACTTTGTGTTTAACTTTCACTATACTGTTGTAGTTTTTAGAACTTGCTATTCGTAGCTTGAAAGAAACACGTCTGCACTCGCCGACGTTCGATTTCAATAATTTTATTTCCTTTTAGACTTAAATAAAATTTTATAATGTTTTAAAGGAGTTTTTAAGTGGCCGCACCTAGCTTTGCCTTTATAGAAGTTCTAAGAAAATGGTAAGTCAATAATTATACTCGTAAATTAAATTTTCAATCATATTCGAATTTAATTCATTAATTATTCCAGGTAATGGATTTATATCATAATCAACAACATATACAACTCACGAAAGTGATCATTTAAGGTAAATTGTTTTAAGATACTTTCGTATAAGTTAACACAATCACCAAACTGACGAAATATAGTCGTAAGCCTCAAGTCTTTTTTCTATATATAGATCGAGCTTTACCTATAAGAAACTGCACCTTGTTATTGTAGATTAAGCTTTAGAGATAAGAACTCTTGTTATACTTAAGTCAGTCGATTTTGGGAGTTTGGAAGCGTCGGTCATCGCCACGTACCTACAATTCGCCTCATTAAGTGCAGACCGCACAAGCCCTGTCATATTTGTATAACTACTCAAATAAATATATTCAAATACTTAAAATTATAACTGGCGCCCAAACGGATATAAAAACCTACGACAACTGAATAATTATAAATAAATAACAAAAGGAGCATCCGGAGACAAAACCAGCGGCATCAACTGGCTAATCAACTTTAACCTAAAAAATAAATATTTCCTGATTACATAAAATATAATATTAATTTTACCTTAAAATAGTTTGTTAAGCATTATTATTATATTGTAAGTATAACGCTTATTGAACAAATTAAAAATACCAATACTTTTTTATTACATAACCTATGAACAGAGTGTTGATGAAAATACATGAGTGACAGTGATAACCTTATAGACGACCTCGTGTCAAGTTTAGATAAATGGTCAGCGCTCCAGGCAAATAGGCAAAACAGTGCAGAAAAAAATAATAAGTCTTCAGAAAATTATTGGTGGTCAAAAACAAATACAACTAGCGAAATGGAATTTGAAGCTCAGTTAAAAGCGATCGTAGAGAGTGCTGTTGCCGGTGCACTCACAGTCCAAAAACAATCATTTGAAAAGCAATTGCAGGAGATAAATGAACGAATCGGGAAATTAACAGTGAACACGCCAGAGGTGGAAACTTATGTAGATGCTGAAATTAGACCAGGTGTTGTCTGTAACGAGCCTCTAGATATAGTTAAATCTCTGCCAGATTTTGAGGGCAAAAGTGAAACATATGTGTCGTGGAGAAAAGCGGCTCATGTCGCTTTTAAAGTTTTTAAAGATTACGAGGGAAGTTCAACATTTTACCAAGCTCTTGGTATTATGCGAAATAAAATAAAAGGTCCAGCAAATACAGTATTGGCTTCTTTTAATACTCCGTTACATTTCAAGGCAATGATCAGCCGTCTTGATTTCACATATTCCGACAAAAGGCCGATCTACCTAATCGAACAAGAGCTATCAACTTTGCGACAGGGAGACATGACTCTCACTGAATTCTACGATGAAGTCGAGAAAAAACTGACCCTACTTACTAACAAGACAATAATGACATTTGATAGTGCCTTGGCGATGTCACTGAATGAAAAGTACAGAGCAGACGCGTTACGTGTATTTGTAACCGGAGCTAGGAAATCGTTGAGCGACATTCTTTTTGCAAAAGGTCCAAAAGATTTACCAACTGCTCTCGCTTTAGCGCAAGAGGTCGAGTCGAACCATGAGCGTTACCAATTCGCCCTTATTTATTCTAAAAATATTGGAGACAGGGGTCAGAAAACCGAACAAAAGCATAGCGATAGGGATAGAAATTCAATCATGCCCATGCAAACTAAAAACCCATATTTTAGAAAGCGCCAGGTGCCTACTTTTGATACCCAGGAAAGACAAGATCCAGTCCAGTTAACAAACCCTGATGTATCCATGCGATCTAGAAGAACTGGAAATTTTGGACAAGCTCCATTTCCGACTCAGGGAAATATTTGGCCATCTCAACAACAAAATTCTTGGCCATCTCAACAACAATATTCTTGGCCATCTCAACAACAATATTCTTGGCCATCTCAACAACAATATTCTTGGCCATCCCAACAACAAAAGTCATTTCAAACACAAAATCAATTCGCATCGCAACCCCAACAGCAAAACACAAGTCAGGCTCAGGGACATGTTGGGTATGCGCAAGCATCAAAAAGACCAACAAGTGGCAGTGCAAGGTTTACAGGGCCAAAACAGCAGAGGATCAACCACTTACCTCATGAGAAAGGTCAATGTGAGGAAGACACAGACGATTATCAAAAGGAGGCAGAAGCGGAGGTTGATGATTATGAGGACGAACTAGTGAATTACGATCATGTTCATTTTTTAGCCACAAATCCCTGCTACCGTACATAGAAAGAGAGATAGCAGGGAGAACCATAAAACTTTTGATTGACACCGGGGCTTCGAAAAATTATATACAGCCCCTCCCTGAATTAAAAAACTTAATGCCGGTACAAAATAAATTCACGGTAAAATCGCTCCATGGTTGCAACACCGTCAAACAGAAATGTTTTATTAAGCTATTTAACACATCTGTTCAATTCTTTATTCTTCCAAGTCTCTATAGTTTTGACGCAATAATAGGACTTGACCTTTTGAAACAGGGAAATGCAACGTTAGATTTTAAGAACAAAACGTTGAATATCAACAATGAAGTGGAATCTATTCAGTTTTTGAGATGTGACAGCGTAAATTTCACCAACATAGAGAATATTGTGGTTCCAAATCAGATATCTAATAAATTCCATACAATGCTTCGAAACCGATTGGCCGTCTTTGCGGAACCGGAAGAAGCACTGCCGTATAATACCAACATTGTTGCCACAATACGTACTGAGGACGACCAACCCATTTACTCAAAACTCTATCCGTACCCCATGGGCGTATCAGATTTTGTGAATAAGGAAACAAATGCTTTGTTGAAGGACGGAATTATCAGGCCCTCGTCGTCACCTTACAACAATCCGGTTTGGGTAGTCGAAAAAAGAGGTACAGATGAAAAGGGAAACAATAAGAAAAGGTTGGTTATAGATTTTAGAAAACTAAATTTAAAAACAATCGACGACAAGTACCCTATACCAAACGTAGTATCCATCTTGTCAAATTTGGGAAAGGCCAGGTTCTTTACAACTCTTGACCTTAAATCGGGGTTTCACCAAATTCTGCTCGCAGAAAAGGATAGGGAGAAAACTGCCTTTTCAGTAGGAAATGGAAAATACGAGTTTTGCCGTTTGCCGTTTGGCTTGAAAAATGCCCCAAATATTTTTCAACGTGCTATTGATGATGTTCTTAGGGACCGTATAGGAAAGTCATGTTATGTTTACGTTGATGACGTAATAATATTTTCAAACGGAATCGAGGACCACGTAAACGACGTTGCTTGGGTACTAGACAGACTGTCTGAGGCAAACATGAGGGTTTCTAAAGAGAAATCGTTTTTCTTCAAGGAAAGCGTCGAGTATCTCGGATTTATGGTGTCAAGTGGAGGTATCACAACCAGTCCTAGCAAAGTAGAGGCTATTCAGAAATATAATCAACCTACTAATCTGTTTAGTGTTCGATCGTTTTTAGGGTTAGCAAGTTATTACCGCTGCTTTATTAAGGACTTCGCCTCTATTGCTAGACCACTGACTGACATTCTGAAGGGTGAAAACGGAAAAGTTTCCGCAAGCCAGTCTAAAAAGATACCAATTTCTTTCGATGAAAGACAATGTTCTGCTTTTGAGAAACTTAAAAATGTTCTTGTCTCCGAAAATGTAATGTTATTGTATCCCGATTATAGGAAAGCCTTTGACTTAACAACAGACGCTTCGGCTTTTGGCCTGGGTGCAGTCTTATCACAGGATGGCAAGCCTGTTACAATGATTTCGAGAACTTTACAGGATAGAGAACTTAATTTCGCAACAAATGAACGAGAACTTTTGGCCATCGTTTGGGCTTTAAAGTCTCTTAGGAACTATCTATATGGTGTCAAAAACTTAAACATTTTTACAGATCACCAACCGTTAACATACGCCGTGTCAGATAGGAATCCAAATGCAAAAATCAAGAGATGGAAGGCGTTTATAGACGAACATAATGCTAAAATTTTCTATAAACCTGGCAAGGAGAACTATGTTGACGATGCACTATTCAGGCAGGCTATTCATGTCCTAGAGGACGAACCCCGGTCAGACATTGCAACAATACATAGCGAAATTTCATTGACTTTTACAATCGAAACTATCGACAAGCCGGTTAACTGTTTTAGAAACCAGATAGTAATAGATGAGGGCACCGCAGACTCAACTCGAACTTTTGTTATTTTCGGAAGCAAGACAAGGCATCTAATACAATTTCTAGACAAAGAGACTTTACTCGGAAGAATTCGTGATGTGGTTAAGCCGGATGTAGTGAATGCGATACACTGCGAATTACCTGTACTAGCTTTCATTCAAAACAGTCTTGTAAATGAGTTTCCAGCAACGACCTTCCGACACACTATGAAAATGGTTAGCGACATTTTTAATCAAACTGAGCAACGGGAAATAGTGTCTTTGGAGCACAACAGAGCGCATAGGGCTGCACAGGAGAATGTAAAACAAATTCTTCAATACTACTTTTTCCCTAAAATGTCCCAAATAGCCGCTACCTTTGTTGCTAACTGCTTGGTTTGTCAAAAAGCCAAATACGACCGCCATCCGCAAAAGCAAATCCTCGGGAAAACACCTATTCCGTCACATGTAGGCGAGACATTGCATATTGATATATTTTCTACGGATAGGAAGTACTTTTTGACATGTATTAATAAACTTTCCAAATTCGCTATTGTGCAACCAATCGGCTCTCGAACGATAACTGATTTAGAACCTGCAATTATGCAATTAATGAACTTTTATCCCCATTCAAAGACAATATTTTGTGACAATGAACCGTCCATAAATTCCGAGTCAATCAAGTCACTTTTGAAAAATCGTTTTAATGTTGACATAGCGAACGCACCTCCACTTCATAGTACCTCAAACGGACAGGTTGAAAGGCTTCACAGCACGCTTTTAGAAATAGCTCGATGCCTGAAACTTGACGGTGGAATGAATGATACTGTCAACCTTATTCTTCAGGAAACAATAGAATACAATAAGACGGTGCACTCAGTCACCAATAGAAGACCGATCGACATTATTCATTCAACTCCTCCCGAATTGGCTAACGAGATAGTAGAAATGGTTAACGAAGCTCAGGAAAAACAGCTAAGAAGAGAAAATGTAACCAGACGAGACAGAACCTTTGAGGTGGGAGAAACCGTCATGGTAAAACAAAACAATCGCTTGGGAAATAAACTAACCCCACGGTATAGGGAAGAACTAATCGAAGCAGACTTCGGGACAACGGTCCTCATAAAAGGGAGGGTCGTTCATAAAGATAATCTACGCTAGGTTTATTATTTCTTTTCCTTTTGTGACCATCGCCAAGTTAGCAAAATACAAACGTGAAGTCTGGACACTAATAAAAGAGTTTGCAACAGTTTTTCAATTAAACATTTGTCAAATCTTACTTATTTAATCTTTATTATATCCGCTTCATCCTCTTTAGAAAAGTTTAAAGGTATGTGATGAAATGCTAACCCGTATTATTTGAAAACTTAAAATCCACGCAACCACAAATATTTCCTAAAACTACAATAGAAAATAAATGCATTAACAAAACGACATAATAATAGTATAGCGCACTCACTCTAATTAGATTTCTATTTCCTGATAAAAAAAAAAAACACTAATGTTATCAATACCCTTTTCTGATTTTGTTCAACTAAATAGGAAAATCAATACTTGCAATCAATAAGCGTTTTACTACATACTTTAATATCAAAAATATCTGAATGAACTTTATTATAAAATTATAATTCTTATACTTAATTATTGTCAAAACTTTAGTATTAAAACTGTAACTACCTCTTAAGTAGATGAGAAGGAATTAAGATCTATCAACGTAGTATCTGCTAAAGATATAAAGATGCGGCAACTATTTCTGCGCCTGGGTACTGAAACGACGAACTGAATAATATCTGCCATCAGACGCCATCCAGAGTGCGTTCAACAAATACATTTTGATGGTCAACCAGTTCAACCAACATCAGCATCATCGTCGTCAACAAGTCGACGGCTACAATAAAGATGTTTTCCAAGTTCGCTACGATCATCTCCAGAACCTTGTTGCGAACCCATGACATGGAGAATCAACAGCATTTACGAACTTCTTGGATCATCCAGATATGCAGAACTGCCTTCCCATCGATGGTTTACCGCAGTACCAAGTTGGCAGTATGGGAACTTGTTGGCAATGAGTAAGCTGTAAGCACAACCAATGTTACCCGTAAGATCCGCTTTCAAATAGATTTGCCAATTGTAAAAAGTCTGTGGACAGCCTTCGTCTTAGAAGGGGAGGAGTTAACACAATCACCAAACTGACGAAATATAGTCGTAAGCCTCAAGTCTTTTTTCTATATATAGATCGAGCTTTACCTATAAGAAACTGCACCTTGTTATTGTAGATTAAGCTTTAGAGATAAGAACTCTTGTTATACTTAAGTCAGTCGATTTTGGGAGTTTGGAAGCGTCGGTCATCGCCACGTACCTACAATTCGCCTCATTAAGTGCAGACCGCACAAGCCCTGTCATATTTGTATAACTACTCAAATAAATATATTCAAATACTTAAAATTATAACTTATACATCTAAAATTTTTTATTTTAAGGTTAGAATTAATTGTAATTGTGAACATGTAGTACCATTTTCAAAGCAACTGAAACGAAGCTGGCCCCAACTCCGTAGGGCAAAACGCACAAGACTCAGCAATTTAATAGATAATTTATATGTATTTTTGCTTACACTCCTTACACTCCGCTCCTTTTGCGGTGTTTATGTGATATATATCAAAGCGATGATTTCCTGGACATCCCTATGTTAAAATCAACAATTGTTATACCCGTTACTCGTAGAGTAAAAGGTTATACAAGATTCGTTGAAAAGTATGCAACAGGCAGAAGAAAGCGTTTCCGACCATAAAAAGTTTATATATTCTTGATCAGGATCAATTGCGGAGTCGATGTTATGATGATGTTTTGATATTTTTACATTTTTGTATTAGTATTGTAAATTTCTATCGATATGCAGAAAAACTTTTAGCCACGGCCCCCTAACGTCCACACTCTGAAAAGATTTGATATTTTTTCGCATTTTGGTTAGTCTTGTAAATTTCTCTCGATTTGCCAAACATATTTTTGCCACGCCCACTCTAACGCCCACAAACCCCCAAAAACGGTCAATGCTGAAATTTCTCTGCGCACTTCCATTATCTGAGTAACGGGTATTAAGTAGGCGGGGAACTCGACTACAGCGATATCTCTTGTTTTCATATAAATTTAGCCGTTAGTAAACGGTCGAAATTGTTACAGTTTGGTAATTCATCGGTGAAAAGCTAATGGATGGAACTGCAGGGAGGCTTCCAAAAGCATTACCTGAAATACATTATCGAAAGGCTTCTGAATGTTTTTTAAATCAAGTATTTCAGAATATTTATATTACCATAATTTCGTAAACATTACTGAGGATTGTTATACCCGTTACTCGTAGGGTAAAAGGGTATACTAGATTCGTTGAAAAGTATGTAACAGGCAGAAGGAAGCGTTTCCGACCATATAAAGTATATATATTCTTGATCAGGATCAATAGCCGAGTCGGTTTGGCCATGTCCGTCTGTCCGTCCTTCTGTCTGTCCGTATAAACGTCGAGATCGCAGGAACTACAAAAACTAGAAAGTTGAGATTAAGCATACAGACTCCAGGGACATAGACGCAGCGCAAGTTTGTCGAATCATGCTGCCACGCCCACTCTAACGCCCACAAACCACCCAAAGCTGCCACGCCAACACTTTTGAAAAATGTTTTGATATTTTTTCATTTTTCTATTAGTCTTATAAATTTTTATTGATTTGCAAAAAAATTTTTTGCCACGCCCACTCTGACGCCCACAAACCGCCTAAAGCTACTACGCCAACACTTTTGAAAAATGTTTTGATATTTTTTCATTTTTGTATTGGTCTTGTAAATTTCTATCGATTTGCCAAAAAACTTTTTGCCACGCCCACTCTAACGCCCACAAACCGCCAAAAACTGTCAGTGTTGAAGACCTCCTTCCCACTTTCACTAGCTGAGTAACGGGTATCAGATAGTCGGGGAGCTCGACTATAGCGTTCTCTCTTGTTTTTTTTTTTATAAGTAAAATCATAACTTCGATAATTCCTATGATTGTATATAATTTTGATAGTGAAAGCTTACGCAACATACCTAAATGATTTTTCAATACTAATAAACCTTTAAAAGTTGTGCATTTTTAAAAAATGTTTTTATATTATTTCATTTTTCTATTAGTATTGTAAATTTCTATCGACCTGCAGAAACACTTGCCACGCCCACACTTTTAAAAAATTTTTTTATATTTTTTTAAAATTTTTGTTAGTCTTGTAAATTTCTCTCGATTTGCCATAAATCTTTTTGTCACGCCCAATCTAACGCCCATAAACCGCCACATACGGTCAGTGTTGAAATTCTATTCGCACTTCCACTAGCTGAGTAACGGGTATCAGATAGTCAGGGAACTCGACTATAGCGTTCAATAGCGTGCCAACCAATAAATTGGTTATATTGGTGGCACGAAGACAAGTAGTCGGAAATGCGAGCGGATGACATTGGCTTTTTAAATTGAAGTTAAGTTGATAATCAGTACGTTGTTTAGATCCCGAGTCCAGTAGAGCACGACAAAGGAACGCGGAATGGATTTTTACTAATACGGTTGCATATCTTTACTAATATACTGTGCAAGTAAAGCAGCAGACGTCCCAGGCAATATAGGGAGTTCTACGGCATGATTTAGTCTGGGGTGTTGTGCTCAGATCTGTATGAACGCAATTGCAGAAGGCACAGGTGGAAGGGTTGAAATTGGTGACAAGAGAGGATGACCCAGCTTGTAATAGCGAAATCCTTATTCTCCAGCTTCCTGCATCGAAGGTTTCTCTAGAAACGATGCTATGGATTTGTAATTTAAAATTAAAATATCGAATTCTGGGTTATTCAATTAAAGCCATTTTCTTTTTTTAAACGTGTAACTCAATGGCAATTTTTTGATCCCCTTTAAACACAGCGATACGGACACCCGCCGACATAAGTCGCGTGTTAATCATAATCCGTTAGAAATCGTGATTTCGAATCCCGCCGTATGTTATGTTATGTTATGTTATATATTACGTAATGCTATTTAGTATAATTGCTTAATTTTACATCACCTCCAACTACGTCATCAAACCTGCTGACTACGTGAAAATTTTATTAAGGACGGCAAAGCCGCTCATCACTTTATCGAATATAATTTCTTCAACAGCTCACTTATTATTCGAAGATAAGCGAAAGATATTGGAGATATTTAGAAATCCATGTAAATAGGAAAAAATTGTTGATAGTTTGTAATTAAAACCGAAATTTCTACAAAGAATTATCTAATATGACTATTACATCCGAAGAGAAGTGGAGACGCTTGATTGGAGTTGTATAAAAGAGAAAGTTAAGGTTTAAGGTGGCCCGCTGTGGAGACGCTAAGAAGACTTAAAATGTAGAATTTTTGCGTCACAAATACCCATATTTGTTTGAAGAAAGACTGACTTTTCGCATCTTGTTGGACCTATATGCCGTGAACTACGGTGCTTATGACTGTGGCGGTCTTAAGAAAAAATGGAAGAGTCCTAAAAAGAATAAAACATAAGAGAGAGAACGCTTTAGACAAGTTCCCCGACTTTTGTGGAAATTATAGGAAGCTAGTGGAAGTGCGAAGGAGAAATTTCAACACTGACAGTTTTTGGCGAAACGTGGACGTTAGAAAGGGCGTTGGCAAATCGAAAGAAATTTACAAAACTAATGAAAATGTAAAAAAATATCAAAACATTTATTAAAAGTGTTGGCGTGGCAGTTTGGTGCGGCTTGTGAGCGTTAGGGTGGGCGTGGTAAAAAGTTTCTCTGCAGATCGATAAAACTTTAAAATACTAAGAAAAAACAAGAGAGAACGCTATAGTCGAGTTCCCCGACTATCTGATACCCGTTACTCAGCTAGTGGAAGGGAGAAGGAGAGTCTTAAACACAGTTTTTGCCGGTTTGTAGGCGTTATAGTGGGCGTGGCAGAAAGTTTTTTGGCAAATCGATAGAAGTTTACAAGACCAATACAAAAATGAAAAAATATCAAAACATTTTTCAAAAGTGTGGGCGTAGCAGCTTTGGGCGGTTTGTGGGCGTTAGAGTGGGCGTGGCAAAAAGTTTGTTGGCAAATCGATAGAAATTTACAAGACCAATACAAAAATGAAAAAATATCAAAACATTTTTCAAAAGTGTGGGCGTGACAGCTTTGGGCGGTTTGTGGGCGTTAGAGTGGGCGTGGCAACCTGAATCGACAAACTTGCGCTGCGTCTATGTCCCTGGAGTCTGTATACTTAATCTCAACTTTGTAGCTTTTGTAGTTCCTGAGATCTCGACGTTCATACGGACAGACGGACAGACGGACAGACGGACAGACGGACAGACAGACGGACGGACAGACGGACATGGCCAGATCGACTCGGCTACTGATCCTGATCAAGAATATATATACTTTATATGGTCGGAAACGCTTCCTTCTGCCTGTTACATACTTTTCAACGAATCTAGTATACCCTTTTACTCTACGAGTAACGGGTATAAAAACAAGAGAGAACGCTATAGTCGAATTCCCCGACTATCTGATACCCGTTACTCAGCTAAAGGAAGTGCCAAGAAGAGTCTTCAACACTGAGAGTTTTTGGAGGTTTGTTGGCGTTGGAGTGGGCGTGGCAAAAAGTTTTTTGGCAAATCGATAGAAATTTACAAGACTAATACAAAAATGAAAAAATATCAAAACAATTTTCAAAAGTGTGGGCGTGGCAGCTGTGGGCGTTAGAGTGGGCGTGGCAAAAAGTTGTTTGGCCAATCGATAGAAATATACAAGCCCAATACAAAAATGAAAAATATCAAAACATTTTTCAAAAGTGTTGTCGTGGCAGCTTTGGGCGGTTTGTGGGCGTTAGAGTGGGCGTGGCAAAAAGTTTTTTGGCAAATCGATAGAAATTTACAAGACTAATACAAAAATGAAAAAATATCAAAACATTTTTCAAAAGTGTGGGCGTGGCAGCTGTGGGAGTTAGAGTGGGCGTGGCAAAAAGTTTTTTGGCAAATCGATAGAAATTTACAAGACTAATACAAAAATGAAAAAATATCAAAACATTTTTCAAAAGTGTGGGCGTGGCAGCTGTGGGAGTTAGAGTGGGCGTGGCAAAAAGTTTTTTGGCAAATCGATAAAAATGTACAAGATCAATAAAAAAATTAAAAAACATCATATTATTTTTCAAAACTGTTGGCGTGGCAGTTTTGGGCGGTTTGTGGGCGTGGAAACATGAATCGACAAACTTGCGCTGCTTCTATGTCTCTGGAGTCTGTATGCCTAATCTCAACTTTCTGGCTTTTGCAGTTCCTGAGATCTCGACGTTCATGCGGACGGACAGACGGACATGACCAGATCGATCGGCTATTGATCCTGATTATGAATATATATACTTTATATGCTCGGAAACGTTTCCTTCTGCCTGTTACATACTTTTTAACGAATCTAGTATACCCTTATACTCTACGAGTAACGGGTATACCAAGAGAGAACGCTATAGTCGAGTTCCCCGACTATCTGATACCCGTTACTCAGCTAAAGGAAGTGTCAAGGAGAGTCATCAACACTGAGAGTTTTTGGAGGTTTGTGGGCGTTAGAGTGGGCGTGGCAAAAAGTTTTTTGGCAAATCGATAGAAATTTACAAGACTAATACAAAAATGAAAAAATATCATAACATTTTTCAAAAGTGTTGGCCTGGCAGCTTTGGGAGGTTTGTGGGCGTGGCAAAAAGTTTTTTTTTCAAATCAATAGATATTTACAAGACCAATTCAAAGATGAAAAAAAAGCAAAAAATTTTCAAAAGTGTGGGCGTGGTAGCTTTAGGCGGTTTGTGGGCGTGGCAAAAAATTTTTTTGCAAATCAATAAAAATTTATAAGACTAATAAAAAAATGAAAAAAAAAACAAAACAATATATTCTATTATACATATTCTTTATAAGTCGGAACGGGACGGTTAAAACAAATTTAAGTTATCTTATTCGGTATCTATATTCGTTTTTTCATGCATATTTTCCGCGATTTTAACCGACTCCGACTCACCAACACTAGCTATAATATTTTATATTTACACTTTTTGTTTGATTTCTCGTGTAGAATTTCATATTTTTAGTCATGCTCTGCCTATTGTTTAGTTTCGGACATTTTTTTTAATTGATTAAATATCTTTTGTATAAATGTTTTTTGTTCATATTAGTAGTAATAGTATATGCAAGAATACTATAACCTATTTAAGTAACTGTGTACATATACATATGTGCTGACATACTTAGTTGGTAACGGCGTTAATTGTTTTTCATGCGCCGTATACATATGTATGCATTTTATAAGCCGATAAAAGTAAAAGTTACATGCAAAAATCTTAACACAGCACATCAGTATTAGTTTTGAGATCTATTTGTTTGAACTTTAAAACATTCCCTTCATTTGTTTTAAGCAACAACAATACAAAAAAGATCCGTTATATTTTGTTTCATTTTCTTTTTTTATGCTTTGGTAAAGCTTTTGTGAGATTATGGTAGCTCTAGACTCGACCAACTTGCTCTGAGATCGTGATCAAGTTGGCTGCTGCAATTTCTTGCGCTCTCTGAGCCATGTCATGATTCACTGAGCCATTCCTTTCCCTGGCTCATTCGTAAGCTCGTTTTGCAGTGACTTTTCTACTTAAACATTTTATATAGTCGTACGTATGTAGCTACCGCTTCAGTTTGGTGCTTAATCGCGTTGCTCGTACTTCATTAAGCTGAAATCAGTTCAAGTGGTGTTGCTATCGCTTAGTACACGTACTTTGAAAAGATAATATAGTCTTATGTTATGAACATCCACCAAAAAGTATAATTGAAAAGCTTACAACATTTCGAGCCCGAAAGGAATTTAACAAATTAGAACAAGAATTGTGAAAAGTCAAAGTATACGCCATTCATACGACTATTAGAGCCATGGATCTCAAAGGATTTTACCTAACTTTTATTTCGTTCCTGATCCTGTGTGTATTTTCCGAGTTTCCTGAAGCATTTGCAGTACGTGTTGCCAACTCACAGCAAAATCATCCTAAGAAAGGTAAGAAAATCCGAGGCTAAACAGAAAACATCAGCTCATAAATATGGGTAATTTTAACTCCCAACAAGTCTTGGAATATTATGCTGTTGTTTGTCAACTGTACCTAAATTTTTTTTATATGTGTATTTTTATACAATGTGTTTTTGAACTCTTAATCAGGACTTTATTTCGGGTCTGTAGTTATGTAAACTATAGATCTTTAATGTATTTTTTACGGAAAAGAATAAGAAAGATTTACGTTGGTTTGCTTCACTTCCGTTTCCGTTCTCTTGAGAAAATATATAAGAATTATATAATTATTAGTTTGCCATATTTCCAGGCGCCCATGCTTGCAAAAGCTTCAATTAAATTCACTCAAAAATGATTATAGCATGCTGCAACTCTTCACGGATTAAAAATTATGTAGCGATTGTGATTCATCACACACAAACTCTTAAATACCGTCTTACTTATTTAACCCATAATAAATGAAAGGTAAAATTCTGCAAGGTAATTACATTTGTGAACGGCTGTATTCGTGGTAAGAAGGCAGCTTCTATATATGAACACACGAAAGCTTAAAATTTGCTGAGATGGTGCGATCAGTGTGTGATACTTAAAGCGAAAGGTATTACTAAAACGGAAGGAAATGAATATTAAAACATAGGAAAAAAAATTAAATGGTTTTGGAAAAAGAGCGGTGAATGCGTACCAAAAAACTGGCTATGTTGAATCCAGTGTAGATAGATAAATGTACTTTCTAAACTTCGCCAAGCTCGAATAAAAAAAAGGGTATGTTTCCTACATATCTGGTAAAATATGCTAATGAAAAGGGCCATCTAAGGAGAGTTTATTTTATATATCTAGTTTCTTATAAGTTTCGTCAGAGAAAATACATTTTTGGTTTGTTGAAGGTTAAATCCCTTTTTACTTAATTTTTGATGGAATATTTTAAGATTATTTAAATTAAATTATAAACATGGAACTTTAACTTATAAAAGTTCCACTCTCTTTAAATAAATAAATGAGTAAGAATAATAATACTAATACTGCTAACTTTTTCTTCTTTAAGTTATACTCTTTAAATTTTACTATTAGTGGTACTCTCTTCACTTTTAAATTGCTGAATGACCTTGTCAGTTGTTAGCATGCTGCTCCCTAAAAATGTTATTTTCAATAATACGAACAATTTAACAACCTGTAAGATGGAACTTCGAGATGTTGCCAACTATATTGGACGATTTCAAGAAAACTCTGTATGATTGTGGTATGACAATATGTTGTACATTTTGTTTATCTTTCTTATAAAAAAACACATTTTATTCAATAATACAATTTCCCAGAGTTTGAGTCATATTTCTTTTGTTTCATTTCGAGGTAGTCATTTACTTTTCGAGGTAGAATAACACACGAATTAAAAACAAGAGAGACTGCTATATTAGAGTTCCTCGACTTTTAGATAAACGTTACACAGCTAGTGAAAGTGCGAACGAGAAAGATTTACAAGACTAACAAATATCAAAACATTTTTTTTAAGTGTCGGGGTGGCAGTTTTGGGCGTGGCACCATGGGCCATAAACTTGCGTTTCGTATGCAAAAGTGATATCGAAAAGAACACAATTAAAAACAAGAGAGAACGCTATAGTCGAGTTCCCTGACTATCTGATACCCGTTACTCAGCTAGTGTAAGTGCGAAGGACAGTTTTTGGCGGTTTGTGGGCGTGGCCAAAAGTTTTTTGGCGAATAGATAGACATTTACAAGACTAATACAAAAATAAAAAAATATCAAAACATTTCTCAAAAGTGTGGGCGTGGGAGCTTTAGGCGGTTTGTGGGCGTTAGAGTGGGCGTGGCAAAAAGTTTTTTTTGCAAATCGATAGAAATTTTCAAGAGCAATACAAAAATGAAAAAATATTAAAACATTTTTCAAAAGTGTGGGCGTGGCAGCTTTGGGCGGTTTGTGGGCGTGGCAAAAAGTGTTTTTGCAAATCGATAGAAATTTACAAGACCAATACAAAAATGAAGAAATATTACAACATTTTTCAAAAGTGTGGGCGTCGCAGTTTTGGGCGGTTTGTGGGCGTTAGAGTGGGCGTGGCAACATGAATCGACAAACTTGCGCTGCGTCTATGTCCCTGGAGTCTGTATGCCTAATCTCAACTTTCTAGCTTTTGTAGTTCCTAAGATCTCGGCGTTCATACGGACAGACGGACAGACGGACAGACAGACGGACGGACAGACGGACATGGCCAAATCGACTCGGCTACTGATCCTGATCAAGAATATATATACTTTATATGGTCGGAAACGCTTCCTTCTGCCTGTTACATACTTTTCAACGAATCTAGTATACCCTTTTACTCTACGAGTAACGGGTATAAATAGGTTTTTAACATTGTTCTTTTTTAAATATTCAAAGTTACACTAGTGGGAGAGAGATGACCAAATTATGTATACTTAATACAAAATAGCATATACATTACTTTCATCTGTGTTTGCTGAAAGTTAACAATTGATTACAATAACCAATCAGAGCTTGTGGATTTAGCTTTGGAGTATGCACGAAAAGGGTGTTCTTCGGACATATCAGTGAAAAGATTATTTGAACGACGTATAAATAATTTGCTAATTACGTATTCTTAGTCCTTTTATATATAATATTAATATATTTATATTATGAAGCTGTTGCTACTTTATATAAATTATTGTCCTGGCATATTACCTTTGTCCTGTTAAGCGCTTGCTAATACTGTTAATTATTTGCGTTATGACCTGACGAAAGTTCACCCAGCTGGTTGTCGCGCGCTTAAATTTCTTAGTATGTTGTCGATTTTCCAAGTGTCTTTGACGAAAATACCTCCAACCATTTTTGACGAATGAACTTTTCGCTGTGCGTTTTTTCGATGTACATTGTTTAGAAGGTTTCAAATTTAGTACCATGTCATAATTATGTAATGTATGTTATGTATCTTCACGTCAGATTTTATTCGTCCCCAGCCGGTGGTGCATTTTTGGGAATACATGCATATGAAGAGATAAACGGATATCTGATAGTCGATGCACATATTAGATTTTAGATTTTTACACACTACTACTACTGGGTATCTTCCTTAATCATTCTTCTAAGTGGTCCTTACCCAATAAATACAAGTGTCTTATTTGAAATCAATGCAAAAACAAAATACATATTTATTAAGCTTAAACCGGTCTGCAAGAGATATAAAATGGTGCAGTCTTAAAGAATAACTGATTCAAGGTGACTTTAAACTGAAAATTGGTATATGTGTTTGTGTTCGTCCAAACATATATTTGTTTAATGTTAGTATTGCATTATTAAACTTTAACATTCGAAACAGATATACTTCTTCAAATCAAAACATATTTTTATATTGTTATTGTGGCTAAATAAATGGTCAAACTGTTAGGTAAAACCATGCCAGACATCTTTATTTCCATAAATACAAACTAACAGACTAACATATGTGACACGTACGGAATGTGGGACTGGTTTCCGATTGCAACAATACAGTCCCAATATATATATACATATATATATATACGCATGCTATATAAATATGTATGTGCGCTAGTGAAAATGTTTCGAAATAACGTAATTGATTACACTAGCGAACAAGATAAATTGTGTAAAAAAGCTTCAGAAGTATATTAAATCTTTTTAAAGAGCTTTTATAAATAAAATTTTTTAATTAAGCAATCTCTATTTTTACTATTTTTTATTTTAAAACTAGCATAGCTAAATAAATAAATAGGCTCTGCTAACAATATTGGATGCAAGGACAACGAAAATATAAAAATGTATATTTAGTAGAGCTGTTGCAATGGACCTAATATGATACAAGCATACATAATTATACATATGTACATATGTACACCGAAGAAATTAAATTTTACCTTTTTTTGAACTATAACAGATTATCGTAAAACTGTTCCGTTTTGTTATTTTCCCATAAAAAAGAATTAACACAATGTTTAAAATAAATATTTCGAAAATAGGAAAATGAAACCTGTCTTTCTAGACTATCTTCGGGTTATGAAAATAACATTTATCCAACTTAGCAGCAATAATAAGCTAATTTTAAAATAAATTTACCAGTTATAGGTGTAGTTTTTTTATTAACATTTATTTTTAAATTTTTCGCTTAGTTGAATACATTTATTTTTGAAATGTTTACATGTATAGTTGTATATGTATATGTAGATTTTCCATTTATTTTAAAGACTATTACGGCTAAAAATTGCGGTCCAAATACAAGTCGAAATAACTCACAAAACAAGACTAAGCTGAAGAGCCAGTTTTCTGGTTTACTTTAAAACTGTATTTGTAATTCATACATGTGTACAAAAATATTTAACTGTGTGAAATGTCTGTACTATATATGAAGTTGTCTATGAAGCTCAACGAAATAGAACAAAAAACTAGTTGACGACAACAAAAACTAATAATTTTGTGGCTTATAGATTTCGACCAAAAAGCTTAACTAGAAAAATAAATTTATTTATAGATAATACCGTATTAAAACATATACATATAATGCAATTTAAATTTTTGTATGTTTTTTTTAACTCTTAAGCTTTATTAAACGAAGTCAAAAAAAAAATTTAATAGATGGGCAGAATAGGACTCGAAAACACGTTTAAAACAAAACATATTTAGTTTATGTACGTTCAAGATTTAAGCTGGAAAATTATTTTAATTTCTGCGCTATGTACGTTTGTTGCTAATTTTACATGGCGACGTGTGGCATGGAGTGTAGCTGGAAAACAAGATAGAACGCGATGGAACGCTAGAAAAGTATGTAACAGGCAGAAGGAAGCGGTTCCGACCATATGAAGTATATATATTCTTGATCAGGATCAATAGCAGAGTCGATCTGGCCATGTCCGTCCGTCCGACTGTCGGACCGTGAACCTCGAGATCTCAGGAACTATAAAAGCTAGAAAAGCATGCAGAAAAGCAACTAAATTTGCCACGTCGACTCTGTCTTCCATAAACCGCCCAAAACTGCCACGCCCAAACATTTGAAAAATGTTGTGATATTTATTCATTTTTTTATATGACTTGTAAATTTATATTTTTTACTCCAACGCTCAGATACCGCCAAAACTGACACAACACATTTAAAATTTTGTGATACACGTCCAAATTTCTTTTTTTAGTTTTTAGTTTTAGTTTTCATTTTATTATTTTTTTCCCAATTTCAACCGATATTCCAGAAAATGTTTAAATTTCTTGGTCACACTTCTGAGTAATAGGTATCTAATAGTCGGGAAACGCGTTCTCTCTTGTTTTAACTGATTTACTTAAATTTAATTTCTTTATTCTCATTGGCTATTTTGGGTGATTTTCTTACTTAGTGTTCCGTTTGACCGAATTATATTTGCCGAAGCTAAGTCCGATCCGGAAATGCTTATTGGCGTCTGGGTGTGGCTCCCTTATTCCCTCGGACTCTTATGCTCCTAAAAATACTACAGTTTTTAAGGCGTATACCGTCGGCGACATCTGTAGATGTAAACATAATTTTACTGTGGGACTGGTTCGTGATTAGCCGTTTGAGTAAGTTCACATAATCCCACAGATTTATTATTAAAAGTTTTATGTATATTATGATGTGTTTAATTTGGTCATCCTTAATGATTTAGATTGACTGACCTCAGTCTGCCCTTTTCAGGCCTTCCACGTCGTTAGCCTCTGGTTACTCCTCGTTAGCTGGGATAGCCCAATCAATAAGGTGGTCTCGTCGGCATCAGTAAGGCCTTATTGTATGAAAGCAATAAGTTTAAGTGAAAGGCACAGCAAGTGTTTATGAAACGGCAGTAGAGTGTGTTCATTAACCCTTAACTGGTCCGTGGGGCTTAAAATAGACTTTCATAATATAAAGAAGAGAACTTTTATTATACCCGTTACTCGTAGAGTAAAAGGGTATACTGGATTCGTTGAAAAGTATGTAACAGGCAGAAGAAAGCGTTTCCGTCCATATAAAGTATATATATTCTTAATCAAGATCAATAGCCGAGTCGATCTGGCCATGTCCGTCTATCCGTCCGTCTGTCCGTCCGTCTGTCCGTCTGTCTGTCCGTATGAACGTCGAGATCTCAGCTAGAAAGTTCAGATTAAGCATACTGACTCCAGAGACATAGACGCAGCGCAAGTTTGTCGATTCATGTTGCCACGCCCACAAACCGTCCAAAACTGCCACGCCCACACTTTTGAAAAATGTTTTGATATTTTTTCATTTTTGTATTGGTCTTGTAAATTTCTATCGATTTGCCAAAAAACTTTTTTCCACGCCCACTCTAACGCCCACAAACCGCCCAAAGCTGCCACGCCCACACTTTTGAAAAATGTTTTGATATTTTTTCATTTTTGTATTAGTCTTGTAAATTTCTATCGAATCGCCAAAAAAAATTTTGCCACGCCCACTCTAACGCCCACAAACCGCCAAAAACTGTCCTTCGCACTTACACTAGCTGAGTAACGGGTATCAGATAGTCGGGGAACTCGACTATAGCGTTCTCTCTTGTTTTTTTATAGTTTTATTTTCAATAATTTAGAATGGCAATAAGGCATTGCTTTTGATTTTGAATAGATATTTTTTTGTTTTCTAAAATATATTCTAATTTTAAAATAAAACAAGAGAGAACGGCATAGTCGAGATCCCCGACTATCTGATACCCGTTACTCACCTACACTAAGTGCGAAGGACAGTTTTTGGCGGTTTGTGGGCGTTAGAGTGGGCGTGGCAAATTTTTTTTTGGCGATTCGATAGAAATTTACAAGACTAATACAAAAATGAAAAAATATCAAAACATTTTTCAAAAGTGTGGGCGTGGCAGCTTTGAGCGGTTTGTGGGCGTTAGAGTGGGCGTGGCAAAAAGTTTTTTTGCAAATCGATAGAAATTTACAAGACCAATGCAAAAATGAAAAAATTTTAAAACATTTTTCAAAAATGTGGGCGTGACAGTTTTGGGCGGTTTGTGGGCGTTAAAGTGGGCGTGGCAACCTGAATCGACAAACTTGCGCTGCGTCTATGTCCCTGGAGTCTGTATACTTAATCTCAACTTTCTAGCTTTTGTAGTTCCTGAGATCTCGACGTTCATACGGACGGACAGACGGACGGACAGACGGACGGACAGACGGACATGGCCAGATCGACTCGGCTACTGATCCTGATCAAGAATATATATACTTTATATGGTCGGAAACGCTTCCTTCTGCCTGTTACATACTTTTCAATGAATCTAGTATACCCTTTTACTCTACGAGTAACGGGTATAATGATTTTACAGCTTATCTATGTTTACATTTTCTGCTGCCGTTATCAATTTATTTCCACTTCATCCATTTCCTCTTTATTCATCAAGTCCATTGTGGTCATTACCACATCCAGGGTGCCAGTCCACTATGGGGAATTTGACCTGTTTTTTTTGGCATAAATGTGTTTTTAGGTAGCAACCTCTCAATTGGCAATGCGGCCCTCTTAGAAGTGTGGCGCACCCAATGGGTAGCTCGTGAAAAACTGAATGCTATATTCAAATTTATTTGTTTGCATATCGACGAATGCATTTTGGAAATGAATAAAAGTCACATATGGGAGAAAGCGCGCATGTTTCATGTAAATTTGTTGAAGAAATGGAAAATGTGCAATAGAAAGCTGGATAAATTTGTAGCAAAATACTCGGCATGGACGGAAGGCAATCTTAGCTTGAACTTACTTGGAAGTTTAAGCAAAGTTGAGCCTGAAAGACATCAAGCTGGTCGTCCAAAAATAACATTCGGGTTGAAAGGACCAAGAGGGCAGAGAAAGCAAGCAACCAACCTCTCAAGACTCCAAAAACATAACCACGGATTATTGTTGCAAGCGTCGAGAATAGCTGCACGGAAGAATGGGCTCAACGATCTGGCTGCAGTACTCAAAATACTGCCCCTTAACCCAGCTAAAGCCAAGATAATTAGGAAGTGGATCAGCAAGCCCGTACAACATCCGGTGCGCTCTACCGCTGAAGAGGCTCTGGCCCTAATTCTGGATCATGGACTCACAGGTCGAATTCCCCATAGTGCAGTCTTGATGTCCACATCATACATCTGTAAAGTGTTGCACGACTGGGCAAAGGAAATCCTTTTTAATATAAATGGTTGTAAGCCCGAGGGCCAGCCGTGTGTACACAAATTGCCGCAGACATGTCACATGACATGTTTAATACTCGGCTCTTTTTCCACCGCTTTTTAAAATTTTATTTTGCGTGTCGATGACTTTTCCAGTTCTCGTGAATCCTCACGCTGCTGGCGTTAGCGATCTGTATTAGTTTCCATTGTTTTCTTTGTTGGCCGCACGCTCTTTCTGTCTTCCGCCATACAAAAAGTTACATTTTGATATTTTCATATACTTTCATACGGTAAACTTACTGTGTTTGAGTGCTCGAATTGGCGATTTCCGATTTGCACTGTGGAATAGCGTCAACACTTAATCACCTCTTTTTCAATGCATGACCTTTTCTACTTTAAATCTTCCACTGCGATGATTAAAAATGAGTATCGCAGATTCTGGAGTTATCACCAAGGCTGCAGCACAGCCTTGCGGTATAGACCAAGATACTTCGGTTTTAGGTTTAAGCGTGGACCAAGTTGAGTTCTTTTATAAGAAACTTTTTCGCCAACTTTGTAATTTGATGCTGGTCTTCGCCGTAGATTGTATCTCTTTTTGTTCTCGTTTTAAATAAAGAATATGCTTCCTTGCTGGGATTCTAAGTTGACGCGATCGTCATTGAAATTCTGAATCATTTAATCCTCTAGCATCTTGAATCATTACATCTAATTAAAGAAGCTTCTTCGTTCTTGGTAATAGCTCAAATGGTAAAGTTTCGGTGCTTTTAGCAAATGTTGAGTTAATGACTCGTTGTACGCTACTGACACATTTATACCATTCGTCGTAGGTCGTCAATGGAACATTTTGAAAGGCCTAAAACTATTTTCAACCTCTCAACCTGGCCATTTGCTCGCGGAAGGTCTGTCGTGATGAGGTGATATTTAGTTCTTCGTTATCAAAATATAGCCTGAACTTCTCCGACGTTAGCGCCAAACCTTTGTCGGATTTGCTCTTAAAGACTTGTAACAGCATCTCTTCAATTTATTGACTGAAAAATGGCCGTGCTTGCTAAATGATTTCGCGGCGCATAGCCGCAGGCACAACTATGAGTTTGCTGTCGTCTACTAGCTTGTACAAAAGACCTTGCTTCATGAAAAACTCGTGTTTTGTCTTCTACGATAGAATTTCGATAGGTACGATAGGTAGATTCTGAATTTCTTAAATGCTTACACTACAGCGGGTATTTCAAGTTCATAACATGTAAACTTTCTTTCAGCTTCGGAAGTCTTTTTGCTCATCTCATCTCAAAACTGCGCCAAAACCATTTGTTGAAGCGGTAATAAGTAAATCAGTCTTGTCCTGGTGATGATTTTTAGACAGGTGTGATCGGCATCTTAAGACTGTTGAAAGCAGCCATCTTCAAATCGCCAAATTTAATCTTCGCATCTAGTTTTGTCATTTTAGCCTTTTTGAAAAGTTGGGAATACATTTTCGGAAGTATCCTACTAAACCAAGGATATTTTGTACTTTGAAGTCGCAGCTGGCGTTTTCGTTGGGGACGGACTTATTAGTTTATTCTCGATTATGTGGCCCAAATACTCGATTTTAGTTTTCAGAAAATGTCATTTTTTAATTATGAGCTCATATTCTGAGCACCTGTTAAGAACTTCATTGATGTTTCCTACAGCTTCTTCGTCAGTTTCTGCATGGATTATTATATCAGCCACGTATGGTATAGCCACTTCTTTGACGGTAAAGTCCCTGAAGATAGCGTTTACATGTTGGCATACGCTTGGCGTATTTGAAAGACCGAAAGGTACTTGCAGAAATTGAAATCATCCGTTGTGAGTGATGAACGATTTATATTTACGGCTCTGTTCCTAAATTTCTATGTGGTAGAATGGTTGCGGTTTAAATTCATCTAAAATTATTAACTACCCGTGCAACGAACCTATAAGCACTTCGTAAGCATTACCCTCTAGATTCCCTGAAAGCCTTCTGGAAGCATTTCCTGAAACGCTTCTGGATGCAAGCTTTGAAAGGTTTTTCGAAACATGTATTCTAGAATATTTATATTTATTTATACTTTTCTAAACGTTAGCAAGGATTGTTTCTGAATAATTTTTATTTATATTATAATTTGTTAAATTTACTGATCTTTAATAATTTAGATTGACTATTGTTTAAGGATTTTCGCATTTGTTGATGGTCGTGTTGTATCATAAAGTTTTCCGATCACCTGAAAAGAATCGTTTAAATTTCCACTGCATAAGAAGGGCAGCAAGCTTAGTGAAATTCCTAGTCTGTTCAAAAAATTAATAATCCATTAGCTACAAAACCATTTTACATCAATATACATATATGGTACATATGGCAGGAAAAAACAAACTAACAAAAATCAAGAGAGCACGCTATAGTTGAGTTTCCCGCCTATCTGATACCCGTTACTCAGCTAGTGGAAGTGCGAAGAGGAATTTCAACATTAACAGTTTTTACGGATTTGTGCGCGTTAGAGTGGGCGAGGCAAAAAGTTTTTCTGCAGATCGATAGAAATTTACATTACTAACAAAAAAATATCAAAACATTTTACAATAGTGTGGGCGTGGTAGTTTTGGTCGATTTGTGTGCGTTAGAGTGGGCGTGGCAACTTGCGCTGCGTCTATGTTTCTGGAGTCTGTATGCTTAATCTCAACTTTCTAGCTTTTGTAGTTCCTGAGATCTCGACAGACAGACAGACAGACAGATAGAATTTCGACCATAGCAATGAAAAGCAAAAAGATAGCTATGTTAAATACGAATGCCTTCTACCGACACAGAGTTTAATTTTTATATATATTTTTTAATTGTTTTATTTAACGCAGAAAATCAACCGGATCTTACACCGATGGGGTCCTTCTGGCAGCAACATGTGGCCACTTCCAGTAGTTCAACTCCATATGATTCACCATTTTTTTCAGCAACACACGGCCTTGTGCAGACTCACCCCTCTCTGGGAGGAAGCCAATCCGGGCCTGCTCCATTAAATGGCAATAGCCTTGGAACTGGTGGGCCTTCCTCAAACTTAGCTGGTACTAAGCCTTCTCTAACCGCTGGAAGCGGGTACCTGAACTCACGCGGAAGTCTACCGACCTCTGCACGTTATCCAGCTAATAAGATCACAGGAACCGTGGTCGAACCCAACCCAAAATCTCCTTTCCGTCACTTAGATTTCTCTACTAGTGCAACTGCCGAGCTGCGGCGCAATCCTGCGCTATCTGCTCCTGATGAATGTGCCCGCGCTTGTCGCGAGGGCGAGCCTCCGAGAATTTGCTATTATCATTTTACGTTGGAATACTACACAGTATTGGGAGCGTAAGTACTTTGCAATTTAAAATTGTTTGATTAGAAAGAATAGCTGCTTTAAAAGGCAGTGTTTGGTTTAATAAAAATGAATGCAATCCTATTAATATCGATCGGTTATATTTTTTAATTATCAATATTTTTACCAACCGATTTCAATTCCTGGTATTCTGGTTTTCCGATAGTGAAAAAAGTTTGTAACAAGTGATTTAAATATAAACAACAAATTAAATATATATGTTTAAAAAATTTATAATTAATTATTTTATTTAAATAAGAATATTTATCAAAAACGACTTAAACGTAAAAAAAATTCCTTGAATTGAGAATCTTAGAGTTTGAGTTGGAGAATATATAATTTCCAATGCGTTCTATGCGTAATTAATATCTATAGCGATATACTTTGTTTAAATAATTAAACTGTTAACTTAGCATGTATGTTGACTAAAAACTACACTATTAAGTTGGATATACAGAAACAAAACTAATACAATTAAACCAACGATAATTTAAAATACTTTAAATATTAAAACAAGAGAGAACGCTATAGTCGAGTTCCCCGACTATCTGATACTCGTTACTCAGCTAGTGTAAGTGCAAAGGACAGTTTTTGGCGGTTTGTGGGCGTTAGAGTGGGCGTGGCCAAAAGTTTTTTGGCAAATAGATAGAAATTTACAAGACTAATACAAAAATGAAAAAATATCAAAACATTTTTCAAAAGTGTGGGCGTGGCAGTTTTGGGCGGTTTGTGGGCGTTAGAGTGGGCGTGGCAACAAACTTGCGCTGCGTCTATGTCCCTGGAGTCTGTATACTTAATCTCAACCTTTTAGCTTTTGTAGTTCCTGAGATCTCGACGTTCATACGGATAGACGGACAGACAGACGGACGGACAGACAGACGGACGGACAGACGGACATGGCCAGATCGACTCGGCTACTGATCCTGATCAAGAATTTATAAACTTTATATGTTCGGAAACGCTTCCTTCTGCCTGTTACATACTTTTCAACGAATCTAGTATACCCTTTTACTCTACGAGTAACGGGTATAAATAGTTGAGTAATCTGAAACTGAACTACGAGAACTTATTTACAAAAAATTTCCGACGTTATCAGAATAGCTCCACGGAGTTGATCTGTATGCTCTTGATAAAGTCAAAATCTTTGCTGTGTTTATCCTGCAGCAATAGGGAGAGCTGGTTGAATATAACACATAAAACATAAAGTTAACCGTTAGGATGTTCAGACTCACTGATCCTATTGCCCAAACTGTTGATTTCAGGACATCGTTAAATATACCTGGGGTCTAAGCGTAGCTTGTAGAATAGCAAAAATACATTTATTTTATTTTTATACCCGTTACTCGTAGAGTAAAAGGGTATACTAGATTCGTTGAAAAGTATGTAACAGGCAGAAGGAAGCGTTTCCGACCATATAAAGTATATATATTCTTGATCAGGATCAGTAGCCAAATCGATCTGGCCATGTCCGTCTGTCCGTCCGTCTGTCCGTCTGTCCGTCCGTCTGTCTGTCCGTCTGTCCGTAAGAACGTCGAGATCTCAGGAACTACAAAAGCTAGAAAGTTGAGATTAAGCATACAGACTCCAGAGACATAGACGCAGCGCAAGTTTATCGATTCATGTTGCCACGCCCACTCCAACGCCCACAAACCGCCCAAAACTGCCACGCCCACACTTTTGAAAAATGTTTTGATATTTTTTCATTTTTGTTTTGGTTTTTTAAATTTCTATCGATTTGCCAAAAAACTTTTTGCCACGCCCACTCTAACGCCTACAAACCGCCCAAAGCTGCTACGCCCACACTTTTAAAAAATGTTTTGATATTTTTTCATTATACCCGTTACTCGTAGAGTAAAAGGGTATACTAGATTCGTTGAAAAGTATGTAACAGGCAGTAGGAAGCGTTTCCGACCATATAAAGTATATATATTCTTGATCAGGATCAATAGCCGAGTCGATTTGGCCATGTCCGTCTGTCCGTCCGTCTGTCTGTCCGTCTGTCCGTATGAACGTCGAGTTCTCAGGAACTACAAAAGCTAGATAGTTGAGATTAGGCATACAGACTCCAGGGACATAGACGCAGCGCAAGTTTGTCGAATCATGCTGCCACGCCCACTCTAACGCCCACAAACCGCCCAAAACTGCAACGCCCACACTTTTAAAAAATGTTTTAATATTTTTTCATTTTTGTATTAGTCTTGTAAATTTCTATCTATTCCCAAAAAAACTTTTTGCCACGCCCACTCTAACGCCCACAAACCGCCCAAAGCTGCCACGCCCACACTTTTGAAAAATGTTTTGATATTTTTTCATTTTTGTATTAGTCTTGTAAATTTCTATCTATTCCCAAAAAACGTTTGGCCACGCCCACTCTAACGCCCACAAACCGCCAAAAACTGTCCTTCGCACTTAGTGTAGGTGAGTAACGGGTATCAGATAGTCGGGGAACTCGACTATAGCGTTCTCTCTTGTTTTAAGATGTGATACTATTTTTTTGATAACAAAGTTTTTGACAATTATACTATCTAGATTCTATTAAAAAAATAGTTTTTGCTTAAAATTGAGCAAACTTAAAATTAACGCTAATATTTATTTATTTCAGAGGAATATATTTTTTATTTGAATGACCTAATTTTATAACCATTATATTTACACACAGTGCGTGCCAAGTATGTACTCCAAACGCAACGAATACGGTTTGGAGTCATTGTCAGTGTGTCTTAGCTGATGGAGTTGAACGGGGAATTCTAACTGCAAATCGTATGATACCCGGCCCCAGCATTCAAGTATGTGAAAACGACAAGGTAGTAATTGATGTGGAGAATCATATGGAGGGAATGGAAGTAACTATACACTGGCACGGTATATGGCAACGTGGATCGCAGTATTATGATGGCGTCCCTTTCGTCACTCAATGCCCCATTCAGCAGGGTAATACCTTCCGTTATCAGTGGACAGGAAACGCCGGGACACATTTTTGGCATGCTCATACCGGTCTTCAGAAACTAGATGGACTGTACGGCAGCGTTGTGGTTCGACAGCCACCGTCAAGGGATCCTAACTCCCATTTATATGATTTTGATTTAACAACACATATAATGCTTATCAGTGATTGGTTGCATGAAGATGCAGCAGAGCGCTATCCTGGTCGTTTGGCTGTTAACACAGGCCAAGATCCGGAGTCCATGTTAATTAACGGAAAAGGCCAGTTTCGTGACCCAAACACTGGCTTTATGACTAATACTCCATTGGAAATATTCACAATTACACCAGGACGTCGTTACCGCTTTCGAATGATAAACGCATTTGCTTCAGTCTGTCCTGCACAGGTAACGATCGAGGGTCACGGCATGACGGTTATAGCCACCGATGGTGAGCCTGTGCATCCTGTTGATGTTAACACAATCATTTCATTTTCAGGTAAGTTGCTTTTTCAATCGAATCAGAGATCAAATTGATATTAATGTAGTGATTATTTTAGAAGTGATTTCATAATTACAGATTGCCTAATCACTAACATAAAAATAAAAGACTTGACTTTTCTCCCCGCCATTAGCCATTATTTTTGAAAACTGTTAAATTTCTAATTATACCCGTTATTCGTAAAGTAAAAGGGTATACTAGATTCGTTGAAAAGTATGTAACAGGCAGAAGGAAGCGTTTGCGACCATATAAAGTATATGTATTCTTGATCAGGATCAATGGCCGTCGATCTGGCCATGTCCGTCCGTCTGTCCGTCCGTATGCATGTCGAGATCTCAGGAACTACAAAAGCTAGAAAGTTCAGATTAAGCATACTGACTCCAGAGACATAGACGCAGCGCAAGTTTATCGATTCATGTTGCCACGCCCACTCTAACGCCCACAAACCGCCCGAAGCTGCCACGCCCACACTTTTGAAAAATGTTTTGATATTTTTTCATTTTTGTATTAGTCTTGTTAATTTCTATCGATATGCTTAAAAACTTTTTGCCACGCCCACTCTAACGCCCACAAACCGCCCAAAGCTGCCACGCCCAAACTTTTGAAAAATGTTTTGATATTTTTTCATTTTTGTATTGGTCTTGTAAATTGCTATCGATTTGCCCAAAAACATTTTACCACGCCCACTTTAACGACCACAAACCGCCAAAAACTGTCAGTGTTGCACTTCCGCTAATCCTACAATCAAAAGTTAAGCTAGGGGCATCACAGCAAATTTAATCTCTTTAACTAAAAGATGAGATTACTCGGGCAGGTTGAACTATTTCTGGTTCACTTTGGTTCATTTTAGCCATGGAGGGGGCTTTACTCCTTCTGGTGTAGTTAGGTGGCCCCGGGTTCACTGTACTCAATTACTTCTCTTGATCACAGGTGGAAAGCAGTCTTCTTTCAGGGATTCGGTTCGCTATTTCACATCAAGTAGAACTAATTAACAGAAAAACAAAATTATGTCTTACTTTTTAACCCAAATCCAATTCTCAATACAAAAAAACAAAAAAAACAGGCCTGAATAACTTAAAAGCACTATAAGGTTGTGCCGTAAATATCGCCGCAGGGTACGTGTCATAACGCCCAGTGCGACAAGTGTTTGTGTCATAAAACCGACTTTAAAAAGTAGCATACAGCACGAATAAGTGGCATATTGTAGAATAATAATTATTTTTACGATTCTCAAATCTGCTGCCACACAGTTAGCGCACACACACAGCGCACCACAAATGTACAGAATACTAAACCTTCACGGTCATTAGGGAACATCTGAAGCCAAAAAAATCTTGGACGCTGTTCAGGCTATCAACGTGGTCTACCCTAAAAAGCCTAAAATAATACTTCTCCAAAACCTACGCAAGGTGCCGAAATCGTAGATTTTAAAGTGTAAAGTGCATTCTTTTTCTCAATTTTCCAGCTCCTACAGTTCACATGACTTCGACGTTCTACTGACAAATAAAAACTTAAAATGTACTAAAAGAAAGTGAAATAAAAACAAGAGAGAACGCTATAGTCGAGTTCCCCGACTATCTGATACCCGTTACTCAGCTAGTGTAAGTGCGAAGGACAGTTTTTGGCGGTTTGTGGGCGTTAGAGTGGGCGTGGCCAAAAGTTTTTTGGCAAATAGATAGAAATTTACAAGACTAATACAAAAATGAAAAAATATCAAAACATTTTTCAAAAGTGTGGGCGTGGCAGATTTGGGCGGTTTGTGGGCGTTAGAGTGGGCGTGGCCAAAAGTTTTTTGGCAAATAGATAGAAATTTATAAGACTAATACAAATATGAAAAAATATCAAAACATTTTTCAAAAGTGTGGGCGTGGCAGATTTGGGCGGTTTGTGGGCGTTAGAGTGGGCGTGGCAACCTGAATCGACAAACTTGCGCTGCGTCTATGTCCCTGGAGTCTGTATACTTAATCTCAACTTTCTAGCTTTTGTAGTTCCTGAGATCTCGACGTTCATACGGACGGACAGACGGACAGACGGACAGACGGACAGACGGACGGACAGACGGACAGACGGACGGACAGACGGACATGGCCAGATCGACTCGGCTACTGATCCTGATCAAGAATATATATACTTTATATGGTCGGAAACGCTTCCTTCTGCCTGTTACATACTTTTCAACGAATCTAGTATACCCTTTTACTCTACGAGTAACGGGTATAAAAACGTTTATTCTGTATAGGAATTATAGAACGTTGGGAATTACAATGTGGGATGTAGTTGCGGGGTTTGGGAGCACTTAGCTGCATAGAAATTTATATTGTTTCAGATTTGTTGGAAAAGTGCACTCAAGGTTTTCTATGTTTTCTCATCTTGAGGAACTCATCTAACTTGAGGTTAATTTTCAGATGATTGGACTTCCCGTCAAAAAAAAAAACGTTATAAAATGTCCAGATGACCTCTACACATTATTTTTTATACCCGTTACTCGTAGAGTAAAAGGGTATACTAGATTCGTTGAAAAGTATGTAACAGGCAGAAGGAAGCGTTTCCGACCATATAAAGTATATATATTCTTGATCAGGATCAGTAGCCGAGTCGATTTGGCCATGTCCGTCTGTCCGTAAGAACGTCGAGATCTCAGGAACTACAAAAGCTAGAAAGTTGAGATTAAGCATACAGACTCCAGAGACATAGACGCAGCGCAAGTTTATCGATTCATGTTGCCACGCCCACTCCAACGCCCACAAACCGCCCAAAACTGCCACGCCCACACTTTTGAAAAATGTTTTGATATTTTTTCATTTTTGTATTGGTTTTGTAAATTTCTATCGATTTGCCAAAAAACTTTTTGCCACGCCCACTCTAACGCCCACAAACCGCCCAAAGCTGCCACGCCCACACTTTTGAAAAATGTTTTGATATTTTTTCATTTTTGTATTAGTCTTGTAAATTTCTATCTATTCCCAAAAAAACGTTTGGCCACGCCCACTCTAACGCCCACAAACCGCCAAAAACTGTCCTTCGCACTTAGTGTAAGTGAGTAACGGGTATCAGATAGTCGGGGAACTCGACTATAGCGTTCTCTCTTGTTTCTGACTATAATTGCGTTTATCCTATTATCTCAAATTGTTGACGCCACTGGTTGAGCTCCTAGCTATTTCAAGGAGGATATCTACAATCATGACAAAATCGCTCTTTACCGTGTTTCCGCACATGACATGCGCCGCCGTTGTTTGCATTCGCTATCTTGCTGTTCGTTTGTGCAGTAGCAGTTTAATGGCCTTGTTATTCTTGTTTTTGTCGCTTTATACTGTCGCTGTTTTTGAAATTGATGACCGTCTATACCAAGGCTGTATTATATTTTTGTTATTTGTGTTTCGTCTTTTGATCTAGCATCTGATCTGTCACGTCAATAGCTCAATGGCCCTTTGTAAATCATTAGCTCTTTTAACTCTATTAGCTTATAATGGCAACCATTTAAAAACATAAAGCTCGTAAAAAATTTATGCCTATAAGGATATATGCACAGTTATATTCATAATTCTACTTTACTATTTTTGATAAATTTCATACATTCAAGGTGAGCGCTACGATTTTGTTATAAGCGCCGACCAACCTGTTGGAGCGTATTGGATACAGTTACGTGGACTTGGTGAGTGTGGTATTCGTAGAGCTCAACAACTGGCTATCTTGCGTTACGCTCGTGGACCTTATCAGCCAGCATCTTCGCCGCCAACATACGATGTTGGAATACCGCAAGGAGTCGTAAGTATCTGTTCACCAAAAACGATCCTTAAATACGGTCTAAATATTTTATTAATTTTAAAAATTTATAATTTCCATAATTATTTATACTATTTATACTACAATGTTGACAAAGTACAAAGTTGTTGTATTGATTGACTATTGATTAGCTAAAGAATACAGTTCATCTCCCCTTAATTTATGGAGGGAACGTAGGCATATTATTTATTATCATATTATTTGTATTATCAAAAGAGATGGATTTTAAATTTTCTATTTATAAATATATATATTTGATGATAATTCAAATTATGATGAATTCAAAGATTATGGAATTCCATTTCTGATTTGTTTTAGCAAATTTGATTGCTTCTTATTTGCATCATAAAAAAGGTGTCTCTGGTTTAATGAAGTTAAATTTATCGTTATTTAAAATACTGTAAAAATTCAAATATAGACCTAATTTAATTAACTGGTGTGTTTTTATACTGCATGGTTGTGAATATAGTATTTAAAAGCCTAAATAGGTATTTATACGTGTTCTTTTCTGAAACGTAAGATATATATATATAGCTGTAAGTAATATGTATATATACATATGTATATGTATAAACTACATATTTAAACATATATAAATTTATAAATATATGTATATACATATATATATATTATGTATATATATTATACATATTTATATATGTATATTATACATGTTTATATATGTATACTATATGTATATATTATAACTTATGTGTATTATATTTAAAATCAAATTAAATTTTTTTCTTTGTTTCTTTAAATACCCAATATGTACATTATCAACAAAACAAAAACCACTTAAACTTTGGCTAACTGCACCTGTATATAAAAAACACAAATACCATTGTATTTAATGACCTTTCAAAACGCACCAAATAAATGAAAAGGTTATGAATCCTTTGGATGCTCAATGCAACCGTCAACGAAACGATGCCATATGCGTAAGCCAACTTAAAAATGCTCTTGAAATTGATCGTGGTATTTTGGCAGAGAAGCCAGACGTTAAGATTTTTTTACCATTCCGGTTCTTTGTATACCGGGCTGAAGATCTTTTTCAGCCAAACACATACAACAGATTTTTAGGTACGTAGCAAAAAAATGTGTCTTATTATAATAACTAAGTACAAATATTCCAGTGGCACCCACCGGCGACCATGTAATATCACTAATCGATGAAATTTCGTACCTATCGGCTCCAGCACCATTGACTTCTCAATACAATGATATAAACCCAGAACAGTTTTGTAACGGAGATAATCGTCCTGCAGACTGTGGGCCAAATTGTATGTGTACTCATAAAATTGACATCCCACTTAACGCAATTGTGGAAGTCGTTTTAGTCGATGAAGGTAAGCTCTTTTTTAAATATAGAAATGCATAAATACATATATAAAGTTATGTTACTATTAGGTAGCCATAAGACACCTATAAGATACGTTATTCGTTCATATTTATAACCTTGCTTCCATTGTTCCATGGGAAGGACCCACGTTAGAAAGCCTTCTATTAACTTAGATAAAGCATGTGTCCGGAGCAACGTTCTGGAGTCTCAAGTTTTTAACATTAAAAGATTCTGAGATCTAGACATTCATACGGACGAACAGATGTAATCCTGACCAAAATATATATACCTAATAGGGTGGAAAACGCTTCTTCAACATTTAATGAAAAGTATTATCGAATCTAATATGCCATTTAACTCTACGAATACCGATTATAAATAAATGGGTGGTAATGGATTTATATTTAAATAACAAACTGTCCTTTTTAATAATTACAAATATGGGTTTTGTATAGCTATAGCTTTGTATTTTTAAAGATGTCTTATAACTTTATTGTTAAATTATTATAGTAAGTGGGATAGTTTAGCTAAAAAAATAATTCCCTCAGCCATATCAAAACTATCTGGAGAATAAAATTTAAGTTATCTTAGTTCGTTCCTGTTCTGTTAATTATTTTAAGAATAATAAGTTGTTTTTGAAGAATTTGGTATAAAGTAAAATTATTGTCCTTATTTTATTAGTCCAGCCTAGATGTTTAATTATAGGCCAATCCTAGCTTTTACGTATTGATAAACGATCTAGATTGTTTGTTCGATTATAATATATGATTTGTTTGGAAATTTCATTGCTAAGCCTTTTATTTTTTCCTATTACTAAATTAGTAAACAAAACGCCAACTACTTGTTTTGTAGTGAATTAGTAACTTCATTTAAATTTTTATTTTTTCAGTTCAACAGCCCAACTTGTCACATCCTTTCCATTTGCATGGATACGGGTTTAGTGTCATTGGTATTGGCCGTTCTCCAGATTCATCAGTGAAGAAAATCAATTTAAAGCACGCTTTAGACCTTGACAGGCGCGGACTTTTACACCGTCAGTACAATTTACCGCCGACTAAGGATACAATTGCAGTACCAAACAACGGCTATGTTGTCCTGCGGTTTAGAGCTGACAATCCTGGTATGCTACAAAAACAACGTTGAGTTTTTTGCATACCTAATGCTAAATATAATCTTTTCAGGCTTCTGGCTCTTCCACTGTCATTTCCTTTTCCACATTGTTATTGGAATGAACTTGATTTTACAGGTCGGCACTAACGCTGATCTGCCACCTGTTCCACCAGGATTCCCAACATGTGGGGACCACACACCATCCATTCCAATAAATTAATATTTTACTTGACACAAAAGTAAATTAACCCATATGGCGACCAAATTGAAAAGAGCAAACAGGACTTACATAATTCTGATTAAACAGTTTGCAAAAAGAATCCTCGATTACTATATATGAACCAAGATTGTATGTATATATATGTATTTTAAACTCACAAAGCACGGTTTTTGCTTAATAATTGTAAACACTGCCAATGTCCAATTATTTTTAAATAACAATGTACCTTTTCTTTAATTTTCACCCAGGAGCTTACTATCAAATGTATATATTTTATTATTTGTGTGTATTTGTAGGAACCAAAAATAACAATACATTAATTTATTTTATGAAAAAAGCCATTATGTAACCTTTTTGTTGTTGAAAATGACTGCAAGCAACCAACCACTTTCCTTTTATTTTCTACAAATTTCTTTGAGCCTTATTTTTTGAAACTAGTAGCATTTTCATTTTAAACTATTTTCAAATACATTGGCGTTCAAAGAAACATTGTGAAATGGTTAGTATTTAACTATGTAATAATTAATCAAAGTTATTTCCGGTATTATATGATATCGATTTACTTTCTTGTAAACGTAAATTTTCTGTACAAAATAAATATATTTAAACTGAATTTTAAGAATAATTGTAATGATTAACAAGGAATATAATATTATCAATTTAAAATATTGTAATTTTTTTATATGTCATTGGAAATATTTTCATACACAGATGTCTTTTTATTTTACGTTTTAGCATGCATTTTAACAAATCAACTGCCATTTACACATTTTTCTGAAACTTTGTTTGTAAATACCATACATGTTTTCGTATATAAAATAAAATGTCCTTTTTTATAATTGTAAAATAAACCTTTAAATAACAAACCAAAATAATTACTTGTGACAGCTAAGTTGATTTTCATACAAGCATCATTGTAATTATGTTTCCAAATTGTTCAATTCTGGGTACACTTAATTGGTTTTTATGTTTGTATCTAAGCCCCAAATTTTCATATCAGTATATATAAAAAACATGCTCACAATGAAAAAACCCTTTAATTATAAATGTACACTCAATTGTTAATTTGCTTATATATACATATATTAAAAATAAATAAATGTATTTAAAACCCCGTTGGTAAAAGGGTATACTATACTTCAGTATAAAGTATTTAACTGGTTAAAGGATGCTTTTCGTTCCTATGAAGTATATATACTTATCTGGAGACCTCCTGTCCGTCAGTATGTACATATGTCCGTCCATATGACCGTGAAGACATAACTAACGATTAGAGCAAATTGGCGCTCACTGTGATTATAAAATGGAATTCCTTAAATTTGCTTGCACCTACCCAATTATAAACATTTTTATTAAGTTTCTAAAAAAAAAAACAACTTAACAAGAGAAAGCCGTGTTACCCGTTACTCAGCTAGAGGAAATGGAAAAAAAAGCGTGGGCGTGAATGTGGTGGTCAAAATGTTTTTTAGTACAGCTGTAGAAAATAGCTAGAAAATAGATAATATTAAAACGAACAAATTTTAAGACATTTTTTAAAAGTGTGTGCTTAGCATTTTTGGGCGGCTTTGCGGCGTTAGAGCGGCTAGTGATCATGATCAACAATATATATATATACTTTATATGGTCGGAAACGCTTCCTTCTGCCTGTTAAATACTTTTCAACGAATCTAGTATACCATTATACTCTACGAGTAACGTGTATAATACTGTAGACATCTGTTACGTGTTACTGAGAATGTTGTGGAGCCCAACAAATTTGGTTGAGTACGAAGCATACAAAGATTTCGACAAAATGGGCCTTACAGTTTGAAAAATATAATTTTTATACAATTTTCTTTGATGTGCCAAAAATTATTTAGCCACGCCAAATCTTGCACCCACAAACGGCACAAAATGTTCACGCAAACAAAACACATAAAATCTGTAACCCCCTATTTTGAAAAATATTTAGATTTTTTTACTTACCATAATATATCGATATGCAAAAAATTCTTCACGTTCGGTACCAGGCTGCACTAGTGATCAATTGCGAAAAGATTATTTTCCTTCCGTGTTTTGTGTGCAGCTCCATCTTAATCTCTTTCGAACTACCACTAGCCACTGTGACTGATATGATCTTGGGAACTATGAATAATAAAAAGTTGAGATTAGTATGTAGATTTAAGAGACGCCTTCGTTGTGCAAGATTCAAAGAGCCCCAAACCCATTTTACTTACGATCACTAAAAAAATATTTGCTTTGTCTTTGTCATTTTATTTGGTCAATTTCTATAAATTTGTAAAAAGGACTTTTTCTATTCGCTATTCCAATTTCTATTAATATGCAAACAAAAAAATCTGACCATACCTCTGTAAAACTGTCAAAAATTACAGTTTTGGAAAATGTTTTGCTTTCATTTTATTTCAGTTTTTTTTCCATTTTCTATCGATTTTCTAAAAATACAAAAAATAGATTAGTAGATAATTTGTTATCTTTTATTTATTTTTTTGTTTTCAAAAGAATTTTTAAATTTCTTCCATGCATTCCTTCTAGAAGAGTAATAGTAAAGAAACTTGAGTAAAGTGGTTGTACCATTGTATATGTATAATATATATACATAATATATAATATTGTCCAACGTACAGGATCCCGAGGGTCAAGATCTCATTGTTGATATTTAAAATGGGGTAAGTTTGACGGAACACAGTTCTCTTATTACAGTGCCAACTTTGTAATTTATAAATAACGTAAGCGAATTTAAATATAATAAGAGTTATAAACATTAATGAAATAGCCTTATATTATATTTTTAGTAATTATTAATATTTTTAGTAGAAGCCTGAACTTTTCAGCGTCGAGTATTAGAGAAAAAACGTTAACCCTCAGAGCGATGTTTTTGGTCAAAAGTAGTCTGAATTGTTTGTTAACGTATGCACCTGTCCCTGCGGTAAACGCAATACTCTGCGCTACAACGATAATTGTATAATAATTCTACAAAGATAATTGTTAGTTAAAGTATTTTCGTGTATAATAATTTTTACTTCATGGCAATTAAAGAAATTTGTAGTTTAATAAATTTTTTTTTATATCATATTTAATAAATTTATAAAGTGAGGAGGTTTGTAACACCATGAGCTGTAAAATCCATTATCAGCTTTAACGGACAAAAGCGATCCCTTTGGAACACGAACGTGTGAAAGGTTGTGATAGTGTCCGAAACACAGTACAATCGTTTTACCATCAATAGAAAGTTTAAATATAGCTCTTAGCGTGCTCTCACTGACTACGCACGTACCGACGGGGGCGCGGATTGACTATTCGCAGCGTTCCTCTTGCTTTATGACTGTGTCCACGCCTTCTGAATATGTTCCGACTGTCTGACTGCGCGACTCGCGGTCGTACACCGCGCTTGCACGTATGACCTACGCTTGTTTAACTGACTACCTCGAGCTGCGCTCGTGTTTGATAACAAACAGAGTAACTGAAGTGCGTTGCGTTGCGTTACCGTGTGTGTCGTGTAAGTTTTATTCTTGAAGAATATACATGGGTTGAACTTAACCTGAAAAACAACTTCTATCTTACATACCGCAGTTTCTCATCCCATGTGATGTGATCGCAAAAAGGAAGTGATTTAGCCCGCCGAAATTAAGCTTAGCTTTTCCCTATTTAGTGTGCCCGAATTCATAACATCGAAATCCTGCGCAAAGATCTTTACGTTCTGGCGGCTCTAAATTTTAACTTAAATAACTATCGATAGCCCTAAACCGTTCTGGGACATCTGGTTTGTTAACATTTTGCTATAAGGTGTATTTTCTTTAACAGCCACTTCTATCTTGTTTCGGCTTATAATACCTTCTTACAGGTATATATGCAAACGTATGTATGTATTAAACATATGCACGGATGCATTTTTAGCGGCAAAGGAATAATTCAGTATAGAAGAGGGTACTGTGCTTTAACTGCATAGTTTTTAGTTTGCTATAAGTTTTTTGACTAGTACAATAAAATTGGAGTGCAGTTCCATCGTTGTACGATTGTTCAATCAAAACGCGCAGTTCCTAAAAGTTTCTTTTGATATTCTTACTCCGCGCACAATCAAGTTGCGAGAACATCTTACACAACTTTGTTTTACTTTGTAATTGGTCACGAAGTGAAAAGGGACCTCACCCATACCCTACTTTCCTGGGCGCTGTGGAACAAAATATTACATTCGACTTTGATACCGCGTAAGAGTAAAGTGGTAATGAAGTAAAGTAATGAATTGGCGTAGATTATGTTGTTCGAAATATCTGGGCAATAGATCGTATTATTCGATGTTACCGTGGAATTAAAAAAAATAGGGAGGAATAGTATGTTTTGTTTTTCGCTTTATGATAACGAAATTATAAATCTGCTTCGGATCCTATGCAAACTTCAACATACAACAGTTTAAATAGTTCTTGTAAAACTGAGCATTAAATATTTAGAAAGGTTAGAGGGGGAGATAGTATTCCTAAATTTTCTGTGAAGTCTTTGTTACTTCGGCCTGTTAGTGCCCTTGTCCTGGAAGAGATCTTGGTCCGAGGAAGAGGTATCCGATGCTCAGGAACCAGGTTGCCTCTTGGGGAAACTTTTCGTGGGAACTCTCGCCTCTCCAACATTATAAGAATAAATAAATATCTGGTTTAGAACCGTTCGTCAGTCATCAGTCCTCACTGTCCCGCAAGCTTAGCTGACGCTTGATCGTTAAGCAATAGTTCAATGGTTCGGCCACATTTCCTCTTCTTAACACGTCGGTGTGCCAAATGGGATCGTCGCGCAATGCTATTCTCTTTTATCAAGGTTGTCCGTCAAAAAGTTATATCAACATTTTTTACCTACACCAACTTCTCACGTCAGCACCCCCTTTGAATATCATTTATTTGTTGTAGCTGTAGTCATATTATAATTTTATTGATTAAAGGATTGTTGGCTAGTGCCATGTGTAATAAAAATTAAATTCTAAATAAATACTCGCCGCTGAAGAGTAAACTCTATACTCAAAAGTATTAATTATTAAACATATAATTTTTTTCATTGAAAGGGCAATGAAAGAGGCTACCAATAAAACATTTTCTATGCCTAACACACATTACAATTACAAAAAATATGTTGATCGTAAAAAGAAATAAAGTTGGCACGAGAATATTTTTATATACAAAATATAAAAACAAAATCTGGAAAGTGTTTTTATTCCAAATTTACCCCGCTCTAATCCTGGGCGATGAGATCTTGACACGTTGGATCCACGGTGTTGGAGTTGCTTAAATTATACATACATACATTTATACAAAATATATCGTATACGCACATAAAAAATAACATATAGTAAGTATATATACATATATATATATATATATACGTATAGAAATTACGCTCCAGCCCACTATGGGAAATTTGACCACTTTTTCTGGCCTAAATTAATAACTCCAGAACGGGGAGAGATATTCAATTGGTGTTTTTTGTATGGGGTTACACTAGTCCATATCTTTAATGGTACCAAAAATTATGGGTGGCACCGCCCCTTCCATTTTTGGTAATTTATAACTCCAGAACGAAGAAAGATATTTAATTTTTTTTAAAATTTTAATTTGTACAAAAACATATCTATACGTACCCCAAAAACTAGGGGCGTGGCACCATCCCTTATATATATATTATTAATTTTCGAAAAGGCTTTCTCTAATTTTGTATGCCTTTTTTAATCTCAGCAAAAACAACTGATTTCGTGATAGTGTTTATATACTAAATTATTTTACAGAACTTAACAACAATAGTACTAATTAAAATAACAAAACAATTCAGCAACCGCCTTGTTTAACTCCTGTTTAGCATGAGATTACTCTGAATTTGGAGAAGTAGGGTTAAGTCTAAAATCTATAAATTCTTCCAAAATCGGTAAAAGTGGTTTTTAAAATTACAATAATCTGAACAAGTATTAAATAAGCTACAAAATGAGGTATATTTTATTGATGCAATCTGCTGCAATCACTTTAAATCTTTATTCAAAGTTAGGCATTATAAAAAAAAATACTTTTGTAAAGCAACTAAGATTTTTACTAAATTTCTGGGACAACACTGTTTTTTTTTCTATTGAATGTTGCAAACGCCTAATAGAAGGCCCACTGATTAAAATACATTTTACAGAATGGAAACTAACGCTTTGGTTCCAAAGATATTAGAACTTTTGTAACGAAAGAAAAACTTAAAGTTGCAGATTGTTGTTTTGTGTACGCGCAACAGCTGTTTTAAACAGCTGATTTCTTTGTTGTGGCGCCATCTATTAAAATTTCTGGTATGCAGCACTAAAGATTGGTCAATTATGAATACGTACACTAAATATTATTGTAATATTCCGACTTTCAGAAAATGGGTTTTGGCCAGAAAAAGGGGTCAAATTTCCCATTGTGCAGCCGGATGTTATTGTTCTTACTTTATTTTAGCTTTTTTTTTGTTTGTTTTGCCGACTGCTACATGTCCGTCTGTCCGTATGAAAGTCGAGATCTCAGAAACTATAAAAGCTAGACTGAGCATGCAGACTCCAGAGACATAGACGCAGCGCAAGTTTGTGATATTAATATTTATTTATAAGTAAATTTCTATCGATTTTCAAAAAAAACTTTTTGCCACGCCAGCTCCAACGCATACGAACCGCCCAAAACTGCCACGCCCACAAGATAAACGGTGTCGTATTACCGGTGTTGTCAGAAGCTTGGATCTTTTTATCTACTGTTTAAAAATACGGGTCTTTTCTTACGAGGTGTCCTATTGCCTTTACATTGCCATCCCAGTCCAGGATTTTCTCATCCCTCCTGAGATAAGGATCTGAGAGAAGGTGTCTTTTTTGGACTCGATCTTAAAAGTTCACTTTAGACATAAAAATCTACGTCTCGAGACTCTCCTCTCCCTAGACCGTCTTCTTTTTTAGTGGTCATAGGTCATTTATACTGGAAAAGAGCTTTCTCTTGTCTATTTCCGTAATCGGTGCTATAGGCTAAGTGTTCCCACCTCGGAATAATATTTAATGCCCTACTGATGAATACTGCCGCCGCTGCAATCAAAACTCCGCTGTGCTGCAAATATGTTGTTCTCCCTTTACACTCTATTTTTAGAATGTCCTGTTAGAGTTAAGACAAAACGGTGTTGCCATACACAAATTTGGACATTTTGAGACAATCTGGTTACTTTTCGTAAATATTTGGAAACATTTTTTTTAATTTTTGGCCTATGGGCGCAATCACAGTGCGCTGGGCTGGTTATTTAACACTCGTTTATTGACGAACTGTATTTTCTTTGTTGAGATTTTGTTAAGATTCCGGGTGTTTTATGTATAAAAAGAATGTACTCGTTTGGTTGACTTCTCTGATTTTTCTTTTATAAAGGTACCATTTAATTTTAGATTGTCCCCTCAAAAGTAGGATATGGATCTTCAGGTTGAGTAAAAAATGCATAGGAGTACTATTTTCTTTGATTTTAAGCTCCCTTTAGTTTTTTGCAAAACTTAATTCCCAATCTTTTGGAGTTCTTGATATCATGGTTAATTGTTTTCTATACTATGATAGGACAGCGCCTAAACCAAAGGAGTAGCAGCTGGTGGCAATTCAATTTCAGATCATTTTAGATGCAAGAACATCTCTAAGTTTTTCGAATGCCTGGCGATGACTGCCGTTTACGCTTTGCGCCAGGTGATGCCACTGGCACTCCTGCCACTCCCTTCGAAGTCGTCGGTTTTTAGCACAAGCAGTTCAGTATTTCGCCTTGTCATGTGAAACTTTATATTGCATGCGTAGGAGGAGTTGACGATCAATGTCTTGCTTGTTTTCCAAGGGGCTAGAGAGGTCGGTATGGGAAGAAACATATTTTTTGTACCTCTCCCAGTTGGTCCTGTTGCTAGTAAGCCTATACGGCCGCTCGATGTGTTGCAGTTTGTGCAAAAGATGAAAAAGTACCGGACAGTGATCAGACGAAAGTTCTGGAAGAGCCTCAGCTGTAATTATTGATTGGGATATCCTTTTGGTGATAGCAAAGTCAATCAGATCAGAAAGCTTCTTATGATCTGGTGGCCAGTATGTAGCTTGCTTTGCGGTTTAATGATTGCGTTGTACAGCTGTTTTCCTTTCTTTCATGCTTTGCTGCATCGAGAGCACAATAGCTTCAACGCCAATTGGCTGCTGTTGCATGTTTTTGTGAGTGTTGTGAGTTATTTGAATGCTGGGAGTGTCTGCTGTCCGTGCATGGATCCCAGATTTCAGCGCACTTGCAAACGAAAAATTTGGCACTGTACGGTGGCTGGCAGACAAGGTAAGTTAGTCGGTTCCACTACTTTGAGAATTATCGTTTGCTTAGACGACTCTTAAGTTCTCCGTAAACAATTCATCCTCGCCAGTTGGCGGTGAGGTTTTTGCCACAGTTGCTGCATAGTTTTATTGAACTGTCGTCTTTGTTCTTAGGACAGTTTGCGGTACTCTGAGCATCGCTGTAGGCGACGCCGCGATAATTTCGAATGTGGTCACTGATGACTCTATCCCTTTAATGACAACCTGCAGTCCTTTGGCACTTTTCAGCTGGTAAGTGTAGTATTTCTTCCCAGCTTCGTCCGGGTCCTGGTCACTGATCGACGGCTGGCCTCATCCTGAGCACTTTCGTTTCTTGTATGTTGCCCTTAGTAAGAGTTATAACATGGAACTTGTTTTCTCCGATAATTGCAGCTAGTTTGTTAACCAGCGCACTTGAAGTTTTCTCACGTATGTATATTGGTGGCGGCTTAAAATTACTCGGCTCCTGCTCATTGATTGGATGCACTTCGCAGTCACCCAGTAGTGCAAGCATATTCGAGTTTTCCTTTTGGCAGCGTTGGTGTAATTTATTTTCGGCAGATTACCAGTCTGCTTGTGCTGAGGGCTCAACTTTCCCTTGATTTGGATGTAGCGATCCATACCTGTTTGACACAGTTTTTTTGTTTTGTTTTGGTTCTTGTCCGTTTTGGCTTTCCAATGTCGTGGTGAGTGCACTTTTTGTTGTTGCCACTTGTTCAGCAGAACTTCAAACCTCTGTCGTTTTTGAGCATAGGGTTGATGTTGTTGTCGTTGTTGATATGGGTGCAGTTGCTGTAGATATTGAATTTACCGTACTGGTAGTTACAGAGCTTACCGCCTTTTGTGATGGGAAGAGGGGGAGAGAGACCTTCTCAGTGCGTTCGGGTTCACCTAATGTAGTCGGAAGAATTGGTGAGCAAGACCGCGATCGTTTACTTTCGGCAGGTTTAAGGTCATTGCCCGGGTGGATTGTTTCGCGCAATCGGGCCTCATATACGACTGTGAAGTATAGATTGATTCGCTGCAAAGAGTGACGGCGCTCGTCTTGCTGTTTTTGCCGCTGAGCGCAAAAATCGCGATGGCTCATTGTAGAATTTTCGTTTTCCTCGTTATACCCGTTACTCGTAGAGTAAGAGGGTATACTAGATTTGTTAAAAAGTATGTAGCAAGCAGAACGAAGCATAAAAAGTATATTTGGCCACCGTCGATTTGGCCAGAGACATAGACGCAGCGCAAGTTTGTTGATTCATGTTGCCACGCCCACAAACCACCCAAATAGGATAAAGTATATTACAGTCAAATATTAATACTCTGTAGGGGCCATGCAACTCATAGTTGATCTACAATAATTTAAGGTACGTGATATCTTGTGCATCTGCTTGGAACAAAGAAGTTTAGCTGACTAACAATGTCGAGACTGTCAGCTTCTACTTAGAACATCATAAAAATTTTTTTAAAATATCGGGAATTGGGGAAAAAACTAGAGAGAACGCTATGGTCGAGTTCCCCGAGTTGATACCCGTTACTTAGCTAGTGGAAGTGCGAGAGAGAAATTTCAACCATGACAGGTTTGGTGTGGGCGAGACAGTCTTGGGCGGTTTGTGGGCGTTAGAGTGGGCGTGGCAACATGAATCGACAAACTTGCGCTGCGTATATGTCTCTGGAGTCTGCAATCTCAATGCTCAATGCTCACATGCTCAATCTCAACTTTTTAGCTTTTATAGTTCCTGAGATCTCGACGCTCATACGGACAGACAGACGGACGGACAGACGGACGGACAGACGGACATGGCCAGATCGACTCGGCTATTGATCCTGATCAAGAATATATATACTTTATATGGTCGGAAACGCTTCCTTCTGCATGTTATATACTTTTCAACGAATCTAGTATACCCTTTTACTCTACGAGTAACGGGCATAATAATATGATTAAAAAAGTATTTAGGCACGCTCTGGTATTCGTAATTTTTTTCTATCAAAAAACTTTTTGCCACGCCCACAAACCGCCCAAAGCTGCCACGCCCACCCTTTTGAAAAATGTTTTTATATTTTTAATTTTTGTATTAGTCTTACAAATTTCTATCGATTTGCAAAAAAACTTTTTGCCACACCCACAAACCGCCCAAAGCTGCAACGCCCACACTTTAGAAAAATGTTTTGATATTTTTTATTTTGTATTGTAAATTTCTATCCATTTGCCAAAAAACTTTGTGCTACGTCCACTCTTACGCCCACAAATCGCCAAAAACTGTCAGTGTTAAAGCCTCTCCTTCGCACTTCCACTAGCTGAGTAACGGGTATCAGATAGTCGGGGAACTCGACTATAGCGTTCTCTCTTGTTATTATTCTTTTTTACTCGTAGAATAGTAGAAAAGAAAGTAGTTTACTAGAAATATTGATCAACTTATAACAACTAGGATAACTACCAAAGTCATATTTTTACAGATTCTCAACCCTTTGGATGCAATTTGTGACCGTAAGCGGCCCGATGCCGTTTGCGTTTCGAATTTAAAAAATGCTAAAAGGGTCGACAAAGGCGTTTTGGTTGAACGCCCTGATGTTAAAATCTTTTTACCTTTCAGATTTTTTGTATATGAGCCAAAGGCTCTATTTATACCAAACACCTACAACCGATTTTTAGGTATGTAAATAGCTGATGATAAAAATAATGACTATTTTCATGACTAACAATTAATTAATATTTTAAATGGGCTTTCACTACACAACGACAACATCAACATTTCCTTTTAGTTGTGCCTAGTGGGGATCATCTGACATCTCTGGTCGATGAAATATCATACATATCACCACCGGCACCCCCCCTTTCTCAAATAGACGACATTCCACCCGAATACTTCTGCAACGGGGACAATCGACCGCCAAATTGTGGACCAAACTGTGAATGTACACACATGGTTGACATACCACTTGGAGCTATTGTTGAAGTTGTGTTGATTGATGAAGTACAGCAAGTGAATCTTAGCCACCCATTTCACTTGCATGGTACGGCCTTTTATGTGGTAGGACTAGGTCGCTCACCAAATAAGTCAATAAAAAAAATTAACCTAAAGCATGCTTTGGAACTGGATCAAATGGGAATGCTTGAGCGTCATTTTTCTAAGCCCCCACTTAAGGATACAATAGCTGTTCCTAACAATGGATATGTTGTAATACGTTTTCGCGCAGACAATCCAGGCTATTGGCTTTTTCATTGTCACTTTCTTTTTCATATCGTCATAGGCATGAATCTTATCTTTCATATCGGTACTATAGCTGACCTGCCCCCAGTTCCACCACGATTTCCCACATGTGGCGACCATGTGCCGCCGGTTACATGGTACTAGTCCAGTGGTATATATATTTTATTAACATCTAATTAAGATATATATAATAACTAATTTATTGCTTAGTTAACCAATAAACCGAAATTGTAATATTTTCACAATGCTGTTTAAAGATAATAATTTAATGTTTTAATTTATTAATATTACATTCAAATAGAAACAATAAAACTTTCTTATAAACAGAAAACATTTAGCAATTTAAGTTTTTATTATTTGTTTCTAACCATTCTAAATATTATTATTTTATAGTCGCTTCAGATGCTGATCATCTCATATCACTTATCGATGAAGTATCTTATATATCACCACCTTCCCCGATGCTATCACAGTATAATGATATACCTCATGAGTATTACTGTAATGGGGATAATAGGCCAGTAGACTGCGGCGAAAACTGTCAATGTACTCATAAAATAGATATACCTCTTAATTCAATAGTTGAGGTCGTGCTGGTGGATGAAGTTCAACAGATAAATATAAGCCATCCATTTCATTTACACGGTACTTCCTTTTATGTCCTAGGACTTGGCCGCTCCCCGGATAAGCAAATTAAACGTATGAACTTAAAGCATGCCCTGGAGCTTGACCAACGTGGATTGTTGGAAAGACAATATTTGAAACCTTCCTTAAAGGATACCGTTGCTGTACCAAACAATGGATATGCTATTTTACGATTTCGTGCAGATAACCCTGGATTCTGGCTTTTTCATTGTCATTTCCAATACCACATTGTAATAGGCATGAATTTGGTGTTTCAAATAGGTACGCTCAATGACTTGCCTCCGGTACCACCTAATTTCCCTCGTTGTGGCAACCATTTACCCCCCATAATGACGTAAAGTCTATTTAAGCACCTCATTCTTATGTATTTCATATGCAAAGAAAGCCTGGAGACAATATAATATCCTATAAGCAATAATGATTGCAGCTTCTCATCAAATAAAATAAAATTTTAAGTTAAATATATGTATTAGGAAGGGCGATCGAATTTAATCGACTTTAGATGAAATTTGACTTCAGTGGTACCCACGTAAGCCCACTGGAAAGTATGTGAGAGAATAAAAACGTGCAAGTAATGTAACGGGAAACCACTTATGGTGTAAATGATTAAAAAAATCTAACAATTACATCTCTGGAAATAAGATATATTAAAATTTTAGTAAAAACAATAGAGAACGCTATAGTCGAGTTCCTCGACTATCTGATACCCGTTACTCAGCTAGTGGAAGGGAGAAGGAGAGTCTTAAACACCGTTTTTGGCGGTTTGTAGGCGTTAGAGTGGGCGTGGCAGAAAGTTTTTTGGCAAATCGATAGAAATTTACAAGACCAATACAAAAATGATAAAATATCAAAACATTTTTCCAAAGTGTGGGCGTAGCAGCTTTGGGCGGTTCTCAAATTTCTAGCTTTTGTAGTTCCTGAGATCACAGCGTTCAGTATGAAAAGAAAGTTGAGATTGAGCATACAGACTACAGAGACATAGACGCAGCGCAAGTTTGTCGATCTATGTTGCTTCATGGACAGACAGACGGATATGGTCATATCAACTCGGCTAGTGGTCCTGATCAAGAATATATTTACTTTATATGGCCGGAAATGCTTCCTTCTGCCTGTTACATACTTTTCAACGAATCTAGTATACCCTTTTACTCTACGAGTAACGGGTATAAAAAGATCTTAACTAGTAGTTTCCATTTTTTAAAAATGGCCCAAAGGGATTGTTTTAGCATAGCCAATAATCATAATCAATCTCCAGAGTTACAAGCAATTACAATAGGACAATCTAAAATATGTATATATCTCAAAGAATATTAGAAGAGAAAACTAAGTTGAATTTACTATCTTATCTGTTACCAAACACAATATATTAACTTTATCGCCTTCCTTGTAAGAAATTTTATCACCGAACTAGACAACGAAAGGGGAAACCAAGACTAAAGGCTATAACGATGCTTTTGGTTAGATTGAGTCCGTCACAAAATTTATGTGTCGTAGTGGCGGTACAAGATATCGACCCGATACCTAGAGTACATTAATGCAATAATCGACGGTAACTGAGAATTTAAGTAAATAAATTACTGAGCTTCGCGATGTCTTTTTACCAGCTATTCGCGGGGAAGCCAACATGAGGATCGTGTGGGTTTTCAAACGTCGTTGATCGGTCGATAGTGCCGACGTCCGGCTTTGCTGGATGGTCTGTCCAGCGACCCAGTTCCGCTGTCTCGCCACTCTTGTCGTCCTGAGTGGCGCGGACCGTGTCGTTGAGTGCCCTCGGCGGGTTCACGTACGCGGTCGGAGACTTTCCTTGTCCCGATCTCTGACTTCGTTTCTTCACGTTTTTGACTTGTATGCTCGTTTTCCTTGACTGTCTAGCTTCCATCGTTCGGCCTGCTTATATAGGCCTCCTTTAACGGTTCATCCGATCCAGTCTCTGGATCCAAAGTCCACGGTTTTATCGTTGGCCCGGTCTATGATCCTTCTCTCAAGGTCAAACTCTCTTTCTCCTCGGCTTCGCACAGCCGTTACTACGCGTTGACTTGTTGCGTAACTAGAACCGGCAGGCCGTCCTTATGCAATCTTCTTCTGCATTTGTGCGGAGTTTGAACTCCTCACAGTGCAGGAGTAACCCTCCCGATCACTGTCTGTCATTTAGTGATATGTCAGTGCCAGCGATTATCTTAAATGGGATGCCAAGATAGTTTTAGTTTCTCATCTAAGCTCACATTAAATGTAAAAAAAATGTGTGTTAAATAATATCCGATTTGATAAGTTGTGCAAATGAATAGATATTTAAAGGCAAAATAAAATAATATTGGAGCAAAATTTTTTTGAATACAAGAAGATAATGGCAAGATACAAGATACAATAAAATCAAGTTTGAGAATGGCAGGCATTTTTTAATACATTGAATTTGGTTATTTTACCAGATTTACATGACAATTTTCGAATACCCTTTAAAATTCATCAAACCGACACCCCTAAAAATATACAATAAAGAAAAAAGTTTCCATTCGTAATTTTCAATAATGTTAAACCGAAGTAACCAATTGCTATATATTCCAGAAGAAAGTTCTGGTTGAATTCAAATAGTTCTCTAAACGTCATAAGCTATCGGTCACCATCACCAGTAGATAATTATACCCGTTACCAATGGACTAAGAGGGTATACTAGATTTGTTAAAAACTTTGTAACGGAAGTAAGTCTTGTAAATTTCAAGAGATTTGCCGAATAAGTTTTTCCACGCTCACTCTAACGCCCACAAACCGCCCAAAGCTGCCACGCTCACACTTTTAAAAAATGTTTCGATATTTTTCATTTTGTCTCGTAAATTTCTATCGATTTGCCAAAAAAAACTTTTTGCCACATCCACTCTAACGCCCACAAATCGCCAAAGCTGTCAGTGTTGAAGACTCTCCTTCGCATTTCCACTAGCTGAGTAACGGGTATCAGATAGTCGGGGAACTCGACTATAGCGATTTCTCTTGTTTTTTATTAGTCATGTAAATTTTTATTGATCTCTCAAAAATCATTTTGCTACGCCCTAAAGTCCACAAACCGCCAAAAACTGCCACGCACACACTTTCGAAAAATGTTTTGATTTTTTTCACATTTTTGTTAGTGTTGTAAATTTCTCTCAATTTGCAAAAAATCTGTTTGCCACGCCCACAAACGGCCAAAAACTATTAGTGTCGAAATTTATCCTTCGCACTTTCGCTAGCGGTGTAACGGGTATCAGATAGTCGGGGAACTCGACTTTAGCGTTTTCTTTGTTTATATTCTTTGAAGCTACTTTAAAATAAAGCTTCTCCTACCACCGTCTTTTATTTCCATATAGTTCTGTCTCGTTCGATATTAGTTTGTTTTGAGCTAATAAGCTTTTTTATTAAAGATTTTTAATAATAAGAATACAATTTAAATGTACTGAGTTCGAATAAACATATTTTATTTAAGTTGGCTAGAGCAATAACGAAAGCAAAAACTATTGAGAGACTTAATTGCAGAGCAAACAGCAGAACGCTATGTCAAAAGTGCAGGCGCAAGTACAAGAGAGAAAGAGACAAGCTAAGATGGTCCCTTGTGCTTCCTTATATAAATTATAAGCGATATTATTTCACAGCTGATGTACCGTAGGGCTTATATATGTCTTCAAATTTGGCATGTTTTTCAATAACTAAATTTAGGAACTTCTTTGTCTTCTTAAGTTGACAGCCCGAGTCGGGAAGAGCACGGCAAGGAACATATGTTTTTTTTACTTATACGGTGGCAGTGGCAATGCAGAAGGCTCTACGGCGAGAAGAAATTCAGACTCCAAAGTTTTTCGAAGCTGTAATCTTTCTAGTTATGAATGCGAGGCCAAGATTGAAGGTGAAGGAGAGTATGATGCTTAGACCCGCATGCACGTAAATTGACGGAGTTTATTACCAGTCTAAAGGCAATTTATGCAGAGTGAGCCTTTTTTCTTCTTGAAATCGATTAGTATAGGTTTTAAACTTCTGACAATAATAAGTGGAGTGCCCAGAAGCATTACAAAAAGCACAGGGCGTAGGGCTGAGACTTGTGGCAAGAAAGGTGGACCTACGCAAACCAGATGTTCTATGTTTTCAAACTTGATTGCCTGGCGCATAGCTTGACAAGCCGAAATCTATATTTTTCAGTGTCCTGCATCGCTGCTCCAAAAACGATGCCATTCATTCCCACGTTGGAATTACATTTTTGAAGGCTCCCATTTTGCCTGACTCACCGGATCCATGGAACACCCGAGCAATGCCACCGGCTCGTAGCACGCATTTTGGGCGAAAATAAGCATTACTGTTGTGCCCTCTTCCTGGATGTCAAACATGCGTTTAACAGAGTGTGGCACTCTGGATTCATATCCAAGCTTAAATTCCATCTTCCCAGTTCCCAAGGAAGGAAGAGAGTTCTAAGTGCGACGCGGTTCCTCAACTAGCTCGTCAAGGCCCATACGAGCCGGAGTACCTCAAGGCAGCGTCCTTGGACCCATTCTCTACACCCTGCTCAAATCAGACCTACCTTCAGTAAGCTCACAATAGCCACCTATGCAGACGACACCGCGTTCCTTATCACCGCAACAAACCACAAGAAGCATCAGCCATCATCCAGAGACAACTGGATGCTCTGGATCCATGACTGAAACGTTGGAACATTGTGGTGAACGCGGAAAAATCCTCCCACACAACATTCTTGCTACGCAGAGGAGAATGTTCCCCTGTCAAGCTCGACGGTGACACCATTTCAACCACCAGCCCCCCCAAATACGAATCGAATACCTAGGGCTAACCCTGGACCGTAGGCTCACATAGGGCCCTCAACTCAACAAAAAGCGTATCCAGGCCAACAGAATCGGGAAACGAAGTTTGTGCAGATATTGACAAGGAGTCCGCTAAGCGTTCCACTCTATTATAAATTGCAGTCGCCTTGCGCCTTAAAAATGTCACCCTGTTTGCGGCGGGGGAACATTTCCAGAATGTTGATAATATTTCCAAAAATGTTTCTTAAAGCTCATCGATCAGCTCCAACCTCACATGAAGAACAGAGTCGTCAAACGAAATTAATGCTAAGCCTAAAAAGATATTTTTTGCATTTGTTCACCGCAGTTAATATTATTTAAATCATGCAGACAAATGTTGGTTGCTCAACCAACGCACTCAGCAGCAACTGCGACTTAAATAAATTTTAATTTTAAACAAATTGGTCCGATTTGCACTGGGTTTTGTTTATGCACAAATCGTCAAGGTCATCAAATTTTGAGCTAATAACTTTTTTATTAGCTTTTATTATTAATTAACGACGATTTAAATGTAAAGATATTTGAAAGAATTTGGTTTATTTTAGTTTGCATAGATTCACATATGCAAAGGGTACGAAAGCGAATGACAAGATGCTTAATGGCAGAACAAAAAATGTTGAATTTTCTTTTTGTATCTACGCGTATGCTATTCTTATGCGATTTCCCAGGGCCTTGTCTATATTTAAAACTTTGCCAGTGGCCAATAAGGTGGGGTTCTGAAGTGTTCAATACAGCACGCTTTGCAGTAGGAAGGAACTTTTCGACGTAGGTTACAAGACCGAGAGAAATTCGTGTTTCCTTTTGGATTTTTGGGACTTTCTTTGTTATTCATTTTATTGGGGTGTATTTTCTATTCTTTATCAGATATAATATGTCCAAAGAACTTAAACTTGCTTATCTTCCAGGTACGCTTTCTGTTATTAACAGAACGTTATTTTCTTGGAAGATTTTGCATCCGTTTGGTTGGAATTAGCGGCCATCTCTTCCACGCAGGTTAAGTTATTGCTTTGTGGCTAAGAAAATTGACATTTCTTGTCAATGTGACAAGGCTTTAAGCATTTGTTACAAGGTACTTTCTTGCAGGACATGATATGTGATTGTCTAACAGTGTTAGACCGTTAAATAAATGCCTCTAAAACGTTATACTTAGTTTTGTTAAGAAGTGTTGATTTAAATTAATTATGAGAATGTCGTATAATCTTCTTCATTTTGATCGTTGGGCTTAACCACAGCACCCGGCAGAGACTCGGCCTAGAGGTATATTGAGAACAACGTCAGCCAATACTCATTTTAAAGAGTTGCCTTGTCAATGATCTCGCACAGAAAATCTTTATAACATTGTCTACCATTTTTAATGTGGAAGCCCGTGGTCGGATTTAGAATGTAAGGTTACGATTTATAATTTAACTGGTACTATTACTGGGCTTTTAGACATTTTTTTACGTTGTTTGATTTTGAAAAAAAAATAAAACAGGTGCTTGAGCAGCAAGAAGTGATGAGAAACGAAACATTCCGATATCAAACGATTCCGATATCAAAAACAATAGCACCTAAAAAAAAAATAGAAAAAAATACGATTACCAGAGCGTGCCTGAAAACTTTTTTAATAATATTTTTTTCCCCAATTTCCGATATTTCAGAAAATGTTGAAATTTCTCGTTGCACTTTTACTAGCTAGCTAGTCGGGGAAATCGACTAGAGCATTCTCTTTTGATTTTGTCGTTTTTTCAAGCAACATATGTATGTTTCGTTACCGCATTCCAATCACTCGAACATTCCGAATTCGACTATAGCATTCTCTTTTGATTTTGTAGTTTTTTCAAACAACATATTTTTCGTTACCGCTTTCCAAACAAACGTACGCGGCATCAAAGTCGAAGTCTAAATCTAATTCCCACTTTAAAAAAAGCTCTCTCCTTTGCGAACTTTAGCTTGTTATGCTCGTCTATTCGCCAGCTCCCGATGGAATTCCTGGCTGTGTACTCAGGTTCTGTGTGGCAACCTTGTGCCTTTACTGAAACCGTTTACCTTATCTCTGAAATTTTCACAGTTCCCACATATATGGAAGGAGTCCTTTACGGTAACAATCTAGATGCAAGCAATTACAGAAATTTTTTTTTTGTCGGACATCCTGTAACGTATCACATTCAAGAATAACATCAGGCAGGGTGTTCGATGGGTATCGAGCGCACGCGAGCGATGGTCCGGCTGCTGCTTGTCGGTAAAAGGGGGTGGTGGTCTTGCTGCGATCCCATATTTGCCTATTTTTGATCATAAAACTTATTTTCGCGTGCTAGACAAGCTAACCTGATCCGGAAGTAGGAGAACTCATAATACAGACATCTAGAAAGGGAAAATATGTTCTAATAGTCTACGCCAAACCGATCTCGGCCAGCCTCCGGTGTTGTTGGAGGCCTTCGTTGACCCGCCCTACCAATGGCCATCTTATCATCATGATTTTTCCCTGATGGCCCCTTCTGAAACCTAATCTATCCGCAAGGGCCTCATGCTAGCTGCGGCGAAAAACTTAAGGATTTACCACATTATAAATTCGATTTTATTACTAATATATGTAAACATTCTTAAAACTAGGCATATAAGATATAAAGGAATGAAATTGTAAAAGGATAAATTTTTGCATATATATAAATAAATAAATTATTGTTTTTAGAATTCACAAAAAAAAATGAGGATTAAAGAATATATAAAAATTGACAAAGAAAATTACAAGACATTAATATACGTGAAATTAAATAGCGATCGTTCCGGATTTCTCCCAGTGTGTTTCTGTTTAGTTCTTTTACATTTACTTTGTGATCTTTGCGTTGTCATTTATTTGGACATTTCAAGGGAAAAAATAATAGGGACATCTACGTTACTGTTTTAAGTGCTGAACTTGTCTTAATTTGGCCAACATACATAATTAACATGGTTATCTTTGGTGACTCACCCTTTACTTTGGTAACTTCCATCGGAGAAAGCGCTTTCGGCGACGGCAGCTATTTTATTGGGGAGTAAAGTTTATCTTGTTGGATTCAAAATATAAAAGTATTGATTGTCTCGCACATATTCCTAGGAGGTATCCCTGTTATTTTTTTCTTTTAAAGTCGGGACATTTTTTTTTTCCCGTGTGGTTTATAAATTGAACACCAACATGAAACACAGAACAAAGAAATCGGATACTTCTCCTCACGTTACTTTGCACATGATAATTTTTCACAATAATAAAAAGAAATCTTAGCCTAATTTACTAACACATAATTATCGTTCTTTTTTTTTTTGTAGTTGGGGTTTTTCTCCCCTTCTTTTTTGGACTTTTTTTTTTCTATAAATTTGCCCTAAATGTGGGTCTTATAATATTTATTAGTTTTTAATCGCGTTTAGCGCATTCGCGAGCGGATCGAACTTTTCTTCCGATTTTCAATTTTTACAAATTCATGCTGCTGATCGAAGCGCGCGAGCCAACTGATAAAAATTCACTAATCGGCGGCTACTTCTTCCGCGGATCGTAGGCCTTCCTCGGTCTCAGAAGCTGCAGCCGAAGAGTTGTCTGCTTTGCCTTTTAATTCCCTTGTGGTGGCCTGACAAAAAAACTGAAACTTCTGGCGCTGCCTGGCTGTAGCGCTTTTCCTTCCGGATCAGTAAGCTTAAGCTGGATATGCTTTGATCTTTTAAAATCCCCAGCTCTCCGCCGGATCAAGCTATTCACCAAACTGGTTCGCCTGTAGCACTTTGACTTATTTGGCTTTAATTGCCCACTATCACAAAACGACCTTTCTCCGCCGATCTTTAACTGGAGAATGGCTGCTAATGACGCCAGAATAAGGCGGCAACCTAGCATCTGCCCGATTTGTAGAAATTTCACTCTCTCTGGGAAAACTGACAATTAGCCCTGTAAGACCCGTGACCCTGCCGTTAACCCCTTCACGCGATATGCAGGTGGCGCACGCCTCGCAATGTGACCCCTAGATGGCGTTGCAGTTTTAGGTCTGCCGCAAGTGCCACAAATACCCCCCGCCAAAGATCTGACTTGGGAGTCAAATTCCCAAGACAGATACAACCAGCACAGAAGGCAGCTCAACTATTGTTTCATATCTTTCGCATGATAGCGTCCAATATACTTTCCATGCAGATCTTCGAGGTCATAGTTAGCCAGGCCAATTTTCTTCTTAACCCTAGCCTTCACGTAAGCTGGGGCTAGCTTGGCGTTATAACCGGCTACGAAATTGCTTTGTCTGAAATTCCGTCGCCATACTTCCTGACCCTCTGCATACGACACCTCCCTCGACCGCAAATTATATTGTCGTTCGTTCCTCGCATTTTGCTTCCTCATAACCTCGCCTGCTTTACTGCGAATTAAATCTAGCGAATCTTCTCGTGTAAACACCGCTGACCTGTCCTCGAGCAATCGCAGAGCTCTTAAGAGCTTAAAAGTGGAGCCTGAAGATACATAGTGCTGCCCGAACACCATATAATAGGGAGAAGTACCAATACTAGAATGAACAGCGGATCGCAATGCGCAGCAAATACTGCTGAGCTGCTCGTCCCAGTCCTTTTGGTCCGTACGAATGTATGCGCGGATTGCAGCTATCACAGATCGATTCACGCGTTCCGAAGCATTAGCCTGCGGTGAATAAAATGCTGTCAGAGTATGCGATACTTTATACTCCCGCAAAAATTTCTGGAATGCATCTGATTTGAATTGCGAACCATTGTCAGAAACAATAGTTTCCGGCACTCCAAACGTATGGAATAGATCCTGCTGTAGATATTGAATTACTACGTCTGCTGTGAGTTTCTTTACCGCTTTTAGGAACACGAACTTCGTATAATGATCTAAAACTATGAAGATCCCTATGTGCCCACTCCTAGACCGCGGGTATGGTCCTAGAAAATCAACGTAGAGTCTCTGGAAGAATCTATGGGACTCTGGAGAGGTACCCATTGGTGGACGTTGAATCCTGTTCGGCGCTTTCGACATTTTGCAAGTGGCACAAGCTTGTATGTAGTCCTTCACGTCCTTGATCAACCCTGGCCAAAAGTAATACCTTCGAACTCTTTCTAAGGTCTTGTGGATGCCTCCGTGGGATGCTAGTGGATCATCGTGAGCTTTTTTAAGAACCTCGGGAACTAATTTCGTTGGAATCCAAAGTTTCCAGTTGAAGTTGTCGTGTAAGGCCTCGCCGGTAGCGTGATCGGTTCTGCGATACACCAAATTGTCGACCACCTTCAAATCAGGAAGCTTTTCCCCATTCGCTTTTACCTTTTCAATCAGCTCCACATATTCATCGCTTTTGAATTCCGGCAAATCTAATTCTACTAGCAACCCGTGACTTGCGTCTATGGCCGCCAATTCTTCCTCATTCACCCTCGACAATGCATCGGGAACTACATTCAACCTTCCGCTACGATGTTCGATTTTAAAATCGAAACTCTGCAGTTTCAAGGCCCACCGAGCTAAACGTGAATGGAGGTCCGTTTGGGTCATAAGCCACTTTAGCGACGCATGATCGGTAATTACAGTGAATGCGTGTCCTTCTACATACGCTCGGAATCTTTTTATACAAATAATGGCCGCCAGGCACTCTTGCTCTGTCACCGAATAATTTTTCTGTGCTTTGTTCAATTTTTTTGAAACGAAAGCTAATGGATATTCGTCCCCTTCATCCGACTTTTGCACCAGAACTCCACCAACACCAGACTTACTCGCATCACAGTGTATAAAAAATGGTCTGCTAAAATCCGGACTGTGAAGAACTGGGGCAGAGCACAACATTTCTTTAAGCTTCGCAAAAGCCTTCTCTCCCTCAGCAGTCATCACAAATTTTTGTCTTGGCTTTAACAGGTCAGTAAGCGGAGCGGAAACAGATGCAAAATTATTTATAAACTTCCTGTACCACCCAACCATGCCTAAGAAACGGCGCAGAGCCTTGAGCGACTGCGGTAGCGGAAAATTTGTCATCGCTGATATTTTATCTGGATCTGTGCGTATAACGCCCTCCCCGACAATATGGCCCAGATACTTGACAGTACGCATACAGAACTTGCTTTTCTCGACATTGAGAGTTAACCCTGCTGTTTTTACATAGCTCGCCACTAAGCCTAACACCCTCATGTGAGCCTCAAAGCTATCTGATACTATGAGCAGGTCATCCAGATACACGAAAACCTCATTTCTCAAATCTGCAGGGATAACCTTGTCCATCAATCTAGTCATAGTTTGAGAAGCGTTGGTGAGACCGAAAGGCATAACTTTGTACTGATATAGGGGCTTTCCGGGTATGGTAAATGCCGTTTTGTCACGCGATGCAGGGTCCAGAGGGATTTGCCAGTAGGCATCCTTGAGATCGAGACTTGATATAAACATAGCCTTGGGAAGCCGCCCTAAGATACCATCTATCTGAGGCAACGGATACGCATCCTTTTTAGTAACCGCGTTGACCTTTCGGCTATCCAAGCATAGGCGAATTTTTCCCGGTTTCTGCACCAGAACAACCGGTGATGACCAGGGACTATCTGATTCCTCAATAACTCCCAAGCTGAGCATTCTATCGACCTCTTCATACAGCAACTTTTCCACTGCCGGAGAGACAGGGAAATGCCTTTGCTTCACCGGCTTTGCGTCTCCAATGTCAATAGTATGTGAGATTTTGTTCGTCTTGCCTAACCCAGAAACTGCGAAAGATGGGAATCGTTGAACTACCGACTTGAGTATGTCCTGTTGGCTAACAGAAAGTTGATGTGATTCCGGGGAAATTTCATCCACACTCATACTAACCGGCAGAAGATCGAATTCTTTCCAGAAATCTATTCCCAGGTAAAGATCCTGACTAAGGGACGGAATAATATGCAGATCTAAATCCTTGATTACTTGCTTGTACTGCACAGGAGTTCTAAGCCGGCCAATTACTTCTTGCTTTTTCCCATCCGCCGTGCTTGCAACCGATGCAGCGCGTTTAAAAGGAATTTTACTGACAACAATTTGCTCAGCTAATTTCCCACCAACTACACTCATCGCGGCTCCGGTATCGAGCAATCCTAACACTACTTTATCCAGCAAACGCACCTCAGCGTAAGGGCGTTTATCGGCCTTCTTATATCGGATAGCGTTAACAGCTTTTGCTGCTCGCCAAAAAGCTCTCATCCTATTTGCATTTCGCGATCTTTTCTTCGGACTGACTGACATTGGATTTATGGATAACTGATTAGATTTTATTAACTGTGGCCAAGGAGTAAACGGACTGACAATACTATCGGACAAATTCGGGAAATTTATTGTAGGTGATAAGTTTTCATTTTCTATTGGCTCGCATCTGGGTTCGTCGATTTCTGGCGCTGAACACACGACTGCTGACGAGGCTGTGTGCTCATCTTGGAGTTTTTTTGACATTTTACGCAAGATGGCTTGTAAGTATTCGGGCGTCCACAACCAAAACAGAAAATTTTGCGTTTTCCCTCGCAGTCCTGATACCTATGACCCTCTTTGCGACAGTTCCAACAAATTAATGCCATAGCACCTATTTCTCCTTCATCTCCGTCTTCCGAAAATTCAACAGCGTCATCCAAATGGATTTCCTCGATTAACTCGGAGACATTCTTGCGAACAGGGATATTCTTTTGGTAGCTATGGCTTCGCCTTACGTCGTCTAAGAACCTTTCTCTTCGCCGACAAATCTCGCGCAGCCGATCGACGGTGCCGACATTCACATTCAGGAGTTCATGCCGAATTTCCGGTCGTAAATTCCTACTCAGAGTGTCCACCACATCTCGCTCAGACATTGGCGTTTCTAAGCTATCCATAAGCTGCATAATTGCATCGTGAAATGATTCGAAATCCTCTTTCTCCTTTTGTTTTCTATCTCGGATAGCTTCTCTAATGTCCACATCAGTGCGGGTGTCCCGAAATTGCTTTCGTAGCGCATAGCAAAGCGAGTCCCATCGTACCTCCCTAACGGACTTGTGAAAACGCCAATAGAAATCACGCGCTTTGCCATCAAACAGCAAACTAGAATTGCTGCATAAAGCCACAAAATTCCCTTCTAGCGTCTGCTGTGTAAGTGCCTCTACCCGATATATGAAATTATCAACTCCCAGGCCCTCTGGACTGCCACTGAATCTTAGCTTCCAACTGTTAAGTATTTGGCCAACTTTATCGGGTCGTTGCACGAGATCGGTAACCTCTGTTCTAGGAGTTGCCCTTCCAGAGCCATGTAGCATACTTGTTGGCCCTCCAACCTGAAAATTTACCGACTCTGAATATCGCCTTGTGTCAATATTGGCAGTGGTAATAGGCGGTTGCGGAAAATGCACAGCTATATTGGCTTGTATAAGCTGCGACATTTTTTCCGACAGCTACGTAAGCAGTTCATTTTGCATGGCCTTGACTTGTTCTGCTACCATGTTCCCTATTAACTGCTGAGGAATTTCTGCTTGCCCCGAATCTTCATTGTTGGCCGGAGCAGATCTTGAAGGCGTGTTCTGCCGTTTCTGCAACCTAGTATGATGTTGAGGTTCTTTGCAAATCGGACAGGTGTTGCTGGTTTTGGAGTAGACCTCGAAACAATTTTTGTGAAACTTATGCCCACACTTGATCTTTACTACAGATGCAGATGCCAACGATTTTTCACACAAGATGCATTTGGGAGAGGATCCTGCGGATCCCTCTTCCTCGGACAGCGGCATTTTTTGCCAATTGAGACCAATGAATATAGTAAGCAACTAATAACTATTAATTAATAATGTATAAAAGTAAACAAATAAAAATATTAGAAATATAAAATATCAAATCACATAAATAAATGATAATAAATAGGACAATAAATAAATTAAATCGAAATCCAATCAGAATAATTAATTACAGAAATAATCTAATCTAACCACATAAATAAAATTCAGAAAAAAAATAATTTAAAATTGTAACATCGAAATTGAAAATAAATAGAACAATAAATCAAAAAATTAATAAGACGGAGTGTAATTTAATTAAACGAATGGAGTAATCGCCAAAAACATAAAATAAATTTAAAAATTAGTTAAAATTAATGATCAAATTAAACAAACGAAGTAACTAATATATCAAATCAGAACTAATAAAAATATTTATTGCAATCAAACGAACAAATGAAATGGCAAATCAAACAAAAATCAATTCAAATCGTTAAATCACAAAAATTCAAATGCCCAAATAATGTAAATATCAACGATTGCGTTTGTTCTTTTGCTATTCTTGCATTTGCCTATTCGAGGTTCAATGACCTCCCTTTTCTTATCAGCTGCTTGTTCGTTGCGCTTCCCTTTTTTCAGCAGCAACACATTAATATAACAGCTAATGACTTTGGTTTTAAAGTTAAATCTTGTAATTGTAAATAGATATAAAAATAACGCAAAACATGCAACCGGAACTCTTCCAAAACTTGAGAAAGATTTGATTGCTAAACAAATAAAAAACATATATTATATTTCGCCGACAAGCATAGCTTGTTCCCCTGCAAATGTGTAATTGGTTTCAAACCGAGTCTACCGTTTGACTATAACAAAAGAACATAAGGAAAACGAAGAAGTTTTGTCGCGCAATTGCAACAACAACTACACTGCTGTGCCGGTGGTCATCCGTGGTCAGTGGCTAAGCTTAAGAGATAATCCCTGACTGCGGTCCACGCGATTACCGCCTGCACCCTTCTTCAAGAAGAACGGAGCGTATCTCTTTTGCCGTCGTCTGTGGTCTGTAAACTTCTTTATAAAAAGAATGCCTACGTAAATCCTATGCAGATAAACGACTAATGATCCAGCTTCCGTATAAGAAAACATGACCCTTCATTACAACCAATCAGCCGTGGTCAGACTACCTCTTATTAAAAGATTGTTCGCCTGCTTGTCCTATGCGTACTGATAAGCTGCTCTGTGTGGCTCAGAAATAAAATGTAGGTGATAGGACAGATGTAAATCTTTTGTAATAACTGACTTGCGAGGCCGATTGATTTATTACTGATGATAAAATCTCTCGTTAATCCCATTCGCAAGACAGGAACTACAGCGGAAATAAAACGTATTTGTTTTGGGTAATAAAAGCGGGTAGCTGTGGCTTATGCTCAAATGTGGTTCGCCCACAAATGATTCTCATAGCTCATAGCTAAATAGTAATAGAAAAAGATTGTGTATGTATATATGAGTCTGTGAGCACATCTAAAGATGTGGCCAACACGTTTGGGCGCCAAAGAATTAATAATCATAATTATCTTAATTATTCATAAATGTAACGTATCACATTCAAGAATAACATCAGGCAGGGTGTTCGATGGGTATCGAGCGCACGCGAGCGATGGTCCGGCTGCTGCTTGTCGGTAAAAGGGGGTGGTGGTCTTGCTGCGATCCCATATTTGCCTATTTTTGATCATAAAACTTATTTTCGCGTGCTAGACAAGCTAACCTGATCCGGAAGTAGGAGAACTCATAATACAGACATCTAGAAAGGGAAAATATGTTCTAATAGTCTACGCCAAACCGATCTCGGCCAGCCTCCGGTGTTGTTGGAGGCCTTCGTTGACCCGCCCTACCAATGGCCATCTTATCATCATGATTTTTCCCTGATGGCCCCTTCTGAAACCTAATCTATCCGCAAGGGCCTCATGCTAGCTGCGGCGAAAAACTTAAGGATTTACCACATTATAAATTCGATTTTATTACTAATATATGTAAACATTCTTAAAACTAGGCATATAAGATATAAAGGAATGAAATTGTAAAAGGATAAATTTTTGCATATATATAAATAAATAAATTATTGTTTTTAGAATTCACAAAAAAAAATGAGGATTAAAGAATATATAAAAATTGACAAAGAAAATTACAAGACATTAATATACGTGAAATTAAATAGCGATCGTTCCGGATTTCTCCCAGTGTGTTTCTGTTTAGTTCTTTTACATTTACTTTGTGATCTTTGCGTTGTCATTTATTTGGACATTTCAAGGGAAAAAATAATAGGGACATCTACGTTACTGTTTTAAGTGCTGAACTTGTCTTAATTTGGCCAACATACATAATTAACATGGTTATCTTTGGTGACTCACCCTTTACTTTGGTAACTTCCATCGGAGAAAGCGCTTTCGGCGACGGCAGCTATTTTATTGGGGAGTAAAGTTTATCTTGTTGGATTCAAAATATAAAAGTATTGATTGTCTCGCACATATTCCTAGGAGGTATCCCTGTTATTTTTTTCTTTTAAAGTCGGGACATTTTTTTTTTCCCGTGTGGTTTATAAATTGAACACCAACATGAAACACAGAACAAAGAAATCGGATACTTCTCCTCACGTTACTTTGCACATGATAATTTTTCACAATAATAAAAAGAAATCTTAGCCTAATTTACTAACACATAATTATCGTTCTTTTTTTTTTTGTAGTTGGGGTTTTTCTCCCCTTCTTTTTTGGACTTTTTTTTTTTCTATAAATTTACCCTAAATGTGGGTCTTATAATATTTATTAGTTTTTAATCGCGTTTAGCGCATTCGCGAGCGGATCGAACTTTTCTTCCGATTTTCAATTTTTACAAATTCATGCTGCTGATCGAAGCGCGCGAGCCAACTGATAAAAATTCACTAATCGGCGGCTACTTCTTCCGCGGATCGTAGGCCTTCCTCGGTCTCAGAAGCTGCAGCCGAAGAGTTGTCTGCTTTGCCTTTTAATTCCCTTGTGGTGGCCTGACAAAAAAACTGAAACTTCTGGCGCTGCCTGGCTGTAGCGCTTTTCCTTCCGGATCAGTAAGCTTAAGCTGGATATGCTTTGATCTTTTAAAATCCCCAGCTCTCCGCCGGATCAAGCTATTCACCAAACTGGTTCGCCTGTAGCACTTTGACTTATTTGGCTTTAATTGCCCACTATCACAAAACGACCTTTCTCCGCCGATCTTTAACTGGAGAATGGCTGCTAATGACGCCAGAATAAGGCGGCAACCTAGCATCTGCCCGATTTGTAGAAATTTCACTCTCTCTGGGAAAACTGACAATTAGCCCTGTAAGACCCGTGACCCTGCCGTTAACCCCCTCACGCGATATGCAGGTGGCGCACGCCTCGCAATGTGACCCCTAGATGGCGTTGCAGTTTTAGGTCTGCCGCAAGTGCCACAATCCTTAGGCTCTTTGAAAGTGTTATCATTCCACTTTTGGAGCACCCTTGTAGAATAATTATATCACAGTTGTATACAACGCTGATCAACAACCAGTAATCTTTTTGAGCTAAATTCCTTCGTAATACGATCCTTCAAAAATAATCTTCAAACAAATGTCTTCAACACTGACTTTATTTGATCTCACATCGCACGTCTCACAAGGAAGCCACCTTCGCGTGTACTTACTATGTACGCAGACGTATACTTCGAGTCGGTTTAAAAGAACTTTTTACTGTTTGCCTTACGGCACCTAAATTGGGATTCCTTTCCAGAAGACTAATGTAAATTAATTTACCGTTTCTAGCTAATCGTAGAAGTTGATAGTCTCGACATTGTTAGTCAGCTAAACTTCTTTGTTCCAAGCAGATGCACTAGATATCACGTACCTTAAATCATTGTAGATCAACTATGAGTTGCATGGCCCCTACACAGTGTTTTAATATTTGACTGTAATATACTTTATCCTATTATCTCTATAAATAGTATTTTTTTTAATACATAAATATATCTTACTTATATTTATATACACGACAGTGTAGCAAGATTAGAGTGGAAGCCAGGAGCAAATCCAAACTGTTCCAAATACCAAAACCTAGGAACGGATTTAATACCTCCGATATGCTATTTTTACTATACATTTAAAAGGCCTAGTAGTATCTAGCAACCGGCTAACAGATTTTCCCAGCATAGGATCTTTTGCATAAGGTCTGACATCAGGGGATTTTTAGTTATGTTTAAAAACATGTGCGCTTTTGCTTCCTAGTTAAGAAATAGTGTTGAAGACGTATATATATGCATAGCAACATAGTAACACATCAGTAAATTTGTTCATTGTTCCCGACGTTCACGGTGCCCGAGATATCTTTTACTTTTTTTAGACCCCAAAGAACCACCGATCCAAAATTAAAACGACGAATTTTTTTATTTGTTTCACTGGATATATTTTTTTGTACCACATAAGATCAAGAAACACAAAAAAAAGGTCCATCAACGGATAGACAACCATATCTCTCTGTCAGTCCTCAATACGCTAGGTAGAGAGTATACTAGTCTGTAAGAGACGATAAGCTGGAAGACTAGAGACGTACAGACCCAATATAAAATTCTGGACCCAAGGTTTAGAGGCAGGGGCCATGAGTCAACGGCAGCTGTTTTTTGACAAAGCCATTGTAAACAACGAAGTGCAAAAGCAAATTCAGTTTTTTGCAAATCAATAGAATGATGCTGAAGAAGAATACAATTACAGCTCAAACAGCAAGTGTACTGAAAGAGTAATCATGCTGAAATAAATACAATATATTTACGAATTCAGACCGAGAGTTTAATAAAAAAAAAAATAACACGGTTGGTTTTTGATGTATTATTAAACGTTTTATTAATTCCAATAGAGGAAGAACTAGAGCTTTCGGATTATCACTTAGTTGGATAATGGATTTCGAAGTTGAAATGGGCTTTATCAAAGCTATCGCAATTGATAGCGTACTCAGAACTGAACTGCCTTATGGGGGACATGTTTGCGTTTATATAGGCAGATTGTGATAGCTTAAGAGTGAAGTTTAAGAGAATTAAGTTGTAAATGTTTATTAAAAAAGAAGCTCTCGAAAAATAGGAGAGAGAAGCTCCCGAAAAATAGGAGTAATTGGAGAATCCTGAGACCATTGCGTGGGCGGAAGTTTTTATATTTCAGTTGGCTCGCCAAGGGGTTAAATGTTTACGATTTGTTATTTCAGTTGGCCTCGCCAAGTGATCGAATGTTTAGAGGACGACGTTGGCTCGATCGAATGTTTAGGGGACGTTGGCTCGCCACAGAGTCTAGACTTTGGAATATGATGCTGTGCGTAAATAACAGCTAAGCTTAATCGAAGGGCTCTCGATCTTTGATTACATTTTGTTCTTAGACATTAATGTGTGCGTGTGAATTGGGTACAATACAGGGGTATTGGGGTACAATATTGTTTGTTTCATAACTTATAATCTGTTCGTTTTTTAGAGTTTAATTTTAATTTTATAATTAATTTTTAGGGTATAGTCTTATATTTATAGATAGCGTACAATAATGCAATTATAACAATTATAATTAATGTTGTCAGTGTTATTACTTGAAATATATTATTCGTCTGATTGTGTTGTTCGATTATTATACCCGTTACTCGTAGAGTAAAAGGGTATACTAGATTCGTTGAAAAGTATGTAACAGGCAGAATGAAGCGTTTCCGACCATATAAAGTAAATATATTCTTGATCAGGACCAATAGCCGAGTTGATATGACCATGTCCGTCTGTCTGTCCGTCCGTATGAACGCTGTGATCTCAGGAACTACAAAAGCTAGAAAGTTGAGATTAAGCATACAGACTCCAGGGACATAGACGCATCGCAAGTTTGTCGATTTGCCACGCCCACTCTAACGCCCACAAACCGCCCAGAAATGCCACGCCCACACTTTTGAAAAATGTTTTGATATTTTTTCATTTTTGTATTAGTCTTGTAAATTTCTAATAGATTTACCAAAAAACTTTTTGCCACGCCCACTCTAACGCCCACAAACCGCCCAAAGCTGCTACGCCCACACTTTGGAAAAATGTTTTGATATTTTATCATTTTTGTATTGGTCTTGTAAATTTCTATCGATTTGCCAAAAAACTTTCTGCCACGCCCACTCTAACGCCCACAAACCGCCAAAAACGGTGTTTAAGACTCTTCTTCTCCCTTCCACTAGGTGAGTAATGGGTATCAGATAGTCGGGGAACTCGACTATAGCGTTCTCTCTTGTTTTTACTAAAATTTTAAAATATCTTATTTCCAGAGATGTAATTGTTAAATTTTTTTTAATCATTTACACCATAAGTGGTTTCCCGTTACATTACATGCACGTTTTTATTCTCTCACATACTTTCCAGTGGGCTTACGTGGGTATCACTGAAGTCAAATTTCATCTAAAGTCGATTAAATTATTAGTCAAACCGACAAATGTGATTTCAGATCGCCTTCCCTAAAACATATATTTAACTTAAAATTTTATTTTATTTGCTGAGAAGCTGCAATCATTATTGCTTATAGGATATTATATTGTCTCCAGGCTTTCTTTGCATATGAAATACCTAAGAATGAGGTCTTAAATAGACTTTACGTCATTATGGGTGGTAAATGGTTGCCACAACGAGGGACATTAGGTGGTACCGGAGGCAAGTCATTGAGCGTACTTATTTGAAACACCAAATTCATGCCTACTACAATGTGGTATTGGAAATGACAATGAAAAAGCCAGAATCCAGGGTTATCTGCACGAAATCGTAAAATAGCATATCCATTGTTTGGTACAGCAACGGTATCCTTTAAGGAAGGTTTCAAATATTGTCTTTCCAACAATCCACGTTGGTCAAGCTCCAGGGCATGCTTTAAGTTCATACGTTTAATTTGCTTATCCGGGGAGCGGCCAAGTCCTAGGACATAAAAGGAAGTACCGTGTAAATGAAATGGATGGCTTATATTTATCTGTTGAACTTCATCCACCAGCACGACCTCAACTATTGAATTAAGAGGTATATCTATTTTATGAGTACATTGACAGTTTTTGCCGCAGTCTACTGGCCTATTATCCCCATTACAGTAATACTCATGAGGTATATCATTATACTGTGATAGCATCGGGGAAGGTGGTGATATATAAGATACTTCATCGATAAGTGATATGAGATGATCAGCATCTGAAGCGACTATAAATTAATAATATTTAGAATGGTTAGAAACAAATAATAAAAACTTAAATTGCTAAATGTTTTCTGTTTATAAGAAAGTTTTATTGTTTCTATTTGAATGTAGTATTAATAAATTAATTGTGAAAATTTTACAAGCTATTTTACAGCTATTGTATCCTTAAGTGGGGGCTTAGAAAAATGACGCTCAAGCATTCCCATTTGATCCAGTTCCAAAGCATGCTTTAGGTTAATTTTTTTTATTGACTTATTTGGTGAGCGACCTAGTCCTACCACATAAAAGGCCGTACCATGCAAGTGAAATGTGTGGCTAAGATTCACTTGCTGTACTTCATCAATCAACACAACTTCAACAATAGCTCCAAGTGGTATGTCAACCATGTGTGTACATTCACAGTTTGGTCCACAATTTGGCGGTCGATTGTCCCCGTTGCAGAAGTATTCGGGTGGAATGTCGTCTATTTGAGAAAGGGGGGGTGCCGGTGATGATATGTATGATATTTCATCGACCAGAGATGTCAGATGATCCCCACTAGGCACAACTAAAAGGAAAGGAAAAGTTGATGTTGTCGTTGTGTAGTGAAAGCCCATTTAAAATATTAATTAATTGTTAGTCATGAAAATAGTCATTATTTTTATCATCAGCTATTTACATACCTAAAAATCGGTTGTAGGTGTTTGGTATAAATAGAGCCTTTGGCTCATATACAAAAAATCTGAAAGGTAAAAAGATTTTAGCATCAGGGCGTTCAACCAAAACTCCTTTGTCGACCCTTTTAGCATTTTTTAAATTCGAAACCCAAACGGCATCGGGCCGCTTACGGTCACAAATTGCATCTAAAGGGTTGACAATCTGTAAAAATATCACTCTATAAGTATAGTATGGCTTCAAAAAAGAGTATATTTTAGCATGTTTATAACATACAAAAAAGTCATTGATTCAACATATATATTTATGTTTATATTTAAGTGGGTCGTTGATGGAGGCCCAATACCACCAAGAATCGTTTAATCGCCTTTCAAATTAATTCAGACTAACGGATATGGCCAGATTGACTTGGCTAGTAAAAAAGAATAATAACAAGAGAGAACGCTATAGTCGAGTTCCCCGACTATCTGAAACCCGTTACTCAGCTAGTGGAAGTCCGAAGGAGAGGCTTTAACACTTACAGTTTTTGGCGATTTGTGGGCGTAAGAGTGGACGTAGCACAAAGTTTTTTGGAAAATCGATAGAAATTTACAATACAAAATGAAAACAAGAGAGAACGCTATAGTCGAGTTCCCCGACTATCTGATACCCGTTACTCAGCTAGTGGAAGAGAGAAGGAGAGTCTTAAACGCAGTTTTTGGCGGTTTGTAGGCGTTATAGTGGGTGTGGCAGAAAGTTTTTTTGGCAAATCGATAGAAATTTACAAGACCAATATAAAAATGACAAAATATCAAAACATTTTTCAAAAGTGTGGGCGTAGCAGCTTTGGGCGGTTTGAGGGCGTTAGAGTGGTTTTTTTTTAAATCGTTTTTTTGGTAAATCGATAAAAAATTAAAAGACTAATACAAAAATGAAAAAATTTCAAAACATTTTTCAAAAGTGTGGGCGTGGCAGTTTTGGGCGGTTTGTGGGCGTTAGAGTGGCCGTCTGACCGTCCGTATGAACGTCGAGATCTCAGGAACTACAAAAGCTAGAAAGTTGAGATTAAGCATACAGACTCCACGGACATAGAAGCCGCGCAAGTTTGTCGATTTATGTTGCCACGCCCACTCTAACGCCCACAAACCGCCCAAAACTGCCACGCCCACACTTTTGAAAAATGTTTTGAAATTTTTTCATTTTTGTATTAGTCTTTTAATTTTTTATCGATTTACCAAAAAAACATTTTGCCACGCCCACTCTTACGCCCACAAACCGCCCAAAACTGCCACGCCCACACGATTGAAAAATGTTTTGATAATTTTTCATTTTTGTATTGGTCTTGTAAATTTCTATCGATTTGCCAAAAAACTTTTTGCCACGCCCACTCTAACGCCCACAAACCGCCCAAAGCTGCTACGCCCACACTTTTGAAAAATGTTTTGATATTTTTTCATTTTTGAATTGGTGTTGTAAATTTCTATCGATTTGCTAAAAAACTTTCTGCCACGCCCACTATTACGCCTACAAACCGCCAAAAACTGTGTTTAAGACCCTCCTTCTCCCTTCCACTAGCTGAGTAACGGGTATCAGATGGTCGGGGAACTCGACTATAGCGTTCTCTCTTGTTTAATCATATTATTATGCCCGTTACTCGTAGAGTAAAAGGGTATACTAGATTCGTTGAAAAGTATATAACATGCAGGAGGAAGCGTTTCCGACCATATGAAGTATATATATTCTTGATCAAAATAAAAAGCCGAGTCGATCTGGCCATGTCCGTCTGTCAGTCGGTATGAACGTCGAGATCTCAGGAACTATAAAAGCTAAAAAGTTGAGATTGAGCATGCAGACTCCTGAGACATATACGCAGCGCAAGTTTGTCGAATAATGTTGCCACGCCCACTCTAACGCCCACAAACCGCCCAAGACTGTCTCGCCCACACTTTTAAAAATGTTTTTATATTTTTTCATTTTTGTATTGGTCTTGTAAATTTCTATAGATTTCCCAAAAAACGTTTTGCCACGCCCACTCTAACGCCCACAAACCGCCCAAAGCTGCCACGCCCACCCTTTTGAAAATGTTTTGATATTTTTTCATTTTTGTATTAGTCGTGTTGATTTTTATCGATTTGCCAAAAAAAATTTTTCGACGCCCACTCTAACGCCCTTTTCACTTTCACCAGCTGAGTAACGGGTATCAGATAGTCGGGGAACTCGAATATAGCGTTCAATCATGTTTCATCTGGGTATGGGATTTTTTCAAAAACTGGTGTTTTGATTATGTCTCTTGGAATGTGGGATATTGTCAGAATTTCGTTAGTATCAGATTTAAGCCAGGCTGAAGTTTTGATATTAAGAAGTTTTTCAGAACTGACGTGGATTAACGATTAGCGTGTCAAATGCAAGCCAAGCTCTATGTCTTCAATATATTCAGTGAATTGTTGTAAGTTGAAAATTATTAAAGCTATCATTTGTTCTCCTTCAAAATTATGATGTAAATGATTAGTCAGTTCGATTCCTTGATTAATGACTTCTATTACGTGGTTGAGTTCGCATATTTGTACATTATTTTTAGAGCTGTCGGCTATTTGTTGTTGTAATTCTTCTTTACCTTCTTGATCTAAAGTACCGAATAAGTATTTGTAAATTGTTCCTATGAAGTTAACAAGACCGCGTTTACTGCGTTTTAAAATTCATTTCTCTGTTTAGTTTTTCTACTAGATATTGAATTTGTGGTAAGTTATTAAAAGGTTGAGTTTGTTTAATAAGTTCTTCATAAGTATTTTCTGTTTTAGTTAAGTTAATAGATAAGTAATGATATTCGTGGTTTATTGGTAAATCTATTGATCCGCTTTGAAAGATAAGGTAACCGTTTTTGACCTAGATGGTGGCTACTTCTAGGTATTGTGTGATAATTGTCGATGGGGGGCATAACATGATTATCATGCTCAGGAGTAGGCTGGGAATTATCGTTATTATATTTACTCTTATTAATTTTCTTTTTCTTTTTAAACTTGGATTTATAGTGTATTATCTTTCTACCTCTATTTGTTTCTTCGAAATGTTTATCATCTATTTGTCTTAAATTTTCGGTCTTTTTAATGGCTTAGTTGTTTTTGATCTAACTGGAGGGGATTCTCTAAAGTTGGTGTCTATACTGAAGTCATGTCTATTCTCGTTGAGTTTGTCAATTTTGTGTACTTTATTTTGTTGAGTGTCATAAGCAGGGGTTCCTGCTAAAATGAAGATGTCAGCTGGAGTTCGACCGGTTGTATTATGCTTTGTTTTGTGATGGTAAATGTAAAGAATTTTTTCGAATTTCGTGAATTGGTTTTCGGGTTCATTTTCGCATGTTATTATTCTTAATTCCATTTTTACTTGTTGTTATATTGAAAGTCGCTTTTTCTGATTCTAACCAGAGTTTAAGTGCAGCGCTCATAGAAGCGGAGTCTTTGTCGGCTTTTATTTCTGTGGGTTTACCCATATCGTTTAATATGTGTAAAATAGCTCTTTTAGCTTCAAGCCAATCTCTACTGTTTACTTCTATCAGGGAGGCGTATTTAGAATAAATGTCAATACATGATAGCAATTATTTATTGTTTATTAAGTAAAAATCCATGACTTACTTGTCTCTGGGATTGAAGGTTTCTGGGGTTATTTTAAGAGTTAATATTGTGTTTCTATGTTCAGTTTTGGCGATGTTACAGATTTCACATTCGTTTATGATATTTTGGATAAGTTTTTGATAATCAGGGTAATAATAAAGTTCTTTAAACTGAAGCGTGAGTTTCTCTATACCAGGGTGTAATAATTCTTTATGTGTTTTGAGAATGATTTCTTTGAATTGGGCGTAAGTTTGAATGTCTTTAGTTTATTACTGGTTTTCATAGTTTTAGTGAAACTGTCGGGACTTATGATTTGAATATACGCATTTTGAAAGATTTAAAAGTCGATTTCGTTAGGGAAGTAAATAACACTTTTTTTAGTGCAGAAGTATTCTTTAATTAGATCTTTGGCAAGGTATCAGTCATATCTTTATAACTGATTTTTATTCTGATTTTATGGAAATATTTTATTATCTGGACGTCGTCAAAATCGTCTTTTATGAATTCGAATTGTCTCTTATATTAATAAAGAGGTCTTTCTGTTATTGAGATGTGACTTTGGTTGTCTTCTGGTGCACTATGCACAGTAGCTGCTGTGGGAAAGGAAACTGGCTCATCTTCTCCTAAGAAGTTTTCCTGTATTTGGACTCTAGATAGAGCGTCAGCGACGAGGTTTTCTTTACCGGGTAGATATTGAATCTTATAATCGTATTCGTTAAGTTTTATCTTCCATCTCTCTAATTTCATATTGGGGTCTTTTATGTTACTTAACCATACAAGTGGCCTATGATTGCTTATTATGTCAAACTTTCTACCGAATAGGTAGGACCTGAAATATTTTGTTGCCCATACTATGGCTAATAGCTCTTTTTCTACTGCCGAATAGTTAAGTTCGTTTCATTTAAAGTTCGGCTTGCATGGGCTTATGTTCTTGGGATAATATGGCACCTATGGCTATATTACTCGCATCTGTTGTCAGTGAAAATTTATCTTCGAAGTTAGGATATATTAGGATTGGATCGGACGTGATGAGTACTTTTAGCTTTTCGAAGGCGGACAAATAGTCATTATCTTTTGTGTTAATTGCTGCTCCTTCTTTTAGTTTGAGAGTCATAGGTTTTGCTATTTTTGCAAAATTGGGAATGAACTTTCTTTAGAAATTCACATTTATCGAGTTGCAATTTTAGATTAGCTGATCGTAGCTTATTAAATACCCTTTTTAATGACATTATATGTTCCTCCACTGAAGTGGAATAAATGATAATATCATCTAAGTATACTAAACAATCTTTATAAATTAAATCTCCTAAAAGATTGTTCATGCAGCGTTAAAATGTTGCTGGTGCATTTTTCAGACCAAAGGGCATACGAGTATATTCATAATGTCCATGTTTTGTTGAGAATGCTGGAATAGGGAATTTGTCGTCAATGGTTATCTCGTTGAGACTACGATAGTCTATGACTAATTGAAATTTTGGTTTACCAGAAGCATCGCTTTTCTTTGGGACGATCCAAATTGGAGAACAATAGGGGGATTTAGATTTTCCAATTATTTTTTGTTCTATCATTTCGTTAATTTGTTTGTTGACTTCTTGATCAAATGCTTGGGGGTACTTATATTGTTTTTTATAGATAGGGTCTTCGTGTTTTGTATGAATAGAATGTTTGATCGTACTTGTGAGTCAAATTTTCACCTTCTTTGTACAGAATATCATTGTATTCAAGCAGAACGGAAAGTTGTTCCCTTTCTTCTGTATTCAGATGTTCTAATCTGAATACGTTGGATTTTTTTAACTCATCGTCTAAGGCGTAGTTAGAGGATGTTACTAGAAGAGCTTCTTCTATGTAAAGGGGAAGTAAGAGGGTTTTCTTCAGGTCTAGAAGGCCTGGGATACTCATAGTTAATCTTGGTCTCTTCTGAATTAGACGGTCTGGGGCACTCATTGGTGTTTTTTGAGTCATCTGGTTTTAAGTGGGCTTTCCGCTTAATTTTCAGGAGGGTCTTCTCCTTTTTTGGGGTTTGTAGAGGGATTTCCTCTGGGTTAGATGACTTGGGGCACTCATTGGTAGCCTTGGACTCATCTATTTGGATGTGGTCGTACCACATTTTGAATGTATAGCCATTTATAGTGACTGTTTGTGTTGAATAATTAATTTGAGTGCTAGTTGGCTCTAAATAGTTTCTGCCTAACATTATTATTTTTCTATTTTTTACAGTATATTTTTCTGAAATATTGTGAATATAAAATATTTGATTAGTGGGACAAAGTTTGCTTGACTGCAATGAAATGTTATAACGAAATTTAGAGTATGGACATTTACTTTAGAAGGTTTGATTGGGAAATTAAAGAAATTTTGTTTCATAATGTAAATAGACGAACCAGTGTCTACTAAGCATTTGAGAGTGATATTATTGATTTTAATTTTTAGGAATGGGTTTCCACCTCCTCTAAATCGCTTTCTGATTCCGAGGCTTGAAGAAAATGTTCGCATCCTGTGTCCATTCTGTATTGAGCACTAGCATTTTCTCTCTGTCTTTTGGTAGAAGTGTTTGGTGCACTAGTATTTCGTTGTTGACAATTTAAATGATTTTGATTTTGTGTGAGTTCCCTTGCTAACCTCGGATTTATTTCGGCTGGTCTTGAGTTAGTATTTTGAATCTATGTAGGGTTTGTTAATGGAATAAAAGGGGGAACGAATTGTTGGCTGGGATGGGTGATTTTAGTTTGGTTAATATGTGTATGTTTATGTGAATTTGGGTTAAATCTTGGCTGACTATCGGATGTTTTTGAGACTGGGTCTTCGTAGAGACCTTCTTGTTGGGCGGTTTATCTTGATTTTTGCATAGTTAAAATGTCATGCCTCGCTAGGGTCATAAACAGCCTATCGGGGAGTGATCGTTGAATTGTATTTTTCATAGTGGTTGCCATTGCTTGTGTATAAACTATAATATTGGTTCTGTCATTTTCTAATGCTAACATATTTATGATTAAATTTGATTATCTTCTAACTGTTCCAAAAATAGACGTAAGTTACCTTGTAAAGGTGTGCGTTACAATCTTCCTAGTAGTTCCTCCAGGGGTGTCTGGATCTTAAATTCCGTGATTAAAGCGTACCAATCATTATGCATTCCGAATAGGGAAACTTTTTCTGCATCTCCAGTGATCTGAAGTTCGATGGCTTCAAATATGATTGCCTTCTGTCGAACGTCGTTTACAGGGTATAGGTTCAACAGGTATTCCATTCGTCTGATGAACGAGCTGAGTTTTAATGGGTCTCCAGTAAATGGTGGTACTTGGCGTATTTGCCGAAGTAATTGAGAAAAATTTTCTGCTGGTAGCGCCATTTTAGTTAGCTTTCTGTTTTTTTTCTTGTTGCTTTACACAATATTAGCGGTCGCTTTTTTGATCTTAGTGGGCTACTGTATTTATTCACAGACTGAGTTTTATGTCTTAAGTGTTTTAACTTTTTGTTAACTGTATGCGGTAGGTTTGACTATTTTGTGTTAACCACCGATTATACGTAGTTTTTTTGAGTTATTTTGGGGTTTTTGTTTTTACACTTTTATTAATCGTATACAGTAGGTTTGACTATTGTGTGTCAACCACCGATTATACGTAGCTCTTTTGCGGATAAAAAGTTAATTGTATTTATTTTATGTTCACTTTTAGCTCCGATTCGCGTGGTTCAATCTTAAAAGATACGCTTGGTCGTACAAGGATCTTTTGTCACTAGATTAATATTTCGTAAACAACTCGCACAATATTTCCTTTTTATCCTACCGACTGCGCCATTTACGAATTCAGACCGAGAGTTTAATAAAAAAACAAGAGAGAACGCTATAGTGGAGTTTCCCAACTATCTGATACCCGTTACTTAGCTAGTGGAAGGGAGAAGGGGAGTCTTAAACACTGGCAGTTTTTGGCGGTTTGTAGGCGTTAGAGTGTGCGTGGCAGAAAGTTTTTGGCAAATCGATAGAAATTTACAAGATTAATACAAAAATGAAAATATATCAAAACATTTTTTAAAAGTGTGGGCATAGTAGCTTTGGGCGGTTTGTGGGCGTTAGAGTTTGCGTGGCAAAAAGTTTTTTGGTAAATCGATAAAAATTTACAAGACCAATCAAAAATGAAAACATATCAAAACATTTTTCAAAAGTGTGGGCGTGGCAGTTTTGGGCGGTTTGTGGGCGTAAGAGTGGGCGTGGCAACATGAATCGACAAACTTGCGCTGCGTCTATGTCTCTGGAGTCTGTGTGCTTAATCTCAACTTTCTAACTTTAGTTGTTCCTGAGATCTCAGCTTTCATACGAACGGACAGACAGACGGTACAATCACTTCTACATGATGTTGACGCCTCGGCACTCAAGGTGTTTGACGGCTTTGAACTTGAGGATTCGGAGTATCAATCACTAGCTCCCATTGATATTTTTTTGGGAAGCGACTACGTTTGAAGCTACGAAACTGATACAACTGCTGGAACGCGCAGGCATGGAGCTTAGCAATTGGGTAACAAATCCATCATCCAATTGCCAAAAGTAATGAGGATGGCCAAGACAAAAGAAATGTTTCGTTACCAAAGATTCTTGGCATTCATAGGTATCCAGAAGATAACTCTTTATCCTACTCAGTTTGCCTTACATTAAATGCGAATAGTACAAAACGGCAGCGCTTGGCATACTGTCGCCGGCGAAAAACTTTAAGATTATTTTTCAAGAATTATGGCAGCTCGATCTTGGCTGTACACAATAAAAAGTCTATTCTGCAGTCGTTTACAGTCGAAAGGTATAGAAAGATGGCTCTATATCGGTTTCACCCTTCGCAGGAAAAATACGACTTGCGTAATTAAAGCCACAATCACTACCGCGCCTCAAGCTATCCGACGCTTTGTTTCTAAGTTGACTCATCATCGTTGAAATTCTCGGGGTTCTGTACTTCCCTCTGTTTCGGCGTATCTCATTCTGGCCAACACTAGTTCGAATCTTAAAGGAAAGAAGAGGACGCAACCCCCCTAAATCAAAGGGATACATATGCCTGTTTGTCTGCGTTGTCACATCAGCCATACGACATCATCGAAGACGACATTAACCTTTGAACGGATGCACACTTTTCTCAGATAGGCAAAGTGGTTAATTCTAGACCCTAGATACCCTAGATACCCTAGACACTGACATAACATACCTGTCTTCAGACTATTTATTAATCGCTCAACCATAAGCTAGCGTTCCAGAAGGAGATCTAAGTCATTTGCCAATTAATTGTTTATACTATTGGCATCTTTTACAATCAATGTATCAAGGATTTTGGAAAAGATGGTAACAAGAATATTGAACAACTATGCAACAACGTCACAAGTGGAATAATAAAGCCAATATATCTGCAGACAACCTGCTACTGGTCAAAGATTCTAATCAGCGACCAGCCGCTTGGCTCTTAGCACGCGTAGTTGAAACTTATCCTAGGCCAGATGGTTTTGTGCGCTCTGTAAGGTTAAAGACAGCAACTAGAAATATAACTTGCCCAATCATGAAGTTAGCATTATTCCCTTCTTAAGAAACCATGTCTAAGGGAGGGCCGGGAAGTTGATAATTTATTATATACGAATTTTAGTATTTCTGGTTTTTTAATCGCCAAGAGGCAGACACTAATGAAAAACTTTGATACATTTCACACGCCAAAACATTAAATGAAGCATTTTTAAGAGATCCGTGAACTTTGAATGTTTTATTCTTGTGTAAATTAATAAAATGACAATAAACATACAAGCCAAAGAAATAATAGAAAATAGAATAGAAAATAATAGAAAATGTTTTTCCTTCCCCTTCGTATACTATTGAAAGTTGTTCCGGACAAATCGCCAGCGCCTACTTATGCGCTTAAAGGTGTACCACTGCACCAGCAGCGCTCTTCGAGTCTGTCTTTTCTCCCTGCTTTCTTATATCGCTAAAGCTGCCGCGTTATTTATTCAGCTAAACTACTTTTGTAAGCTTATGCCTATAGGTATATATTTTAAAGCCAAGCTTTTGCTTTGATAGCTCTGGGTGATTTAAATATATCTGGGACTACGTGGTCCACAGAAGACAAATCGAATATCCTTCTCGCAAGCTAATTATATTCGAAATTTACTTTGTGATTAGGATTTATGTATTGTACCAAGACCTGAAAGTGTGCTTCTGCCCCGAGTAGAAACTCTACCCAACCTGTAGATCCATTACATCCTACATCGACGCAGGTACCGTAATAAAACAGAAATCAGAGAAGGCAACTAAAGGAATTCATTTTTTGCAAGGCAAACTTTCTCTTATTGGTTTGATCTTTACTCCTGCACAATTTGGCTGATATAAATATTTTTATGCCGCAATCAAATCATTTTTACTCTTGTGTTCCGATGTACTATCCTTCTATATCCGATAAACCTCCATGGGTCAATAAAGAGTTGACACACAAAAGAAACTTAAAATCCACCTTTCATAGAACACTTACAGATACCGGTTATTAGTTTATCTTTTTTAAATATTTAATTTTACCGTGTTAAATGCTGTGTTACAAATACTATTGAAGCCGTTGTAAGTTTCAAACTCTTCTTACTCTTCCTAACTATTTTTTCGATAATACTTCGGTAACATCGGATAAGGATAAGGCCGATCTATTTGCCAAGTTTTTTTTTTTCAAACCACATATTCTACGTTACATTTCTACACTACACTGTATAGGCACTTCACTTCACACAATATAGAACCATGATTTCGAATAATTACTCAATTTTACAAAACATTATAAACTTTAATTATATACGTTACTCGTAGAGTGAAAAGTATGGAACAGGCAGAAGGAAGCGTTTTCGACCATATATATTCTTGATCAGGATCAATAGCTGAGTCGATCTGGCCATGTCCGTCTGTCTGTCCCTATGAACGTCGAGATCTCAGGAACTGCAAAAGCTAGAATATTGAGACTAAACATACAGACTCCAGATACATAGACGCAGCGCAAGTTGGTTGATTCATGTTGCCACGCCCACTCTAACGCTCACAAACCGACCAAAACTGCCACGCCCACACTTTTTAAATATGTTTTGATATTTTTTTATTTTTGTATTGGGTTTGTAAATTTCTATCGATTTGCAAAAAAACTTTTGGCCACGCCCACTCTAACTCCCACATACTGACCAAAGCTGCCACGCCCATATTTTTTAAAAATGTTTTGATAATTTTTCATTTTTGTACTAGTCTTGTAAATTTTTATCGATTTGCCAAAAAACTTTTTGCCACGCCCACTCTAACGCCCACAAACCGCCAAAAACTGTCAGTGTTGACACTTCGCACTTCCATTAGCTTAGTAACGGGTATCACATAGTCGGGGAACTCGACTATAGGTTCTCTCTGGTTTTAACATAAACTTATATGCTGATCAAAATTTGCTCTCTACGGGTTACTGAGGGGTATAAGGACTGATCGCATTTGGTTTTAAAACTTAACAGAATTTCTAAAAAAAAAGATTTTTGATTTTGGCCCTAAATATAAAAATATTTTACGATGGTTACAATTTATATAAAAATTTTATTTTTATAACAGCAAATATATCCTGCTTGGAGAGCATTACATTTACGGGATTTGATTTTGGGTGAGGGGAGCTTTTGAATTCATGTTTAATTTTTATACCCGTTACTCGTAGAGTAAAAGGGTATACTAGATTCGTTGAAAAGTATGTAACAGGCAGAAGGAAGCGTTTCCGACCATATAAAGTATATATATTCTTGATCAGGATCAATAGCCGAGTCGATTTGGCCATGTCCGTCTGTCCGTCCGTCTGTCCGTCTGTCCGTCTGTCCGTCCGTCTGTCCGTCTGTCTGTCCGTATGAACGTCGAGATCTGAGGAACTACAAAAGCTAGAAAGTTGAGACTAAGCATACAGACTCCAGGGACATAGACGCAGCGCAAGTTTGTCGAATCATGCTGCCACGCCCACTCTAACGCCCACAAACCGCCCAAAACTGCCACGCCCACACTTTTGAAAAATGTTTTAATATTTTTTCATTTTTGTATTGGTGTTGTAAATTTGTATCGATTTGTCAAAAAACTTTTTGTCACGCCCACTCTAACGCCCACAAACCGCCTAAAGCTGCCACGCCCACACTTTTGAAAAATGTTTTGATATTTTTTCATTTTTGTATTAGTCTTGTAAATTTCTATCGATTTGCCAAAACACTTTTTGCCACGCCCACTCTAACGCCCACAAACCGCCAAAAACTGTCAGTGTTGAAGACCTCCTTCGCACTTCCACTAGCTGAGTAACGGGTATCAGATAGTCGGGGAACTCGACTATAGCGTTCTCTCTTGTTTTTTTTTGTGTTTTTATACCCGTTACTCTTAGAGTATTAGGGTATACTAGATTCGTTGAAAAGTATGTAACAGGCAGAAGAAAGCGTTTCCGACCGTATAAAGTACGAGTATATATATTTTTGATCAGGATCGATACCCGAGTCAATCTGGCCATGTCCGTCTTTCCGTCCGTATGAGCGTCGAGATCTTAGGAACTGTTAAAGATAGAAAGTTGAGATTAAGCATGCAGACTCCAGAGACATAGACGCAGCGCCAGTTTGTTAACCAATATTAAAATTGCCACGCCCACAATTTTGAAAATTGTTTTAATATTTTTTCATTTTTTTTATCAGTGTGGTAGTTTTTTAACGATTTGCCACGCCCACACTTTAAAAATTGGTTTGATATTTTTTCCTTTTCATTATTATAAATTTTCCGCGATCTGCAGAAAAATATTTTGCCACGCTCACCCTTACGCTCACAAACCGCCAAATACTGTCAGTGTGGAATTTTCTCCTTTAACTTTCAATAGCTGAGTATCGGGTATCAGATAGTCGGTGAACTCGGCTATAGCGTTCGCTATTGTTTCTTTTTTTTTTTAGTAATTTCAAGAATTGTGGCTTTAAATTATTATAATTATACTATTTATTATTTTCTTTGGAAATTTTTCATACAAATCTTTTATTCCTAAGCTAGAATCTTTTATTCTCAAGCTAGAGCAAAGAAAGCCCAGCAGTAAAACTGATTTATTAAATGTTATATCGGGCAGCTCTTTTTCTCATATTTAACTTACTCATCGCCCGATCATTTAAAAAGAGCTCTTTCTTTGGCCTCTCTTTTATTTCTACTGCTGCGGTAAATTTTCTTTCCTTTATTGCATAATTTGGCAGTCACGCCAAGAATAGGCGTGCTCTCGCGTTAAAACGGAAAGAGAAAAGGATAACGTGAATAAAAACTTGGGTTTTTAAATATAAATTCTATGTGCAACCTGTAATTTTACGGTCTTAAAATAATTCTTTTGCCACAATGTAAGAAGTAAATATTGGCTGCTGCTGTGCAGGGGGCTATGAAGCAGGTTATCTTACAGGCTCAAAGTATAAAAGTTATGAATTTTTGTCGTGGAAACCCAATACACTCTAAGTGGGTGCTTTTTGCACAGATTAACACGGGATGATGATCTTGGACCCCAATATTACATTTTTACAACATATTGTGTCTATTGTCCATAAGACCAGGGATATGCTAGTTTTTATAAATAGGTGGTCATTAGAATTTGATAATTCTTACATAACCAAAACCTTACTAGCTAGTAGCTAACTGTAGAACGATGATTCAAACAGTCTTTATTTGTAATCTTATTCGAGGTGAAGTTGATAGTCTCGACTTGGTTAGTGGGCCCTTCTTCTGTTCGAAGCAGATGCCCTAGATATAACGTACCCCTAATATTAAATCGTTGTATACCTAGCTCTTAGATGCATGATCCCTACAGAGTATTATTTTCGGACTATAATAGACTTTAATCCCATTATCCCTTACACTGACTCCCTGCCGCTCTTAAAGCGATTTATACTAAATTTTTTAAAACAATATTAGATCTTACTAATATTTAGTTTTCTGTTTTCACTTAATGTTTTCTATATCACGTCAATCTTATAACGAATTGAGCCATACGATTTCTTCATTCTACGATTTCTTCCTTCGCAGTTGCAACCATTGTCAAGGCCCCATTAGCGCTTGCTTTGGAATCTTTGTAGTACAAAATGCTCTTTAACTGGTCCCGCATCTAAACATTTCTTGGGAATCGTTGCACAACTGTTTCGTTTCGTTGGGTTGCAACTGCTCGTTTTTTTAACGAGCAACGTTATGTTGCCCTTTACATGATTATACTCCGGCAGCATATTTATAACATCTATTACAATGTTTCTGGAATATGTTACTGCTTACATTTCTTATCTGAAAAGCCGACCATTACCTTGAACTTCATCGTCGTCGGTTTCCGTATACGATTGGCAACGTTGTGTCGAGACTAACGAAGCTGAACTTTAGTTCTAAGTTGTTGGACATTTCTCTGAACGTGGAGAATCTTGTTGAAAACTAATTGCCTGCATTACTTGTGTCAAATAATTGATCATCTGTTTTAGTTGGTCGAACTGTGCAAGCATAGACTTTACTTTTGTTCCTAAAATCTTATTTATCGAGTTCAATTTTATCCAAGAGTCTTGTGACTTTCCCGGATTTGTCCTGGTTGTTTTCTGTACTTTGAATATTATACGTGCGTAGGTGACTATGATGAACTATACTATTTATATAAACGCGGTTTTGTGTCGTACATTTCCTCTCTCTAAGAATCCCTTTCTAATCTCTACTCCTGTATTTTGCTCTTTCTACTGCTTTAGTGACCGTTTTTTCTTTTTGACATATTGCCTCTACCCTTAAATCCGTTTTGCTCTGCCCCATTTCGACGTTGCCCCTTCGTCTATCTTGTATGCAAAACCCAACTTGGCGCTTTGGCGTAATTGATTTGCTCTGTCTTAAAGGCAGTGTTGTATTATATATTTCCTAGTGCATTTAAAAAATTACCGCGTTATTCGTATACCGACTTTGAAAATTGTGTCCACCAAAAAAAAAATGAAAAAGCAAAAATGGTTTCATATGCTGCATAGCACTAAAGTCCACCTATGGCCATCAACTGATTTATTGCATTAACGAATCGGCTGCATGGATGTATGTGTAAATAATATTAAAAGTGTGTCTGGACAAATAGACGATTTCCCAAAGGCCCGAGTTTCGTAGACGCCAGCAGTTCCTAAATCTATGTTTTATCTTTTCTTATCTAAGCTCGCCTCTCTCGCGCATTGCACCTTTGGCTTAGCCATCTGCTGTTCGCTCTGCATTAAGTCGCTCATATCAATCAATTTCGTAACTTATGCATATGGGCATCGATGCAGAATCTCGTTCGAACAAACAAATAAAACATAATAATTTAAAATCGCTAAACACTAACTCATCTTTCATTTCTCGGAATATACCTAATAAAAAAGCTTATTAGCTCAGCCTTGGTGATTTTAACATAACCAATACATAGTGAAAATCATAAAAAGCAATTTAAAGCTTAACCTTTGTGAGGAGTCTTAAAACTGCGGGGATCGGCCTAGTGACAGCGAAGGGGGCTAGAGTGCGAGAGGAGTCAATGGCGGCCAGGTCGAAAGGAAAAGAATGGACTTTGAAAACCGGTAGAGCGGAGAGACCGTGAATTAACGGTACCGCGCTGGACCTTGGACTCGAACCGGTTAAGGGCACAGAGGTCATACGGCAACGGTGTGGGCTTTGGACGAGTACAAAGAGGACGCACCGTAAACTAACGGGACACGAGGTGGACCTTGAAATAGCGGGATCTCCGCGGCCTATAAAAGGGCGGCGCAGGCGCAGCTCGAGCAAGTCAGTTAAACATGCGTAGGCCATACGTGCACGCGTAGAGTATAAGCGCGAGTAGCAGAGTCAGGACGCAGGCGTGCGGCCGGACGGTGGGAACAGATTCAGAAGGCGTATACACAGCCATAAAGCAAGAGGAACGCCGTGAAAACCGAGCAACGCAGAGATCCACGGAAACAAACGATTACAAAGACATGGCGCGGTCAGAGGGGACAGTGGAGTCATTGGTCGGCAAAAGTAGTTGAGATCCCGCTTAAACCGGACGTGATTTTTAACGCTGCGCGAAGTTTAACTATTTCTAATGACGTCGTCGTTAGAAATAGTCGAAGAGTGTGCACAGTTTGCTGCACGATCGCAGGTAGAAAAAGACGTGAATTACAAACTTTCTTTTTCACTTTCTTATTCCTTCGGTCAATTGTAAAAATATAAACAACTGTTGCGGGAGGCCCGGCTAACTATGCAGCTGATAGTGCTGCCAACCAATCGCACAAACCGAGTGGCGTTGGCAGACCAACTGTGATGCCAGACCTTGTCCGTTTGGCGCAAATTGTAAAAATTGAAAAATTCAAAGTAAATCTCGTGCAAAAAAACGCAAACAAATAAAAAAAAAAACAACTGCCGGAGTGATGCTCCCGGCAACAAATATCGAACAACTTTTCTTCTTTTTATATCAATAAAAACAAATAATACAAAAAATTAGTCAGAAAGACCAGCGTCAACTTGAGCAAGACCAACGTCGCCTCTCTTGCTATTTTTTTTTTTTTTTTTTTTTTTAAATCTTCTTAATTATTGAATCTTTCCTTTTACTTAAGAGACTAACAATAAGTTTTCAAATCTTATTCTAAGCTAGCTAATTATCATTTTATGAGATGATTTGTGCTATGTGGCCTAACAAATTTAACGCTGGGCTGGTTGATCGTTGCGGTGCAGTCGACTTTGGCTGAATACTCGAAGAAGTTTTCTTGCAAGGGGATTTGAATGTGAGCCTAGTTTTTCCTTGTATTTTATTTTTCTCTCTGTTATTGTCTCAATGACAAGTTTTATTTCTAGGTCTTTGTGTATATACTCGTTCCGAAGATACCATGGAGCTCCAGTTATGATTCTCAGAATCCTAGACTGTGCTCGCTGTATGATGTCGATGTTGCTTCTCGATTCATTGCCCCATAGCTCGGAGCCATAGGTCCATATGGGTTTAAGAACGGAGTTATACAAAAGGACTTTGTACTCTAGGCTTAGGGGAGACCGAACGTTTATAAGCCAGTGTAGATCCTTTGCTTTTAGTCTCAGGTGCGTCTTCTTGTCCTCTATGTGTTTCCGCCAGGTGAGCCGCTTCTCCAGATGAATACCTAAGTATGTTACGTCATCGGCTTGTGGGATGTGCGTGTGGTTCATAACCAAGGGCGGGCAGCTTTGTTTGTTAAGGGTAAACGTAACTTCTTTGCATTTTTGTTCGTTTCTAGCTTGTGCCGCGAAACGCCATTAGCCTTCCAGGTTGCCATTGTTAGAAGAAACGAGCATTTGAATAAGGATGTTTTGGTTCCTCATAAGCTCTTGCATAGTTGTTTGCATGAAGGCCATAAAGTCTTTCATGCTTTGCTGCATCGAAAGCATAATCGCTTCAACGCCAATTGGCTGCTGTTGCATGTTATCGTGAGTGTTTGTTTGATGAATGGGGGTGTCCGCTGCTGGTGTTTGGATCCCTGATTTTAGTGCACTTGCAAAGGAAATATTTGGCGCTGTTCGGTAGCTGGTAGACTAAGGGATGTTAGTTGTACTCGGTTCCATTGCTTTGTGAATTGTTGGTGTGGTACGATCACGAACTGAAGTCACTCGTTTTGGTGTGGCCATATTCTTGGCAGAAAGTGCATTGCACAGGCTGCTTGCGCTTGTGTGGCTCTTCGACGGTTATTCTCCGGTGCAGTAGAAACTGTAGTTTATAAATAGGATGTTCTTCCTTTTTGGCTGATTTTTTGACTCGATGGCTCCAATTCGACTTTGAAGAGTGGCTGCGGCTCTTTCTTTCTGTTAAGAATGTTGATCACCGTTTTTGCCTTAAAGTTTTTCCCCTTTAGTGCCTCGATAATTTCGGATGGGATCACTGATGATTCAATTCCTTTAATGACAACCTGCAATCCTTTGGCACTTTTAAGCTGGTAGGTATAGTAACTCTTTCCAGCTTCATCCAGGTACTTGGTCACTGATCGATGGCTAGACTCATCCGGAGTCTGCACTTTCGTTTCATGTATGTTTCCCTTGGTAAGAGGTATAACGTGGAACTTGTTTTCTCCGATGATCGTAGCTAGTTTGTTAACCAGTGCACTTGAGGTTTTCTCTCGTATAAATATTGGTATACTATATTTGGAACTGTCGATTTGTTTGTTGTCTATTTAAATTAGCTTTTGTTTTAATTTAATGTACCACACACAACAAATATTATAGATTTGCAATTTAACATTGCTAATAGCGTCTTTTCGCTGATATTTGTAATTTATTTTGTTTTATTTATTCACTTCACTTAAATAAATTGATTTTATACAGAGCTCGATGAAAATAGGTCTTACCCCGACGCGAGTACAATATTGAGGTTCTGCAACGAAATAACGCGTACTTAGTCGTACGGTCAATAACCTCCGACCCAATCAAAAACCACGACGTACCAACAACAAGCGTGAGAGCGCGGCCTTGCTCTCCATCAACCTTTAAAGGGGCCGTTGAAATGCCCGAGCAAGAGCAAGCTAAAAATCTTTGCTTATCAACTGGCTCTGTTACACCTGCTGTGACAAAAAAAACAACTCCACCGGTACACGCCCGATCAACGATGACTGCAAGTTCTGCTGAGCCAGCACCAAAAACAAATTCATTGTGTGCTGCAGCCTCAGCTGCAATTCTTCAATGGGTAATAAATCAAAATAAATTGTGACATAACAAGACAAAAAACTAACATGCCCAACAATGATAACCGATTTGCCATTTTGCCCGATGATTTAGATTCTGACAAAGACATTAAGAAGACATCAGAGAAAAAGTTCCAGCGCCCTCGTAAACAAAATAATGGACCTTAAATGGGAAAGACAGTTTCCACATATTTCCCCTGACCAAGGGCAACATTCATGATACAAAAGTGCAAGTCAAAACGAAAGTAAACTTCAGAGCGCTTACCAAATACTTCAACGAAACCAAGAAAAAATTTTATACGTACCAGCTAAAAAGCAGCAAGGGACTACAAATAGTTATTAAAGGTCTTGAGCCTGAAATAAATCCTGAGGAAATATCAGGAGCCCTAATAAAACAAGGTTTTAAGCCGAAATCAGTTATCAACATGTTTAACAAAGATAAAAAGCCACAACATCTTTTCAAGGCCGAACTTGAACCAGACTCTTAGGCATTGAAGAAAAACAAGAGTCACCCCATTTATAAGCTGCAATATCTCTTACACCGTAGAATCTCTGTTGAAGAGCCGCATAAGCGCAAGGGACCCGTACAGTGTGCAAATTGCCAAGAATATGGTCATACAAAAACTTATTGTACCCTACGCACTGTATGTGTAGTTTGTGGTGAGCATCACAGCTCAGTTAACTGCCCATAAAACAAAGCTGACCCTGGCATGAAAAAGTGTAGTAACTGCGGAGGTAACCACATTGGAAGCTACAGAGGTTGCCCTGTATATAAGGATCTAAAAAATCGGCTACACCAAAAAGTGACTATGACGCGTGGGCAAAGCACGCCAAGCACAATTATACCCTCAAAACATCCACCTGATGTCCACTTAAACAGTCTGACCAACTGGAACGTAACATTTGCAAGTGCGCTTAAATCAGGTCTTGCATCTACAAATCCTACAACTCCATTCCCACTCGCTGAACAAAACAAGGTAAATGTTGATCAGCCACCAGGACAGCCACAAGGCAATATGGGAACAATAATCTTTAACTTGCAACAAAGCATGACCGAATTCATGACATTTATGAGAACAACCAAGAAAAATCTGTTGCTTAATCAGGATCTATTGACACAGATCCTGGTATCGCAGCAGTCAAAATAAGCAATGGCTTCCTTACGTATAACTCTATGGAATGCCAACAGCTCAATTTCTCCAAGACAAACATATCGATGTAATGCTCCTTTCTGAAACACATCTTACAAACAAGTACAAGTTTCAAATAAATGGTTATATATTCTTCGGAACCAACCACCCTGATGGTAAAGCACATGGAGGCACTGGAGTAATGATTAGAAACCGCATAAAACATACTTTCCGCAACGACTTTGTCACAAACTACTTACAGGAGTAGTAGTAGTAGTAGTAATTGTATATAAGCATAGTAGTATAAGTCCCATTGCAATATTAGAATGTAAGAACCTAATTATAAGAGTCGCGAATGTAAACAGTACACACACTTGCTAAATGAAGAGTCAGTCGTCGCTGAAATGTCACAGAGCGCACACTAAAGCTCAGAAGTGGTCGGACCTACCCAAGTGATCATTTCAAAAGAAAAATAAAAATCGGCATTAATGAACTGTAATCCTGGCAAATACACATTAAAAGAACTAAAAGCTCTGTGCGTACAAAACAAACTTAAAAGTAGTGGGACAAAAATCGAATTGATTAAAAGACTTGAAAATATTAAATTTGAGTGGTGCGCGCATGAAAAAAATAAAACAGCAATGAAAAAAATCAACGCCACAGAACAAACCGGTAAAATAGACAGGGATGAAAACAACGGCAACGGCGAAGAACAAAGTAGCGAAAACGAGATAGCAAGAAGTAGCGACAACGACGGCGACACGATGACGGCAACGTTTGCACATACATACAAAGGAATGCAAGAAACAGAAGGTTCGAGAAAAGTAACGGGATCTTGCGAAATAAATGTTAACAACGAAAATGAGATCGAGCAATGTTCTGAGATGGTGATGGCAGATGGTGAGCGCCAGCAACAATGAGTCCAACAAATGTTTAGCGATCCCGATGGCTAGCAACAATGATCCTGAGATGCAAATGGCTGTCAACAAGGAGCCGCAACAATGTTTTGGAAACCAATGATGCGGAACAATGTAACTATGCAAGGCAGCGATATTCAAAGACTGGAAAATGAGTTGAAAATATTGAAGCTGCAAAATGAGATCGACCAGTTAAAAAATAAACAACAACGAAGTAACGACACAGACTCAAGCATTTCTTTCGAAATTTTAAAGGAGATCGTTAAGGTATACGATGGCGGAAACAATTTCAATGTTTGGCTAAATCAACTTTTGAATGTCCAGAAAAATTTCAAGGTCGGCGACTAGATGATGCGTGCGCTGATTCACTACAAAGCTAAGGGCGATGCTGAAATATGGCTGTATTCAAGCACGAGCGCTACTATAGACACAGCTGATAAAATGTTAAGCCACCTGGAGAAAATATTCGTAATGTCCAAAGAGTCAAAGTTGAGTATGCGGCAGAAGCTACAGAACTGCGTCTGGATCAAAGGTGAGGAGTTCTCCAAGTACTACAACGAGAAATGGCAGCTGGCGGATAACTTAGCACTGGCAGAAGATGAATTTATATCATTATGTCATTATGAAAATATGTCATTGACGGCATACACGATGTCAATCTACGCAATCTGGCTAAGTCGCGTTTGTTCAAGACCGGATTGGAGCTTCTGGAGGCATTCCGAAACGTTGAGTTGGGCTACGTTCCTAAGCCCAAGTTACCAGAAGACCGTAGAGCAGGAGGTTTTCAGAAGCCACGAGGTAATGCAGAGTGCTACAATTGCCACAGTCGGGGACACCTGGCCAAAGAGTGCCGCAAGCCTAAGAGACAAGATGGGGCTTGTTACGCATGTGCTTTGCAAGGACATGTGGCTAAGGAGTGCAGCCAATACAAGAAGTCGAAGGGCGGGGACAACGATTATGTAAGTTATATTGAATTAACATTTTGTACAAAGAATAATATGCTGAACCCCATTTTTATAGAATGTCTCATAGATTCTGGCAGCCCGATTAGTATTATTAAAAAACGTTTTATACCAAGTCAAATAAAAATGGAAAAGACTACCTCTTTAAGTTACGTTGGATTAAATTTAAGTAAATTACAAATACATGGAAGCGTAAAATGTTCAGTTAAATTCTCAAATAAAGATACTCCTATGTTACTATATGTCGTGGATGATGAATCTATGGGATATGCTATGTTATTGGGAAGGGATTTTTTAGCAAGAGTAAAGGCCAAAATTGTAATTGATAATGAACACGAAAAAATATCTGAAATAAAAAAAGATTCGATAGATGAAGAAAATCAAAATAAAAAAAAAGAATTTAAAAGTCATTATGAGACAAACGCAGACGAACAAAATAATTTTGAAAAACAACTATTATTAATTGATTACAATGATAATGAAAAGGTATATGAGATAGGTTCACAATTAAATTTTAAACAAAGATGCGAATTTATAAATGTTATTGAAGAATATAAAATGTGAAATGAAGCTAAGGTTAGAAGAAGACAAGCCGTTTAGTATTTCGCCAAGACGCCTGGCATATGTAGAGAAAGAAAAACAAGAGAGAACGCTATAGTCGAGTTCCCCGACTATCTGATACCCGTTACTCAGCTAGCGGAAGGGAGAAGGAGGGTCTTAAACAGAGTTTTTGGCGGTTTGTAGGCGTTATAATGGGCGTGGCAGAAAGTTTTTTGGCAAGACCAATACAAAAATAAAAAAAAATATCAAGTTATTTTTCAAACGTGTGGGCGTGGCAGTTTTTGGCGGTTTGTGGGCGTTAGAGTGGGCGTGGCAACATGAATCGACAAACTTGCGCTGCGTCTATGTCTCTCTATGTCTCTCAACTTTCTAGCTTGTGTAGTTCCTGAGATCACAGCGTTCATACGGACGGACAGACAGATGGACAGACGGACGGACGGACACACGGACATGGTCATATCGACTCGGCTATTGATCCTGATCAAGACTATATATACTTTATATGGTCGGAAACAATTCCTTCTGCCTGTTACATACTTTTCAACGAATCTAGTATACCCTTTTACTCTACGAGTAACGTTTAATTACAAGGAATCCTTGATGATTATTTAAAAGATGGTATTATACGACAAAGTGAGTCTGAGTATTGCTCGCTAATTGTACTAGTAAACAAGAGAGAACGCTATAGTCGAGTTCCCCGACCATCTGATACCCGTTACTCAGCTAGTGGAAGGGAGAAGGAGGGTCTTAAACACAGTTTTTGGCGGTTTGTAGGCGTTATAGTGGGCGTGGCAGAAAGTTTTTTGGCAAATCGATAGAAATTTACAAGACCATTACAAAAATGAAAAAATATCAAAACATTTTTCAAAAGTGTGGGCGTAGCAGCATTGGGCGGTTTGTGGGCGTTAGAGTGGGCGTGGCAAAAAGTTATTTGGCAAATCGATAGAAATTTACTTTTTCTTCCGTTATTACATTACATATATATGTTTAAACTCCAAATAATACATACATACATACACACAGTCGCGACTTACATAGGCTTGCCAAGTGCAAGTTCTTTCGTCTCCTCTTTGTTCTTTATTGCCCTGACAAAAACCGGCGCATAGCGACGAAAGAATACCCTATAATCGAAACATAAAATAAAATAAATAAGTCCGACGACAAAATTTAAGAAAAAACTGACCCGATTATTTAATAATTATTTAAGCCAAATAATAATTTTTTACAAGCTATTTCTGGCTCCTATTTCTGGTTCCTAAATTAAAATAATTATTTATCAGTTCCACCCAAATTTATCAGCCTCCCTACTTGGCTTTTTGGAGTGTTTGTTGGTTTTTTTTGCTGTTTATGTTTCGCATCCGTTTGTCGCGATTTTTTCGTTGTGGTCCTAAATCCGGTAGCTATTTTTATAAATTATTAGCTATCATCCGAACTCTATTCGGTAGCTATTATTTAGCTATTTTTCCACAAATTCGAATTTATAGCTATTTTCTATATATTAGCTATTTTTTTTCGGGATTTCAAGTCGGTAGCGATTTTTTATAAATTATTGGCTATTACCCAGACTGCATCTGGTAGCTATTATTTAGCTTTTTTTCCATAAATTCAAATTTATAGCTATTTTCTATATATTAGCTATTTTTTTTTCGGGATTTCCAGTCGGTAGCGATTT